>NC_048228.1:29441879-29453730 GCF_002007445.2 Ailuropoda melanoleuca | reverse complement strand
ATGAAATCTCTGCTAAATGAAATATAAGGTTTCATTTAGTTAAGCAAGGAATGGGATGCAAGCAAACATTGTTGAACACAGGCTATTTGCAAAGAGAAGGAAAAGGAGCCTAGAATTTGTCACTACCCTCTTTTCTTCCATACCAGGGAAATTCATGCTCAAGGAAATAGGGAACTATCCAAGGAGAGCAGACAAGTAATGCCCTGCTCTTGCTCATGGGAAGGTATGGAGCTGGCTCCATAATAAATGGGGAAGGGAGAAGTTAGTTACATCAGTGAACCTTTAGAAGTGTTTAGAAAACAAAATCCTAAATCATTTGAATGTGAGTTACAGATCCCTACCAAAGTGGAGTAGCCACACCTATGTGATAACTGTATTAGCACACTTCAAGCGTTTGCATGAGTACTGGTTAAATCTGTTTTTAAAACAATCTATTTTAAAATTATTTTAGAAATATCAAAACAGCATAGGATAGATTCCAGGGTTTATCTAAATTAAATAACAGAATCTATTGTGATCCTGTTACTTTAGACTTTTGACAATTTGAATAAAGTCTAGACTGATGTTTGTATTTTGTGCCACTTTGACATATTAGTAAGAATAAAAACTTTGGTGAGTTTAACCCACGTAAGGAAAATATAATTCTTAGTCACCTTAAATGCCTGGACAGGCATCCGAAAAGTTACTGTAAATAATTACCTATCATTATTGGATATTTTTTAAGACCTCTTCTGTGAAAAATGCATCTTGATAACCATACAAAAAAGTGTTTTAAAAATAAAATGAAAAATTACACTCATATGTTTCACTGCTTCACAGAGATAGCATCCCCTTAAGCTGCAATTACTAACGATATGGTTTTACTACAGTAGATAATTTGACCGGAGTCTTACCTTTAATAACTAATGATAACAGAGATGCAGCTTTGAGCTTCTATTTGGAATAAATAAACCTGTTGTTCTTTGTTATGTTAAGTAGAAAATTAATATTTTCTATACTGCAATGATTAGAAGAACTGGAATTACATACTTTTGATATTTAAACAAAAATTTAATTTATTCAGTTTTACTGAAATTTAAATTGTCAAATTTTTATCTTGTGCATAAATAGAGGTTTAGGAATCAGGGCCAAAACTTAAATTTGGTTTTTAGTTTAGTTTAGAACCCTAGATCAAACATTAGGTGGCACTATTGTCACAATAAAAAACTGCATCCACTCACTTCCCTATCGAGAAGAATCTTCTTTTAAAATTCTCATTTAAGTCCCCACCACGGATTATTTTCACTTTTCCACTGTGATTAAAATATATCCATAATAAACATAAAAAAGATTAAAATTCATTGTCAACATCTGCTATTCGCTAAGAGGTGTGAATCATAACTTTTTAAGGAAGTGTTCTCTGAATTCTAGAATTTAAAAGATATTTGCATAAAGAAGAAATAGCGATTATGAACAAATACTGTATTTTCTTTGTTCAAAAATCCCTATTGCTTTAATGTAGGAATATCAAAATAGTTTTAAAATTTCTTTCCAGAAAATATTGCCTAAATTTTTACTGGATGCCTAAAATGACAGATCAATTTATTTTGTTTTTCATGATAGAAGAGAACGTTCTAGAAAATATTTTTTAATATGCAGTGGAAATAAAAAGGACTAAGAAACTGGATACCAAAAACATCAGTTCATATGTTTGTGATGTTTGTGTGTACCCAGGAACACGGAGATAGATGGAAAAGGAGAAAAGCTATCAGCGGAAGGAAAAGTACTTAATTCTAAAGATTCAAAATTTTCAGGTACAGTTACAAAAAAGGGAAACGGAGACAGAACATAGTTCTTCCAGACCAGCAGGGCACTACAGCAGGTTTATCAAATATCAAAGTGAAGATGAGCTCCTCTCTGTTTAATGAGTTCAGATTTTGGAGGTGCGATTTGAAGACAATAGTTTTCAACCATTTGCTGAAGGCTACAATGGAGTTCAGTGCGTAAGAATACAGGTCCTGAGCAAATGTGCTGATATCTTAACCCTGGCACACGGGCACATTATTAAACCTCTAAACCAAGATTTTTCTTTTCTGTAAACTGAGGTAGTGATATTCTTTTGAATCGATTTGAAAATCAAATTAGAAAATTCATGTGATGCAAAAAGGCCTGCCACGTTCTTAAATCGTACTTGGGGGAGCAGCACTGGTGGGGGTCCTATGATTTTGTTGTTATTAATACAGTCCTGGTGCTGCAGAGGTGGTCCCACTTTCCTGCTGACATCCATGGTCTGGTCCACACTGGGGACGTAAGGGGCTGCATCATGCCGGGGGAGAGGCCCTGTGTCTCCTCACTATGAGGCTGACCCAGGGGTTCAGAGCTTTCTGTCTATAGTCTGATGGCCAGCTACCCCCTCCAAACTCAAGGCTGTGAAAAAATTACCTGATTTCTCGAAACCTCAATCCCTCCACTAGCTAAGTAGAGAAGAAATTAGTAAGCCTGTCTGACTAATCAGGGTATTAAGAGGACATCCATATACACATATTGCTGTGATCAGTGTAATAGAAAAAGCTTGTTAAATACTAGTTATTACAACTACCATCACCACCACCAAAAGATGATCCACTTCTGATTTTTCAGTGTGTGAAAGTTTTTCCATCTTTCATTTCTTCTATTTGGAAAATCATTTAGTCTCCAAAAAATGAGCTTCTATGTAGACCTCTCCACTGATCCTGGGAGAAAATAATTTATCAATATCCACAGAATGTAGAAAAATCAAAGCAATCACAGCAAAACCATAAAAGAGCAGAACTTTTAAAGGTAGGTATTTTGTGAACTGCAAACCAAAGTCACAATACGTCCCTCTAATCGGCTGACCCCACTATGCAAAGAGCAAAGGTTATATTTTTTTTTATTATATTGTGTTAATCACCATACAGTACATCCCCAGATTCCGATGTAAAGTTTGATGCTTCATTAGTTGCGTATAACACCCAGTGCACCATGCAATACGTGCCCTCCTTACTACCCATCACCAGTCTATCCCATTCCCCCACCCCCTCCCCTCTGAAGTCTTCAGTTTGTTTCTCATAGTCCATAGTCTCTCATGTTTTATTCCCCCTTCTAATTACCCCCCCTTTCTTAATCCCTTTCTTCCCCTACTGTTCATCCTAGTTCTTATGTTCCATAGATGAGAGAAACCATATGATACTTGTCTTTCTCTGCTTGACTTATTTCACTTAGCATTATCTCCTCCAGTGCCATCCATGTTGCAGCAAATGTTGAGAATTCGTTCTTTCTGATAGCTGAGTAATATTCCATTGTATATATGGACCACAGCTTCTTAATCCAGTCATCTGTTGAAGGGCATCTCGGCTCCTTCCATGATTTGGCTATTGTGGACAATGCAGCTATGAACATTGGGGTGCATATGGCCCTTCTCTTTACTACGTCTGTATCTTTGGGGTAAACACCCAGTAGTGCAATGGCTGGGTCATAGGGTAGTTCAATTTTTAACTTTTTAAGGGACCTCCACACTGTTTTCCNCCCATGTCCACAATAGCTAAATCGTGGAAGGAGCCCAGATGCCCTTCAACAGATGACTGGATTAAGAAGCTGTGGTCCATATATACAATGGAATATTACTCAGCTATCAGAAAGAACGAATTCTCAACATTTGCTGCAACATGGACGGCACTGGAGGAGATAATGCTAAGTGAAATAAGTCAAGCAGAGAAAGACAATTATCATATGATTTCTCTCATCTATGGAACATAAGAACTAGGANGGATTAAGAAGCTGTGGTCCATATATACAATGGAATATTACTCAGCTATCAGAAAGAACGAGTTCTCAACATTTGCTGTAACATGCACCGCGCGAGCCCTCTTGCCCCGGCATTGGCAGTGGGGAGAGTTAGAGTGCACAACCCACAGCAGCATCCTAGTCCTGCGTTAGATTTGCAACCGAAGGTAAATTTATTCCCCAATGTCCACCTTTAACAGCGTTCTTGTCAATAAATAAAGAAAATGCGGGCGTCCATAAATCTCTTACTGTTCCGTCCACCCTGAGAAGATGGCACACCCAGGAGAATGACTTCAATCCCCAGACTCCCCACCTCGCCTCTCTAAACTGTGCCTGAAACATGACCGGAGGCGGGGATTCTCATAGCATTTCGTTTCATTTCCTAGCGAGAGTAACTCTGAGGTGACACCACACATGAAATGGCATCCCCTTGATTTATGTGTCAGGACGACGGAGTGATAAAATCAAGGGATCGTACATAAAAGTCCAGTCTTCTAACTTTATTGCCACCCTTTAGAAAGGACTTTGCTATTCGCCTTTCTCCGTTTCTAAAAATAAACGAAAAGTCACCAAGACCAAGCCTGACTTTCGCACCCACTCTGATTTCTCAGTCATTCTTGCTCACTGGCTGGCGCTGAAAATAAAAATGGAGGGACGTGGGGCAGATCCACAGAAGAACACTAACGGTACTGGGGGGGGGGGGTATAGAGAATCCTAAAAATAATAAAAATCAGTACTTGATCTTTTTTTAAACAGGGATTGGGATCAAATTTCCCTCTGTTGCTGTGCAAGGATTATTTATAGACGGGCGTAAGGAAACAAATTCTGACGGAGGGACCACTACCAGCTCGAGGCTCTTGAAGCAAAGGCAAGGTCAAGCCCGGATCAGTAGAACAGCTTGTGAGTAACGATAAAGAAGCTGGTTCTCCTTCAGTTTTCCTAGTGGCCTAGATGTGCTCAGCCTCTCTTTGACATTAAGGGAACTTAGGTGCCTGTGATAGACCCATGGGCTTAGGGATGTGCAGGAAAAGCTAACACTTCATTGATAGGGACGTTCAAAAAATGTTTTACTTCATTCTTTCTCTACCATCATTAAACAAAAATAAAGCAGGCATGTGTGTTTAATGGGGCGCAACATGCTGGGTATGCGAAAACTGGCACAAATCACATCTATGCATCAGTTTATAATCCAAAACAACAC
Organism: Ailuropoda melanoleuca; assembly: GCF_002007445.2. Lineage (NCBI taxonomy): Eukaryota > Metazoa > Chordata > Mammalia > Carnivora > Ursidae > Ailuropoda > Ailuropoda melanoleuca. The sequence continues at coordinate 29,448,746 of NC_048228.1, read as the reverse complement.
CGATCTTTGACAATGTTCTAGAGCCAGTGTTAGGAGAGGTATATTTTTACTGATTGCAAACTGCAAATTACTCAACAGCCAGGGGAATGAGTCCGCAGCATTTTAATAATTTTATTTACTTTGAGAAAATAAAATAACAGGTTTCCATTGAATAATTATGATTCTATGTTTCCTCAATGACAAATACAGACTGGAAAATAAAATTGTTTTTCAGAAACTCCAGAATCACGTAATTCATCTTGAAAATAGAATTCTTTCTTACAATGGTGTTTGGGATTTTTTTTTTTTTTTTGGTATTGCGGAACCTAGTCCTTGATATGTTTGAGCAGTAAATTTCCTTTGGTCCCTATTTTAGTCATTTCCTACATTCCATGAACAGGATATGGGAGGAGTGGTTGTTTTGCATTTATCTAATCTTTCTCTGACCTTGAAAACTAAAGGTTAAATTCAACCCCATTCTTGCCCCCAGGGCTGACAGAAGGGAATCATTCAGTCATAGCATTCACCCTCTTAACTTTCTTTAGGAGGCATTATCCTTTTCAGATAACAATAGTAAGGGGCTGGAGAGAAAAAAAAAAGTTAAAAACAACCAAAAAATCCCCTGTGTTTCCCATTCAAAAATACCTGAAAGCTCTCTAACTTAAGCAAAGAAAAACTGTACAAATAGCTTCTGAGTAGTATCGTGCACGTGTGAATTTTTCTATCATAATAGTTATCTTCTTTTCTAGTGTGAAATTTTAATTGCTAGATGTTTAATAGTGCTAGATGTTTAATAGCGTGCTAAGAATAATCGCTTTTCCTTTGTGTATGAAGATGATGTTATTGATCTTGCAAATTTGGCCTGTAATTCAGATTATTCTCTAGCAATGAGGAAAATGTTGAATTTTCAATCCATTGTAATAAAAATGGGAAAGAAAGAAAAAAAATAATCGCCTTAAAAATAAAAATCTGGAAGGAAAGTGTGAAGCTTGTAATTTTACAGTTATCATCTGCGTTCTGTACAGGAACAAGATGCAGATAGAATAATAAAATAAAAATTGAAGGCATAACTATTCCAGAAGACTTGAGAAAACATTGCTGCATTTGCCATTGGTCTGTGAATAGCTAAACTTCTCACTCTTTGTAAATGAGAGAAGAAGCAGTTTTTTTTACTTTACTCCCCGGTTGGATGACATCACCTCATTCCAGAAAAGCTTCCTCTTGAGAAAACCAGTGATTAATCCGGGATTCTGGGAGTTTGCTTTGCTTGTTGGTAGAAATCATCTAACTTTGGATATTTGTCCTAGGATATTAATGGGAAGAATGAGAAATAAGAAACAGAGGACTCGAAATGTAACGACTATAAAAAAGAAAAAATGTTGTTGTTTGCAAATTCTTACACTCATCAACTTTACTAAAAGTTCTCTTACGTTTTGTATTACCTTAAGAAGTAATTGTCTTTTCTATTCTCTTATGGTTGAATTCTAGAAGTAAAATTTAAAATATTATTTAAGGACAAAAGAATGCCTAAGTATATAGCTTTGCAGAAAACTGGTATGGTGATCAAGAGCGCCCCCCCCACCCAAACAGACACGTGATTAATCAGTCTCAGAATTCACTGCGGTTGGATAGGAGTCAGTTCCGAGTATAATCAGACCATCTTCTATCTTCTGCTCTGAGGTAAGTCAAAATAACCTTGTGTCTGCAAGTTTACTGGAAACAAGGGAAATGCAGATCAGATTCTATTCATAAACCCTTGACAGTTGTTTGAACGATGACACAAATAGAAATATCATTAAATTTGCATTTAGAATTAAAATTCAAAAGGATATGGAGGATAATAACTTTATAAGCAAATGCAAAATGAAAACGTTGAAAAACTATTCAGTAGATTGCTTTCAGTAGCATAGACATTTTAACAATATTTATTCTTCTAATCCATGAGCTTGGAATGTCATTCCATTTCTTTGTGTCATCTTCAATTTCTTTCATCAATGTTTTATAGTTTTCAGAGTACAGGTCTTTCTTCTTTTTGGTTAAGTTTAGAAAACTCAGAAATAAACCCACAATTATTCTTCAATTAATCTTCGACAAAGGTGGAAAATATATGCAATGAGAAAAAGACAGTCTCTTTAACAATGGTGCTGGGAAAACCAGTCAGCTACATGGAAAAGAATTAAATGACCACTTTGTTTCACCATACACAAGAATAAACTCAAAATGGATTAGACCTAAATGTGATACTTAAAACCATCAAAACCCTAGAAGAGAGCGCGGGCAGTCATTTCTCTAACGTTGGCTGTAGCAGCATTTTTCTAGATATGTATCCCGAGGCAAGGGAAATAAAAGCGAAAATAAACTATTGGGACTTCATCAAAATAAAAAGCTTCTGCACAGTGAAGGAAGCAGTCAACAAAGCTAAAGAAAACCTACTGAATGAGAGGGCATTTGCAAATGACATATCCGGTAAAGGGGTAATATCCAAAATATATAAAGAATTTATACGACTCAACACCCAAAAAACAAATAATCTGATTTAAAAATGGGCAGAAGACACGAATAGACGTTTCTCCAAAGAACATATCCAGATGGCCAACAGACACATGAAAAGACGTTCAACATCACTTATCATCAAGGAAGTACAAATCAAAACTACAATGAAATATCATCTCACACCTGTCAGATGGCTAAAACCAAAAACATAAGAAACAAGTGTTTTTAACAATGTGGAGAAATAGGAACACTTGTGCAATGTTGATGGGAATACAAACAAGTGCAGCCACTCTGGAAAACAATACGGAGATTCCACAAAAAGATAAAAATAGGACTACCCTAGCTCTTTAATGTCCAAATTTTCATGCAGAAGACCTCACCAACATTCCTTTAACAAGTTGGTAGTNACAAAAAGATAAAAATAGGACTACCCTAGCTCTTTATTTATTTTTTTTTTAAAGATTTTATTTATTTATTCGACAGAGATAGAGATAGCCAGCGAGAGAGGGACCACAAGCAGGGGGAGTGGGAGAGGAAGAAGCAGGCTCATAGCGGAGGAGCCCGATGTGGGGCTCGATCCCATAACTCTGGNTTTCCAATTAAATACATGTTCTCTATTAAACATTAGAAGTACTGAATAATAATAATATTGTAGACTGCCACTGTCTTTCAAGTAGTAATGTAATTACTTTTACAGTGATGTGGCACTCAACTCTATCTTCTGATCTTAACTTGGTTTCACAAAGAGCCTTTCCAGCCAGAGAGAATGCACAATCTGGTCATGCAAGTGTGGCTGTTTATTTTACCACGCAACAGTAAAAAATAGCCTCACCCGTCTCATGAAACCTGNAATTAGAAGTACTGAATAATAATAATATTATAGACTGCCACTGTCTTTCAAGTAGTAATGTAATTACTTTTTACAGTGATGTGGCACTCAACTCCATCTTCTGATCTTAACTTGGTTTCGCAAAGAGCCTTTCCAGCCAGAGAGAATGCACAATCTGGTCATGCAAGTGTGGCTGTTTATTTTACCACGCAACAGTAAAAAATAGCCTCACCCATCTCATGAAACCTGCAAGAATCATGAAACAGTCTTTGGGGAAGTCTTGATTGTTCTTCTCTGCACTAATCTCTTTTGAGAGTAAGCTGTGCAGGGCCTGGTTGAAGGGAGTGATTGTATGGAAGGCATGAATGGAGTCTGTGTGGAAGCCAGACAAAGCCAGGGCCAGTAGAGCCATGGCGATCTTATTGTTTTTGTCCAGAAGAAATACATTTAGAGACTAGTTCTATTTCACTTCTGCTTCCAAGTGAATTCAACCTGAATGCTGTGTTTGCAGAAGGTTTATTATCTGAACTCAATCCCAGTCAGTCAGAATTTGCAGTACGAACACTCCCACAACAGCCCAAGTTCTGCCCTCCTATGCAAAAGGAATATTCTGGGAAAAGGGGCCTCTCATGACATGGTTATGTAATAAGGCCTTTCAACTCCTCTGAAAATGCTCAGTTAAAATGGCCACCACTTTGAATCTGTATAGCTGATGTTAACGGTACACTTCTATTTGAAAGGGGAGAAAAATAGAAATACCATAAGAAAGTTGTTTTCAAATCTAGAAAAGCTTTTCAATATGCATAAAGAAGATTTATAGTCTCCCTTTCATTTCAACTTAAGTTTCTTCTTCATTCTTCTCTATAAATGTATCTTTCATATATTTGGTGGAAAAATTCCAATGTAAGTCTAATCTAAATTAGGCCAAATAATTGGGGAAAANTAACGGTACACTTCTATTTGAAAGGGGAGAAAAATAGAAATACCATAAGAAAGTTGTTTTCAAATCTAGAAAAGCTTTTCAATATGCATAAAGAAGATTTATAGTCTCCCTTTCATTTCAACTTAAGTTTCTTCTTCATTCTTCTCTATAAATGTATCTTTCATATATTTGGTGGAAAAATTCCAATGTAAGTCTAATCTAAATTAGGCCAAATAATTGGGGAAAATATTATTTTGTTAAATTCACATTTTTAAATGATTTGAGTTGGGAACATATTCAAGAATGGCCATAAAGTCAAGAGAAATGCTCAGTTTCTACATATCAGTGAAGACTGAATCATTATAGAGAAAAATAGAAAAGTGATTACCAAGGATTAGAATTTCATTTATATTTTCAACCTGACCATTTCTCTGTGGGCCAGAACAAAGGTAGCTTTAATTCAATGAAAAGGATACATACTCATTTTTAGGCATATTTGTTATCTAACACTTCTACCAGCTTTAGTGTGGTGTAAGTGATGTGCCATTTACAGCCAGGAAGATTTGAATGTGAATCCCAAATAAGTCCCTCCAGTGCTGTTTATAGGTATNTTACCAAGGATTAGAATTTCATTTGTATTTTCAACCTGACCATTTCTCTGTGGGCCAGAACAAAGGTAGCTTTAATTCAATGAAAAGGATACATACTCATTTTTAGGCATATTTGTTATCTAACACTTCTACCAGCTTTAGTGTGGTGTAAGTGATGTGCCATTTACAGCCAGGAAGATTTGAATGTGAATCCCAAATAAGTCCCTCCAGTGCTGTTTATAGGTATCCTCTTTCTAATTCAATTTTGTCATCTGTAAAATGGGAGAAGACACTCACTTCTCTATTTTGAAATAATATAATGAAAGCATTAAACACAGGCTTGTGCATAATAAACACTTCATACATTTCTTCTCCTATCCTCTTCTCTATGTCTCAATGTGTTGCCATACATATGTGGGATATTTTTTTATCCAAAAATACATAAGATCATTCGAGGAACTGACTGGTATAGAAGAAAAAATATAGGCTTTGGAATTACAGAGATTTTGATTTGATTCTCAGCTTTACTATCTCTTTCCTAGGTTTGTTTTCTCCAAACTTTAAGCTTTGCATTGATGAAATAGAGATAGAAATATCTACCTTGTAAGATTTGGGGTAATTAAATGTGCAAAGTACTGAGCATAGTGCCTGTCATTAGCCAGAACCCCAATGAATGGCCACTGATATTATTTATTGTCCTAGTTTTGGTTTAAAGAGCATGATGTCAGTATTATCAGAAATCATGTTGACAAGCAGTCATTCAGAAGTGGAGTCTAAGAAATAAAAGTAAGAATATAAATTTAAAAATCTTAATAAAAGGATATAGATAGGGGCGTCTGGGTGGCTCAGTCATTAAGCATCTGCCTTCGGCTCAGGGCGTGATCTTGGTTTCTGGGATCGAGCCCCAGGTCAGGCTCCTCCTCTGGGAGCCTGCTTATTCCTTTCCCACTCCCCCTGCTTGTGTTCCCTCTCTCGCTGGCTGTCTCTCTCTCTGTCAAATAAATAAATAAAATCTTAAAAAAAAAGGGTATAGATAAAACTTTTGATGATAAATGATTGTCATCCAGAATGAAAATAAGGACCTTATTGTAATATCATAAAATCCTGTACTAACTGGAATATAAAATATATTACATTGCTTTCTGTCACTTAACTTTTCTGCTTTCAAAATAATTTTATATATATATATATATACACACACACACACACACACATATGTATTGTAGTCCCCATTTGTTATTTCTTACCCAAGGGAAATAAATTTTTTTCTCTTCTGACTAAGTGTAAATATGGCAATATTTCATAGGAAGATGGAAGTTTGACGGAATTACATGAGGGCGATTTCTGTCACCACTTCAGTGAGACTGACCCTGAAAGCTTGATCATTCATTATGAAGTCATACCATACCTTCCTTTTTATCACACCAGGCAGCATGTACTACAAATGCCTTAAATCAGAATTAAAATTCTTTTTTTTCCTATTGAGTTTTACAGTAAATCAATTTTCCTATTATATATACAAAAGATAAATCAACTAATCAAATTATCCTTATTAATTTGGTACACTTTTAGAGGTCTACCAAATCCTTAGCACGAAATGAAAATTCATTTATTTTCACCTGCCTTCCAGCAACACACATTGTCGAAATCCTTTAAGCATATAATACTTTCTACCTTTCTTTCGTGTTTGTCTTATAGTCAAGGAAGGAAAAAGCTTACAAATGTCCATGTTGGAATTAGAGCTTTTCTGCCACTATCCCATTGGACTCTACAAGAGCTTCTGTGAAAGCCACTTAGATTCACTTTGGAATCCATGCATCTATTCCCGTCACATTCTGTGCCAGAGTCCCTCATAAGAATATTCCCTACAGCCAGTATAAGGTGTCCAGTTTTAATATTAGGAAAAATGTAATAATCCAGGGAACACAGAGTTAGGACTAGAATTCCATGCCAAGTGGAACCATTAGTCTATAGCTTCATTCAGATTTCATTGCCCAAGAGGAAGAGGCAGTACAGACATTCTGAGAAGACTTCGAGGTCAAAGTTATTGTTAC
>NC_048228.1:29353404-29441779 GCF_002007445.2 Ailuropoda melanoleuca | reverse complement strand
GGAATATTTATAAAGTATGACTTTGATAAGGGATTAATAGCTGGAATATAAAAATAACTCCTACAACTCAAGAACAAAAAATAAATGACCCAATTTAAAAATGGGCAAAGACTTGAACAGACATTTCTCCAAAGAAGATATGCAGATAGTCAATAGGCATAATAAAAGTTGCTTAACATTATTACTCATTAGGAAATTGCAAATCAAAACCACAATGATTTATCACTTCACCCCATTAAGATGGCTACTACAAAGAAAGAAAGAAAGAAAGAAAGAAAGAAAGAAAGAAAGAAAGAAAGAAGAAGAAAGAAAAGCAAGGAAGGAAGAAAGGAAGAGAAAAAGGGAGGGAGACAGGGAGGGTGGGAAGGAAGGAGAAAGAGAGACATGATATAAAATTAAATAAATACTAACTATTCTATAATATCCAAAAAACCCCACACAATGTAATTAGCAAAGGGCTTAATAGTAACTAATATTATGTCCTTATACTGTACTACCAAATAGCCTTTTCAAGAATGAAGTTATTGTGAAGTATAATAAATAATTTCAAAGTATTTTTAGAGCTGTCTCTATGAAAGAGGTTTATTTATTTGGCAGCCAAAAGGCAAAACTAGAAAGGTGTAGTAGAAAGCTACAGAAAAGGAAGTAGTTTTGTTTTATTTTGAAGAAGCTTTCTACAGAAAGAAATGTTTGAGAACTAAATAAACTATCCTAAAATGCAGTGAGCTCCCTGGTACTGTTTTTTCAAGTAGCAGCTGGAAGACTATATGGGAGGGATGTGTTAAGATGAATTTCTGCTCTCATTAGAGTGTTGTGCTAGACAATATTTTCTTCTAATATTCCATGATTCTATAACTTAAACATTTTTCTTATCAATATTAACTCCAGTGTTCCTCAAAAAATAGTTGCTTAATTCTGAAAGATTGGCTCAAGTAGAAGCTTCTAGATCACACGTAGCATAGGAAAGTGATCAAACTATCCAGTAAAATAATTGGGAAATATCTTGAAAGCCCACCATTCTGTGGGTGTACAACAACATGTGGGTGCTGATTGTGATGCCAGTGCTGATGAGAAAGTGGCCTTGGGTAAAAATGACAGATGTTTTATTGTGCCCTTTTGAATTGCTGCTAATGCTTACCACACAATTAGGGCTGACCTTTAGACAGAGTGAGTTAAAACCTGAGGCAGGCAAAGAATCTCAGGAAGCAAGGGCAGCTACCTGCACAGAGTTACTGAAGAGCAGAGGAAGAAGAGAGACAAGAGTGGGAAAGAAGAGGTATTTTTAAGGTCTTTCACAAAATAAAAAGTCCTGTTGGAAGCAAAACCAAAGTGGTTTAAAAGGCGATCTAACAAAGAGGACTGCCATGGACAGAGTCACCACTGCCAGCTAACGGTGAAGCAGAGTGTGGGCCTAATGGCAACTTGAGCTGCCCTAAAAAAAGTTTAGAATCCAGATCTTGGGACAGAATCAACCACTGTATTCTGTAGAGGAGGGACCACATATGGGTATTATATTTAATTTTGGGCATGCTATTTTAAGACAGACACTGACCTAGATTTAGTTTAGAAGAGAAGCAGCAGACCAGGAGATTGTTTGGAATCATGTCATAAAAAGAATGACTAAAGAAACTAAAGGAGATAGAGCTTGGAGAGGGACTATAATTCCCTTAAGATATTTGAAAGAATCTCTTTAAAAAATACTGTTACTATTACCTCAAGGGGTTGAAGAGAGTCGGCAATGAGTGCTACCCAACATTGGCATGAACTATATCGTGAAGTAGTTAGAGCCCTCACTGTTGGCGGCGTCCAGGTAGACCCTGGATGATGGACTTTGCATTAGGTACTATAGACCTAGTTCTCATTTTCTATTTTAACATGATGGCTTGTCTCATACAAGAGAGGTGGAAGATTAATTCTAGGCAGTGACTCCCAATTGGTTTGTAGTGGCTCCAAATCTTTCTTGAAGCTTTCTGATATTTTTAGGGTGATAGGAAGGGAGTAGCTACCACAAGCTCATGGGTTTCAGAGCAATGGTGAGAAAGAGGTTGAAGACTGAGGATGTAAATGGGGAGTGGTCATCACTACCAATCAAGATACAGTAAAGCAGCCTACCTGGAAGAAAGGAGTCCGAGGACCTTAGGAAGACCTTTAGGAAGTTAGCAAAATTCCACTCAACATTATTTGGTAAGGGTCTGCAGCATGCTCTGGGGCTTTGCTCTAGGGCTATAATGGTGAATAAAAATACCAACAGTTTTCCAATTTATTATTTTGAGGCTCTAGATCTGGAAAAAAGACTTGGATTTTGATATCTTGGGAAAATTCATCGAAGAAAATTTCACACAAGTTACTCAGAAACAACACTTAAGGTATTATCTTCAGTGGAAGAAACAAACTGATTTAAAAACAATGTTGTATGTTGAGAGTATAATATTGAATGAGGAAATTTTAGAAGGAGGAATTTTATTAATCTGAATCGGGTAGGAATCATATCATGGGTAAAAAATTACAATAAAATATAATTGCATAAAAGTAAGAGGTATATATCATAGTCTCTAGAGATGGTATATTTAACCAATACAAAGTAAATATGTCATTCTAAATTCAAATAGCTATAATATTTTTAATTTTTAAATTATTCTTTTTTTAATTTAATTAATTAACATACACTGAAGTAATAGTTTCAGAGGTGGATTTTAGTGACTAATCTGTTGCATACAATACCCAGTTCTTATTTCATCAATACCCTCCTTCATGCTCACCACCCGATTACTCCATCCCTCCACCCACCTTCCTCCAGCAACCCTCAGTTTGTTTCCTACAGTTAAAAGTCTCTTATGGTTTGTCTCCCTCTCTGATTTTTAGATTTTATTCTTCCTTCCCTTCCCCTATGATCCTCTATCTTATTTCTTAACTTCCACATGAGTCAAATCATATGATAATTGTCTTTCTCTAATGACTTATTTTTCTCAGCATAACCTCTAGTTCTATCCACATCGTTGCAAATGATAAGATTTCATTTCATTTTTTGATGTCAGAGTAATATCCCATTCTATATAGATACTACATCTGCTTAACCCATTCATCTGTCGAAGGACACCTGGGCTTTTTTCATATTTTGGCTATTGTGAACATTGCTGCTGTAAGCATTGGGGGGGGGTTACCCCTAAAGAGCACTGTGTTTGTATCTTTGGGTAAAGACCCAGTAGTGCAATTACTGGGTCACAGGGTAGCTCTATTTTTAACTTTTTGAGGAACCTCCACACTGTTTTCCAGAGTGACTATACCAGCCTGCATTCCCACCAGCAGTGTAAGAGGGCTCTCCTTTCACTATTATATTTTTATTGAATAAAGCACCTACAAAGTCCCCTTTGCCATGAAACTTTCTGTATTTTTCTGAATATTTAGATTTTGCCAAATTAATTTTAGATTATTAGTTACTCCAAAGTCTTTGCTAATAACAATTTTTCAAATTCACAAACCCCAAAATATTTAGATTGGTCTTAAAACCTTAAACAGGAGGACATAATTTCTTTCCCACACAAATATCTTTTAACTCTTGTTACTTCTTAGCACATCTTCAAAATCTGCATAGAATTTGTATGGAAATGTTTTTTATTAGTTTTGATTAACCCAACAAGTTTTTTTTTAATTTTTTAAAAATATTTATTTAAAAAGAGTTAATACTCATTTGACTTTGTGTTGTCTGTCTGTCCACACAATGGCGTTAAGGGTTATGCCAACAAAACTCTGGATATGGATCCTTTGTTTTGTTTTGTTTTAAAGATTTCATTCATTGATTTGAGAGAGAGAGAGAACATGGGTGAGAGAGCACAAGCAGGGGGAGCAGCAGAGGGAGAGGGAGAAGCAGACTTCCCACTGAACAGGGAGCCCAATTTGGGGCTTGATCTCAGGACCCTGAGATCATGACCTGAGCCAAAGGCAGCTGCCTAACTGATTGAGCCACCCAGGTGTCCCTGGATCCTTGGTCAATGGGACAATATCATTGGCAGGTAATTCTCCCAGTGGCTTGTTAAAGCCTCGACAAATTGGTCATCCTTAATTTTACTGTATGCAAACTTTTTATGCAAGCAAACTGTGCACAGGTCATAAGTGGACAGCTTCACAAATTTACACAAATTAAACACACTATATTATGATCATCACTAAGATTAAGAAACAGATCATTAGTAGTACCCTAAAACACTCTCTGTTGCCCACTCCCAGCCTACAAGTTCTTAATAGTTAACTACTATCCTGAATATTAACACCAAGGATTGGCTTTGCCTATTTCTGAGGCTTACATAAATAAAATAATAAATCTGTACCCTCTTGCAACCGACTTTTTTCACTCGAAATTATGTTTATGAGATTCATCCATATTACAACATATTGTTTTAATTTATGTATTACCATTGTGTAATATTCCATGGTATACCAATATTTATCCATTGCACTATTTTTTTGAAAGGTCCATTTATCGATTTTAGAGAAAGAGAGAGGGCATGCACACAAGCCTGAGGGGCAGAGGGAGGAGAGAGAATCTCAAGCAGACTCTACACTTAGCATGGAGCCCAATGCCAGGCTCAGTCTCACGACCCTGAGATCATGACCTGAACCTAAACCATGAGTCAGACACTTAACTGCACCACCCAGGTGTCCGTAGCCATTGTCTACTTAATGGACATTTGGCTTGCCTCTATTAAGGCTATTAAGCATAATGTTTCTATGAGGATTCATATATATGTCTTTTGAACATATATTAACATAAGGGTGCAAGTTTTTTGGATATAGCCAGAGAAGCAAAATTGCTGGGTTATAGGTATTTGTATATTTAACTTTGGTAAATATTGCCAAAAAGTTTTCCAAAGGAGTTGTACCCAGCTTGCCTTCTACCATCAATGTATGGTTGCCCTACACCTTTGCCAACAGTTGGTACTCCAAATCGAGTTCATGTTAGCCATTCTGGTCAAGGGGTTGTGATATCACACTGTGGTCCTAATTTGAATTTTCCTGGTAACGAATGAAGTTGGTTACCTTTTTATCTACTTATCAGCTGTTTGGATGGCTCTTTGGTGAAAGTCCTATGCAAACATGTGCTCTTTGTTCTACTAGCTTTTTTTTTCTTCCCCATTCTGTGGCTTTTGTTTTAAATCTTTTATTGATATCTGTTGATTAGAAGAAGATCTTAATTTTAGTGTAATTCATTTTAACAATATTTCCTTAGGGACAGTGCTTTTTAAATTCTTTTCATGTTTTCTATAAGATATGTTTGCAATAAAGTTGTTTAATTGCTCACATATTCTTGGTCAAAATATCTAAGGCTGAGAACAAAAGGGAATCTGGATATGTATTTTATACTAAGCCATTGCAACTTGACTTGCATTACATAATGTGAAAATAATTTCTGGGCACAATAATTAAAAAATCATTTATTAAATCATGGAATGCTCAAATCCTGGAAAAAATTTTTCCTTTTATCACTTTTGTCTTACATTTGGTACAGGGAAAAAATAATGTGTTGCTAAAATATCTTCAGTTTCATATTTTTTCTAAGGATGAAAAATCAGAGTAGATAATCTCACTGTTTATCTATTATCAGGAAAGTGCCTGGTCATCTTTGCAAACTGCATAACTTAGTTAAACATCATCAACATCCATATATAACTTAAAACTCATAAATCCCTTCTTTATTTCTACCCAGAATAATGGTTTCTGTGAAAATGAACAGGTATACCAATTTTCTGCATTTCCATTTCTCTGTCCTTTCTTAAATGAAGATATTAGCCCAAAGGAGTTATGTCTTCTGCCAAAATTACTCAATGGTTTGAAAGAAATTATCCTACTTAGTGTTAAATAAGTATTATTATTTATCAAATTAGTATAAATTACTACAAATCAATATTGATATTGACCTTTATCTCTATCTAAACTTTTATTTTTAAAAAAATTTTCTGCAGTAAACTAGATAAACATTTTTTTGGAGTTTCTATTTTTTTTCCCTGTTCGTTACATACACAGTTAAATGATAAAAAGTTTTTTCAGAAGATCTGATGTTTTTTCTGGAAGCCATAACAGTTGGTAAACTATCCTTTAGGGAATTGAAAGGAAGTTGTGTCAGTTTTAAGCTTTATAGCACCAATATTTCTTTATTGTTTAAATGTCGGTATTCTAAGCCAATTCGCAGACCAGAGATTTATTTATCTTGATTATTAAAGAATGTCATAGGAGCTTTTTTTTTATTGCTATTTATTTTATTTCAGGGAAATCATCTCTACCCCTGAACTCCTGTTGTACATATTATTTAAATATTTCAATTAATGTTTCTCTCATTTAGCTGACATTTGAAAGCTACTTAAGTCCACTTAACATAGAGAACCAAAAAAATGTGCAATCAGCCTTTACCACAAATCTATTTGTCCTACATTCTAATTCAATTACTCAGGGGTACAAAACAGAAACTAGTAGACACATTTGGAGTAGCGCAGAGAAGTGCAAATGCCCTGAAACTCATCTCCACAGTGCATCTGGAACCTCTCCCAAACCATGGAGAACCTGAAGTATAGGGATGAATGCCTGGAATTGAAAGAGAATGGAAGTTAAAGATAATGGAAGACAATCAGATCAGCCTCTGGAACAATGAATCACTGTCTGGAGAACAGGAAATCAGAGTAGAGAGAAAATTCCAGGCTCTTAATATTAGTGCTTTTCCAGACTCACTAAAAATAACTTTTAAGAGAAATCTATGTGGGCAAAGCCATATGTAATACAATGGGATAAAGGAAGAGAATGTTACTAACTCCAAATTACACCATTGTTCCACTGGATGAAGTAGCTTGCTTTATTAAGAGTGTGTATATGACATTATTTCCATTTAGTTCATCAATTATGTATTTGCTGTTGTATGCAAGCCTCTAAAACTGATATACAGCTACTCACTATAGATCTTCTCAGATTAATTTTAAAAAGGCAAGCAAGAAGAAGAAGGAATAAACCACTTTTTTAATTAAAAGCCACTCTATTTCAGAAATTGTGCTGTTGGGTTTTTTTTTAAAGATTTTATTATTTATTTATTTATTTATTTATTTATTTTTAAGATTTTATTTATTTATTCGACAGAGATAGAGACNGTTTTTTTTTAAAGATTTTATTATTTATTTATTTATTTATTTATTTATTTATTTTTAAGATTTTATTTATTTATTCGACAGAGATAGAGACAGCCAGCGAGAGAGGGAACACAAGCAGGGGGAGTGGGAGAGGAAGAAGCAGGCTCATAGCAGAGGAGCCTGATGTGGGGCTCGATCCCATAACGCCGGGATCACGCCCTGAGCCGAAGGCAGACGCTTAACCGCTGTGCTACCCAGGCGCCCCTATTTATTTTTTAATAATATTTTTTTATTATATTATGTTAGTCACCATATGCTACATCCCTAGTTTTTGATGTAAAGTTCCATGATTTTATTTTTGAGTAATTTCTACACCCAATGTGGGGCTTGAACTTACAACCCTGAGATCAAGAGTCACATGCTCTACTGACTGAGCCAGCCAGGTGCCCCTGTGCTGGGTTATGTACTTACTACCACTTAATTATCATAATAATGGAAAGGAGGAGGTTTTTTTCTCCCATGTTACATCCGAATAAGCCAAAGTTCCATGAGTTTAAGTGACACCCCAAATCACAGTTAGGAATTAGAACCCAATTCTGACTTCAAATAACTCTTCACTACATCATGCCATAGCTGTAAGTGGCTAAAAAGCCATGCCAGTGAAGTGCTAGAATGATACAGGATAGCAAATAGCACAAGATTATAAATGAATAGTAAGATACAGGCTTTCTAAAAAAGGGCTCTTCCACAGGCCCTTGGAAGAGAATAAAATTATACAAAATAATAGAAGGAAACTCTTATTTTTTTAAGTTTTTTTTTTCTTTTTTAAAGATTTTATTTATTTGCCAGAGAGAGAGAGAGCACAAGCAGGGAAGCAGCAGGGGGAGAGGGAGAAGCAGGCTCCCCACTGAGCAGGGAGCCTGATGTGGGACCTGAGCCAAAGGCAGATGCTTAACCCACTGAGCCACCCAGGCACCCAGAAGAAAACTCTTTAGAAATGGCTTTTAGAAGAATAGATATGAGGAATTAAATGAAGTCTTAAGAATTAATTTTTTAAAAATCTCAGTGAAAAAAAAGATCAATTCACTGAAACTTAGGACAACTGGCTCCCTCACATCCCTGTTCGCTCACCACGTTTCCACACTGCGGGCTAGGGTAGTAATCTTGAAAAACACAAATATGGCAGCTCACTCTTTGTTTTAAAACACTTCCTGACTGCTTTGGCCTTTAGGGCAAAGTCCACACACTGTAAAGGGCACCCAAGCCTGCAGGATACGGGCCTCATTTGTTTGTCACTCCGTATTTCTGCTATAAGGATCCTCTTCTTATTTCCTCAGAAGCACCACATGTTTCTCAGCCTCAGGTTCTAACACTGTTCCCTCTGCCAGAATTTCTCTTTTTCCTTCCTTCTGTGCACTTTTCAAAACCTATTTTTCCCAGACTCTACACCCCTTGATGGCAGAGACCGCATACCTGCCATACCTGCTACATTTGCCAGATCTAGCTGAGTCTGGTTTTAATTTTTTCACACAATATATGTAATTACACATTATGAAAGACCTTTTGGAAAGTACCATGCATGGGGCTTGAAAGTCCTGGCATGGCTTGCAACAGTTTTTCTTTGTCTCAGGAAGAGAAGGTTTTGAAGAACTACTGACTGTTGTTCTCAAGCAAGGTACAGCAATATTTCTGGGCTCCTTCTAAAAGATAGAGTTGCAAAACTATAAAAGGGAGAGACTATGTAATGTACATAAAACCTCTGCATCAAGCCATTTTGTCGAGGAATTATTTTTTGAATTGGGAGAAACCAGAATCAGATGAGGTGAGAATATTGTGAAGCAAGATCACCAAGAACACGTTCATTTCTGCCAAGAAGACAGAAGAAAAAAGGGTCAGGACACTCCCCAGAAATAGTTGCTCAGCTGGACTCATAAAAATTTGATGATCTAAGCNATTCATTTCTGCCAAGAAGACAAGAAAAAAGGGTCAGGACACTCCCCAGAAATAGTTGCTCAGCTGGACTCATAAAAATTTGATGATCTAAGCGGCCACCCCGCCATCTTCTCCCCCATTGCCAGGTAGGGAAACCAGCTCTGGAAGTCAGGTTAGCCCTCCAATTAAAGCACACCACATTGAAGCAGGGCACAGACATGAAATTGGCAATAGCAATTATATTGGCACCATTTAAAAGTGGACATAAAAAGACCATGAACCCTTTGGCCACATCTGTCCTTAAATGTTATATAATTTTTTGACAAATTGCAATACAAAAGAATCAAAGTAGTCTTACCCAGAGATGAGAAGCCTAATTTGGGTAAGCTGCAGATTACTATGTACTTAGCCTACAGTAATCCTTTCATAAATATTTGTCAAATTAATAAATAGATGAATCAACAGAAGTGATGTCAACCTAATCGGGCATTTAAAAAATAGCTTACACATAGTAACTTGTTAAATCCATAAATACATTGAGTAATTCAAGAATACCCTAAATACATTGTTGTCATAAAAGTATTGGCAATTGCAATGTGTTTTCAAGCATGATGTTAAATCTTTTCAACCAGACAAATACTTAATTCATGGATAATCCATACCACTGCTCAGTATTATCATTTTATTTTTATTTTATAGTCCAAGAAGAATTGGAATTGCTTGGATAATTTGTTTTCTGAGCTATACATTTGTTTTTGTAGGAGATGGAGAGATGTGAAGAACAAATTATCTATTGCAGAATGCTTGGGGTATTTCTAAAAACAAGTGAGTGACAGAAGTCCCATTTAATCCTGCTTCTATGAACTCATACCTACATAGGAGAGTAGAGAGACATGATATGAAATTATGATGATTTACCTTATAGAAAGAGGCCATTTATTTACTTATTTTTGCTAGTTTTGAGAAGCCTCAAATTTCACTAAAAAAAAGTCAGCAGAAATGACGGAGTTGTTATGCCATAATGTAATCAGAGCTACTATTATGTTTGATGGTATTGGGTTGCATCTGTAGAAGATCAGAGACTCTTCCTTTATTAAAATTAGAAGTAATAAAAGGAACTGACATTCATTGAATGCTTATTATGTGCCAGCAGTTTTCTAAAGGCTTTATTTAGATTAATTCATTTAATCTTCATCTCAATTCTGAGAGAGAGGTACTTATGTTGTCAACCTCTTCTTATAGATGAAGAACCAAAGACACAGCAAATTTAAATAAGTTGGTTGAGGTTACCCAAACTCATGGCAGAGCTGGGACTTGATCCTAGATCTGTCCTATTACAAATGTTACTAATTCCATTGCACATCATAAAAATTCCTCTTGAAGGAACAACTATGTATCTGAAGTTGACAAACACCTCCAATATTTTTTTCATCAGCCCATTTAGAAAATAAACTTGGACTTAAACAAAAAATGGAGGGGTGCCTGGGTGGCTTGGTTGGTTAAGCATTCGACTCTTGGTTTTGGCCCAGGTCTTGATCTCAGGGTCAAAAGTTTAAGCCCTGCTTTGGGCTCCACACTGGGCAAGGAGTCTACTTAAAACACACACACACACACACACACACACACACACACACATACACACACACACACAAACCCAAAAAACAAAAAAAAAAGCTGTCCTTTCTAGAGCATGTGGGATGAGATGTGAGCAGGAGAGTAACCTTTCCCCTTTCTAAGTTTAACGATTGTTCTAAACTAAAAATCCATTTGATAGTTTAGCAACTCATCTGAGATCAAGACATTAAGTTACCAGATTGAACCGTAAGAAACTGTTGGTGTTATGGGTCAAACGTAGTCAACTATTGATAACTTCATATGGTTCAAACTATTCGCTTTCAGTTTCTTTCTATGGCACTTCAACCCAGAGTGGCTACAGTCAACAATGCAAATCAAAATTTCTATCTGCAAATCTAGAATTATTTAGGGACCAGCAAGGCTAGGTAAAACAGAAAACACAGACACTATATTCAAGGAACTTAGAATAAAGTCAGACATGAAACAAACAGGGTCAAAGTAACACACAAATAATTATTAAATCATAGTTGTATGATGGAGTTGTAAATGGAGAAAGCTACAGAAATTTGGGTAAGTCCTGGGATGTGAGTTTTGAGAAAAGAGATTGGCGGGAAAGGGCTACACAGTTGTTTAAGTCAGGAGGGATAACATGATAATAAGCGGACAGTTGGGACCATCATGGAGTATGAAATAATGTGGAGTCCAGAGAGGAAAAAAGACCAATTGGATCTGGGTTCAAGGAATCCAAGAGGAAGTTGGTCTAGACAGTAAGAAAGAGGAGCTGAAAGTGGGAAGAGAAACCTGGTCTTATTCTGCCAGGGTTGCTCTTTGGCTTTTCCTTGAGAATCTGTGAGTAAAACCACATGTTCTTGGAGGATTAAGCTGGTTAACAAGCACAGTATAAGAGACTGGGGCAGAGTAATTGTTGAGAAGTCCAGCTAAATGGTTCACAGGCAAGTGCGAGGGCCAGTGTCAGGGCAGTGAAAATGAAAACGATATTTTGAATTCATTGAATTAGAGACACAGTTTGAAGGAAGATGTAGGATTTGATTTCTGATTTTACTTATTCATGCTGTTAAAAAATGGGTCTAAGATATTGAGCCTAAGTGCATTAAGAAAAATGGGGTTTTACTGTTTTACAGATAAGTAAAATGGAGACAGGTAAATGTTGGGAGGATGATTTATTCTAATTAAGTACATAAAGTAATAAAAGCTTATTATTGACTACCCACTGTCTTAAACATTGAAAACTAAGGAATATAGGAAGTACACACATATATGCAAACACACATGCAAGTGTATTACACTCACTTAATCCTCAAAATAACGCTGTAAGACAAGTGTTAGTATTTCAATTTTATAAATAAAGAATGGAGATTCAAAGAAGTAAAATAATTTCATCTGAGTTGCACTCCACAAAATATTTATGACTTCTAAGAACAAACCTCTGCTCTTTCATCTTTCACCCCAGTGGAATTTGAAATGACAGCTGAACCTTCAAGTGACCATATCTTAAACACAGCATGGAACAGAAGATGAGCTAGAATGAGAAGTGAAGACTGAAGCATTGAATTTGGAGGTCATCAGGATTAGCTGGCTTTAGAAGAAGGTGATCACTCAGGATTTAGGAATATGGGAGAAAGAAAAGAAAGCAAAACTAAAATCCCAGAAGTTACTTAGAACAATGGATAGAAAGTTTAGAGGGCAGGTCAGGAAAGGCAAGAGAACCAGCAAGTTAGAGTGCTGGAGAATCCATTATCATGTGTTCAGTTATTTATTCAACAAATAGGTGTTGACAATTTACAAACCCCCCCAATTCATGGCAGCTGCTGCGACTCTGAGAGTGAACAAGTCTAGACACGGCCTCTGCCTCCATGGAAGTAGGAGGGCGAGAAAACTGGGTTCATCTGATAATACCTCCAGTTATAAGTTTTCAAAAAAAATGCGAGCTTCCATGACAGTTTGTGGTAAGTGCTGCAACTGGGATGGAGTGGAAAGGGGCATAGAAGTCTTCCTTGAGAAAGGGACAAATGAGTTGAGATGTAAACTTCCAATGGAAGTTAAACAGGTGGAAATTGTTCTAGGCAAAGGGAGCTGCTGAGTAGAAAGGGAACATGCTCAAAAGACAATGGCAAAAAGGAAGAGAAGCCGGTTTGGCTGGCTGGTTCAGCTAGTAGAGCACCTTGATCTCTTGGTTGTGAGTTCAAGACCCACACTGGGTGTGGAGCCTACTTAAAAAAAAGAAAAAAGAACAGGAACTTGGCAGGTCAGGTAGAGGCAGGGTTTGGGGGTAGCTGATAAGCAATGCAAGGCTAGATTCCAGGAACCCTTAGGGTCTCAAGAGCAATCCACTTTTTCTGGATCAAGTACTTCTGGAGCATGGGCTGATCAATCCTGGGCTTTCCGAGTCTTGGTTCTTTCATGCCATGGAGGCAGCTCCTTTTTTTTTTTTTTTTTTAAACATTTTTTGTATTTATTTTAGAGAGAGAGAAAATACGCATGCTGCGTGCAAGAGTGGGGAGGGCAGAGGGAGAGAGAATCTTAATCAGGCTCCATGCTTAGCCTGGAGCTTGATCTCACAAGCCTGAGATCCTGACCTGAGCCGAAATCAAGAGTCAGCCACTTAACTGACTGAGCCATCCAGGCGCCTCCTGGTAACTTCTATCTGTCTGACTACAAAAGGATTTCTACACTAGTACCTCACTGACCTTCCCCACAATTTCATTTGATGATAAATAAGACCTATCACCAAAAACTACTATTATTTTTAACACTTAAAAATTATTACTGTGATTTGGCTAATTAAATTGTCATTTTAAAATTAAATTACAATGTCAACAGAGAAACTTAGCCTACCATGGCTGACATAATGTATCTAAAAAGGGTACTAAAATGAAGAAGCCAGGGGTGCATTTCAGAAAATGTTGAGAGAAATCTCTTTCTCAATAATCCCTGACTCTTGTGTTCTACTTTTTCTCTCTTACCTGTAGTTCTAAAATGGAGTAGAACAGCAGCAAAATGCAAGCCTTTTTCCCATGAAGAAATAAAACTCCATAGCCCTCTCCCCTCTGTGTTCATAAAGTGGGAGAAGAACAAGATGGTGATATAGCTCAGAACAGTACCGCACCCCTATGTCACAGTACCGCACCCCTATGTCAGCGGGCTTAGCAAATTCCCCAGGGTTACATGTATTGTCATAAAAAAAAAAAACATTTCGAGGAAGCCACATTTGCAACAAGCAAATGGATTTGGGGGAGAAGAAATCCACGTGGTTGATATGTTCTGTATCCTTTGTTAAAAAAATGTCTTGGTCTCCTAGCAGCATTGTAGGGAAATCCATCAGGGGTATGAAATTAAATGGCCATGTAGGCGGGATACCTGTAGAGTGTTCAGTTTTATGAAAAGCTTTCACTAAAAATTATATATATTATGCAAAATTCTACAGTAATGTAAGGTGAAAGCAGAAATTGTTCAACTCCCCCACAAGCAATCCAGGGTTCTAACAGTACCCAGTAGCTAAGGGTCTACAATGTACGGGGGAAAAATGAAAGACATTATGTGGGATGCCAAATTGGTTAGCCATTCATGATTAGGGAGAATTTCCTCCTCAAAAAGAGTTTTCAGAGCATCCTGATTCAGGCTCTTCTTTTGTGAAAACCTTCTCCCAACTTGGGAGGTGGAGGGAAATGAAACATTTTCTCCCGTAAATAAACAAACAAGTGAATAAGTAAGTTAGAACTACACAATTCAAGAACATAGATACCAAGGCCTGCACTTTGTAGAGAATGAACAAATCAAATTCCAGCCTGCGCAGGCCCACTTCCAGTTACCTTCTTTCTCATAGAGTGTTTGAGGACTGCCTACATATTATTTTCATTTTTTTTATATCCTTGAATGTATTTATATGCTTTACACCAGTTCTTTTAAGATCTTTGTCTGCCCTACTATCACTTCTGCCATTTGTGTTCTATCTTATTGGTACATTGTTCTTCTGGTTATAGGTTATACTTTCCTGCTTCTTCGCATGGCTGGTAGCTCTTACTTGGGTTCCGGACATTATGACTATTACATTGTTAAGTACTGGATTTTGTCAGAAACTCTCCCCCCTCCCATCCCACCACTTTCAAGAGTATTGGATTTTGTTCTGGCAAGTGATCTATTATTGTCTGAGAATCAGATCATTTTCAGGTTTACTTTATAAGCTTTGCTCCAATGAACCAAAGACAGTCTTTTATTCTGGGCATAATTTAGCGTCATTACTGAAGTGTGACCCTTTTGAGGCCTGTACCTGATGCCTTGTGTATTTCGAGGTCTCTCTACTCTTGTTCGTTGGAACCCAAACTACTCCCAGTGTAGACTCGAGATTATTCTACTTACTGGGGCACCTGGGTGACTCAGCTGGTTCAATATCTGACTCTTGATCTCAGCTCAGGTCTTGATCTCAGGGTGGTGAATTCAAGCCTCACATTGGGCTCAACTCTGGGCATGGAACCTAATTTTTTTTAAAAAAAAATTACTGCTTTTCTGCTTTCTGGTGTGCTTTTCCTCAGGCCTCAGAGAATTTTACCCCGCACATATTCAGATCTGTGTAAAGCCTCAGTAGGACCCCTCTGTACATGTTGGGAACTCTCTCTGAAAGCAGTTTCCTCTTCTTTGATACTCTGCCCCACAAACTCTGTTCACTTTGGTTTCCGCAGACTCTGATCTCTGTTTCTTCAATTCAGTGAGATCTCTAGTCTCTACTTCAAATTTCCCCTTGTTTCTGGGCTGGATGCTGGCTCCGGGAAGTAAGCTTGTGTAATCACAGAAATCACCTAGTTAACTTCACCTCCCTTCTGAATCATGATCTGGACTGCCTGTCCTCCGTCAATTGAAAACTTGTGTTTTATAAATTTTGCTGATTATTCTAGTTGTTTACAGCAAGAAGGCAATTCTCACAGCAATTAATCCTTCTCAAGTAAGAGAAAAAAGAAGAAATATAAAATTATATTGCCTTTTGTATTTATATACTTAATGACTTTTACTGTTCTCCTCGTGTTTTCATATATTTGGGATTACTGTCTGGTATCATTAACTTTCTGCCTGAATCATTTCCTTTAGTATTTCTTAAGACAGGTCTGCTGGCAACAAATTCTCTCCATTTTTGTTTATCTGAGACTGTCTACTTGCCTCCTTTTTGAAAAATAGTTTTGCTGAATAACAGATCCTTGGTTGACAGTTTACCTTCAGCACTTTGAATATGTCATACTACTGCTGTCTGGTCTTCATTGTGTCTTATGAGAAGGCAGCTATTAATCTTACTAGGGTTTCCTTGTATGTGATGACTCATTTTTCTCTTACTGGTTTCAAGATTTCCTCTTTATTTTTGGCCTTCAGTATTTTTACTAGGATGTGTCTGACTGTAGTTTTCTTTGAGTTTATTCTATTTGGCACTTGTTGAGCCTCTGGGATGTATAGGTTAATATTTACCATCAAATTTGGTAAGTCATTGCTATAATTTTTAGAATTTTTTTTGTCATTTCTCTCCTCTTCTTCTGATACTCCAATTACACATATGTTGGTGTACTTACTAGTGCCCCACATGTCTCTGAATTGTGTTCACTTTTCTTCATCCTCTTTTTTTCCCGTTTTTCAGATTGTGTGATCTCTATTGATTTGTCTTCAAGGTCACTGAATTTTAATGTTATCAGTTCAAATTTATTGTTGAGGCCCTCTAGTAGTTATGGTAGTTTTCAACTCCAGAGATTTCATTTCATTCTTTTTAATAACTTTTACCTCCTTATTAGTATTTTACATTTGGTGAAACACCATCATTAAATCTTCCTTTAATTCTTTAATTATGGTTTCTTTTGATTCTTTGGACATAATTATCATAGCTGCTCTGAAGTATTTTTTTTTTGCTAAGATGAGCATCTAGGCCCCTTAAAATTCATTTTCTATTGCTTTATTATTTTATTTTTCTTGTACATAGGCCATACGTTCCTGAGGTTGTTTTGCATGTTTCATTTTGTTGAAAAGTGTACATTTTAGAAAATATATTGTAGCAAGGTCTAGGCACTGATTCCTCCCAACTTGGTCATTATTACTGTTGGGTTGATGGCTTGTTTGTCTGTTTAGTGACTTGGTTCAACTGATTCTGAGAAATATTTTTTGCCCACAGTACACACTATTTTATGTCCTTGCTCAGATTTTTTTCCCCATGATTTCAACCTTTTACTATGGCTACCTAGGGATCACCTTTGGGTTAGCTTAAGCCTCTTATTGATCAAAGGCTGTGCTTAAGCCCTCTTAATCAGTTATATTTTTATCCTTTAATATTGAATATGTATGCATGGCTTGAAGGCTGCTGTCGTAGCTCAGTGATTTTATGGGTTTTCCCTATGTTTAGCCAGGGACCTGAAGATTGGAAGCTCTCGCTCTGCTCCTTTCTCAGAGGCTACAACTGTGGACATGCACGTAGTATTCCACACTGCCAGGGATGGAAGTAATTTTATTTTAAATCTAACTCTCTAGGAGTGGTTCTTACTAGAGTAGCTAATTGTTTAACTAGTGTTTGGTGTTCTGGTGAGGCATCTGCCCTGTGTTAATGGGACTGTGTATAGCAATTTTGTAAATAAAACAAATAGTCACATCCTTTTGGAATATCATAAATCATATTATAAAAGTTTTCAGGAAATTTTTCTTAAGAAAGTTATAAAGGCAGGGGCGCCTGGGTGGCACAGCGGTTAAGCGTCTGCCTTCTGCTCAGGGCGTGATCCCGGCATTATGGGATCGAGCCCCATGTCAGGCTCCTCTGCTATGAGCCTGCTTCTTCCTCTCCCACTCCCCCTGCTTGTGTTCCCTCTCTCCCTGGCTGTCTCTCTGTCGAATAAATAAATAAAATCTTTAAAAAAAAAAAAAGAAAGTTATAAAGGCAGATAAATGCCATGCCATGTAATAGTCCCTCATGGATTAAAGTATGTTGTTAATATTTTCTAAAAGGAAGCACTCTTTCCTCTTAATCAGGGTATTTAACCATTTCTCATTTTTTTGTTCAGTGAAGACTGATTTTTCTCACACTGATTTTTCTCCTATTGTTTTTGAATGTATTTTATGCAAACAAAAACAGCTAACTCACAGCATTTTCTTATATGATATTTGAAAAAATTTCTTGACTACTTAAAGCATGGAAATTGCTTTTTTTGGTTTGATTATAGAAGGTTACATAGTCCTTTTAAAATATTTTTAAAATGCAGAAAAGAAAAAAGAAAAAAAAAACACTCGAAATATCACATTGAAAGAAAGCCCCAATTAACATTTTAAGAACATGCTTCCGGATATTTCAGGGGTCTGCAAATAAGTTTTGATGTTCTTTTGTAACTTCTTTTTCACTCACCAGTACCTGAGCTAACATTTCCATATCAATAAATATAGATACACAGTATCTATTGGGGGGAGTGTTTGGTTGATTTTTTAAAAAATTTTTTATTATGTTATGTTAGTCACTATACAGTACATCATTAGTTTTTGATGTAGTGTTCCATGATTCGTTGTGCGTATAACACCCAGTGCTCCACGTAATACATGCTCTCCTTAATGCCCATCACTGGCCTATCCCAATCCCCCACTCCCCTCTGAAACCCTCAGTTTGTTTCCCAGATCCACAGCTTTTCATGGTTCATTCCCTCTTCTGTTTACCCCCCTTCGTTCTTCCCTTCTTTCTCCTACCGATCTCCCTGTTATTTCTTATGTTCCATAAATGAGTGAAACCATATGATAATTGTCTTTCTCTGCTTGACTTATTTCACTTAGCATAATCTCCTCCAGTCCCATCCATGTTGCGGCAAATGTTGGGTAATTGTTCTTTCAGATTGCTGAGTAATATTCCATTGTATATATGGACCACATCTTCCTTATCCATTTATCTGTTGAAAGGCATCTCGGCCCTTCCACAATTTAGCTTTTGTGGACAATGCTGCTATGAACATTGGGGTGCATATGGCCCTTCTCTTCACTACATCTGTATCTTTGGGGTAAACACCCAGAGTGCAATGGCTGGGTCATAGGGTAGCTCTATTTTTAACTTTTTAAGGGACCTCCACACTATTTTCCAGAGTGGCTGTACCAACTTGCATTCCCACCAACAATGTAAGAGGGTTCCCCTTTCCCCACATCCTCTCCAACATTTGTTGTTTCTTACCTTGTCAATTTTTGCCATTCTAACTGGTGTAAGGTGGTATCTCAGTGTGGTTTTTTACCACAAATGTAGAGTTGTAATACTACACCTCCACTGAAAGTACTCTGTCCTCATTGGTGAATNGTGTGGTTTTTTACCACAAATGTAGAGTTGTAATACTACACCTCCACTGAAAGTACTCTGTCCTCATTGGTGAATGCAACATCCATTTTGGTTCTTTTTATTTTTGCCTTCATTCTCAATCTCTAGCCCCTTCCACTCCCCTTACATATATACTAGTTATAATAAATTTGATATACATCCTCAAATATGTATGTATCTCTATAAAACATATAATGTTGGTTTATAGGAACACTTGTATACTTATTTGTAGCTGTATGTATTATACTATATTACATAATATTATTACATATTATATTATATATTATTATATATTTAAGTCAATATATAATATATTAAATTATATAATATAATAAATATATAGTTAATATTTTATTAATATATGTTTAATATAGNCAACATTATATGTTTTATAGAGATAAATATTATTCATATATTACTTATATTTGTATTATATTAATATAAATTATATATATTATATATACACCTACAAAAAGGTATACAAATGTACCTGGAAACCAACATTATATTTTTTATAAAACTACACAAGTATCCAAGGATTTATGTCAAATATATTATAAGAAGTGTATATGTCTATATATATTATATACACAGTAGGTAAACACATGTGTTTATATATTGCATCAGCAAATAATAATATATAGAAACACAAAGTACACTAACACAGTTGAACATAGCAAGCCACATGGAATTCATTACTGTTCATCATCCACATTCATACTTTTCCTTTTGACCCATTTTGGCAACAAGCACTGTCTCGAAAGTGCTTTTTGTGTGATTCTGCTTCACCATTGTAAGAAAGAAGCAAACATGAGTCAGAGGACTATTTCTTTGGTGTTTCTTCATTGTGTTCAAAACCTGAAATTGTCTCTTTGTCTGCAATTTGTGAAGATGTCTTTCTTTTTTTTTTTTTTTAAGATTTTTTTTATTTATTCGACAGAGATAGAGACAGCCAGCGAGAGAGGGAACACAAGCAGGGGGAGTGGGAGAGGAAGAAGCAGGCTCCCAGCAGAGGAGCCTGATGTGGGGCTCGATCCCATAATGCCAGGATCACGCCCCCAGCGGAAGGCAGACGCTTAACTGCTGTGCCACCCAGGCGCCCCTGTGAAGATGTCTTTCTGTCCTTGACTGTTTTAACTTGATTTCTCCCCTTTTTCATACCTCTTTAAATCAGGCAGCACTCTTCTTATTTCAGGACAAGGATCTGTATTTTACAATAGTATTTTAAAAAATGGATTAGAAATTTAACATGTCTTTTTTAAGTGGTACCAGTATTTTTATTAGGAGTATTGTTGTCTATGTCAGAGTTCTTTTTATAAAATTGCAAAGCTTTGGAGTGGACTATCTCAATCCTGTTTCTCCCCTGAGCTCTATTACTGTTAGTGCCTGAATTTGTAGAAGTATTATTCATTTCATAGCACATATATTATATTCCCCCCCAGATGAGCCCCTATATTGCTTCCAGTCTATGTTCACTCATGTATCCCTTGAAAATTTGTGGCATTCATAGGAATGAATTTGAGGAGTAACAGTTTATATGAATACCTAAGTTTACTGTACACTGACAGGTTTCTCTTCAGAAGCGCTAAACCAGTTCATATTTCCACCAATGTTTTCTGTAAACATCTTGGTTTTTAATAGTAAATAATATTCCATCTTATGGAAGGAAGTACTATAATTCAATTACCATTCCTCTACTTCTGGATCTTTGTGTCATTTCTCATTTTTGATTTATTATATTAAACTTCATAGACATTCATCCTTCTGTATACATCTTTGTCCAGTGTTGACAGTTTTTTAAAGATAATTTCTTGAAGGTGTGGAAATAGTGGAAGATAAAATAACAATTACATAATGCTTTTGATGCACGTTGCCAAATGGCTCCCAGAAAGCTTGTACCATTTAGAGTTCCCATCAGAAATCACTCATGCATTCATTCACAAAATATTTATTAAATGCCTTGTATTTTCCAGGTACTGTTGGAGTCATTGGGGATTAGATAAAGAATGATCTTTATTCTTCATGGGCTTGGGGGAGGAAGCTAAAGAAGGATATAATTTCAGTTGAGAATTAACTTCAGGCCGTCCCCACAGGAAGCTCTGTACACAAATTACAGCGTGCAGTTACTCCCCTCCTGAGGCATGAGGATAGGCCGTCTGTCATCCATGTCTGCCGAGGTGGAGAACTGGGAGGGGAATGGGGGGCAAAGAAGCCCTCCACTTGTCAAAAACAATTTTCCATTAAAGGAGGCGGTTGTCCTTCATTAGGTGCCACCACTCATAGAGGTGAGGGTTGAAGGCAGCTGCCTGTGAGGGGATCTGGGTGAAGTACTACTTTTCTATGAGTAAGAACTTGGCCCAAGCTAAAACCTCGAATTTTTCTTAAGTGAAGAACTGTTGAGACCCTCTCTTTCAGCATGAGGAAGGCTGAGTAGACTTAATTTTCATTTCTTTATTTTCTTTGACTTCCAACAAATAAGAACCTCACAATTATAGGGTCTCCTCAAGCTACCTTCATAACCGTTTGTCAGTGCTTTAACCCACAGGGAAAATCTGAAACAGCCAAGGGGAAATTTAGAAGTACATCTCCTCCATCCTTTTCTTTCAAAGTAGGTCATATTCACTTCATCCTAGGTAGACAGGAATTTGGGGCTGTCATACTTCTTCAGGCCAAAATCTAATTGTATTTCCACTGGGTATGTTCTGTATGTGCAGATGGGCAATAATATCTCTCCAATTCTAGGTAAGGAAATATAAATGAGACTCTGTTGGGTTCATTAGGAGGCAGAACCAGAATCACAGCTAGAGTGACCAATGAGCTGGGTTTGCCTGGCACTGAAGGCTTTCCCTGGACAGGACCCAGAATTTCATTTTTAAGACTGAATTCATCCCAGGCACATCGGAATACTTGGTCACCCAAGTCTCAATTAAAAACTCACATTTTATTAATAATTAGTGTTATAAACTGTAATTTTCCACTTTTCCCCAATGGTTTGTCATATTCTCTGAGTTTACCATAACTGTATTGTTTATAGTCAAAAGAAATTTACCCCAAAGTTCATAGTTCTCACAATAATTTATCCTTAACCTACAAATTTATCCTTAACCAAGATTTTTTTTAATTATTAGAGCTACGAATATTGCCAAATGTAAAAGAAATCAAAGGTAAAGTCAAGCTCGAGAAGTATAAATTACTTAAAATTTGACAATTTCATTCTAAATAAGTGAGAGCTGGTCAGACATCTAGCAACTTCAGTCCTCAGGCTTTTGTAATACTACATTCTCAGACTACAAGCAGATTTTGTAAAGGTGTCTCCCTCCGTTCCTGACTCAAATATCAATGTCCAGAACTTTCACTTGTAGACTTCTATCACCATACTGATTGCTAAAATATGCACAGGGAATTTGTGGATGCAGAAAAAGCTAAAAGACAAAAGCAAGGAGAATAGAAACTAGAGATGAGAGAAGGGCCCACAGAGGTGGGCCAACAGACACATTCTTAGGAAAAGAAGTGCCAAGCAATGAATTCTCCTTCTCACAGTAAGTTTCTCTGTTTCCACCTCCAATAAAGTCTTTCATAGGTGCAAATATTCCCTGGGTTGCATCTTAAGGAATCTAAGAAATAGGGTTTTGTTTCACTTTAAGGTTGACACCATTCAATAGAAGAACATCTGGAATAGTAGGGAAAACTGTTCCTATGATTGAAATACTTCAGTGGGCAAAGAAGCTCAGGGGCAGAGATAACTATGAAAACAACCCAAAGAAACCTTTGGAATGTATTTTCCACAATCTATGGAATGGGGGTTCCGGACAACATTATCTGAGTGTTAAGGGGCAGGGAGATTAAGTTAGCCGGCATCTGGGTAACAAGTGTACATTTTTTGACTCCCTAGCACTCAGGTGTAATTTATCCTGAGTGCGTTTTTCCATCCTGTCCTTGATTGACTATTTCTGCAGAAACCAGATTTTGCTGCAACCAACACATCAGATGAGACAGGCTCTGCACACATGGGCTCCTCACGCTGCTGGCCCATGCTCGCCTGCTCTTTCCAATAGTACAGGCTCGCTCCGTATCAATCACGTCTTCCCACTACTCAATACCTCCACCTATATTTTCAGAAACTGGGAAGACGAAATAAATTTAACAGGGAAAAAGTTCCGCTACAAAATCTGCTGTGAAATAGAACCTCTCTTTGTTGACGGGATTAGCGACCTTACACAAATTGAGTGATGGCTCTGAGCAAATATGCAGAGCGGAAACCGACCAGCAATGTTGTCAATTTGTTCCTCCCCGATAGATCAAGGACAGAACGTCAGCAATTCATTTTGGGGAGTCACAAAAATTATAGATGAGGAAGATTACTTGATACAGGAAGCTTATCAGGAGATGCGGGCTGTTACCAGCAGTGGAGGAAAATAACTGTTATACTTGCAGGTGAGCGGTTTTATCATATGCTTCACCGCGTCTCCATAAACACTCTCTGGGAGCCTTTCACCAAGGCCTATCTGGGCCTATGCCTCCTTCTGGAGGCATTTATAAAGTAGAAAAGTTGAAATCAACTTTGACACTAATATCAATCTTGAACATCTTCCAAGACCAAAGCTGATGTATTTTCCTGGGAGAGAACCATGAGAAGGAAACTGATAGTTGCCAGTAGGTCACCTCCTCAAGCCTCTGGGGACAGCTCATTGCAATAGGCTTGTTTTTCATTGTATGTTATTAGAACATCATAAACAGTATAATGTTTCCAAAACTTTCTAAGGAGAACTCATGCAAATGTGTATGAAGTTTCTCGAATAGTATAACTTTCTCTCTTACTAATTGCCATAAAAATAATTCTCTCTTATTCTTTGTTAAATTCTATCCTGCCCATTCTAAGTCTTTCAGACATGTCAGAAGGCTTTTCCTTGTCCTGGACGTTAAATCCCCTCTGAAGAGAAAACAGCACAATGTACGTGGCGTATTGATTATTCCAGCAGCGAGACGCTCGTCTCTAACTCTACAGGGTGTGTAATGCTTAAAGCAAAGAATGTTACCCCTTCTCTCCACTGACACTTACTTTATTAGTTGTAAAATGAAAATGTGATTCTTTTCCTTTTTTTCCAAAGTCATGATTTTCTGTATTTAGTGAAAATGTCCTAGGGTCCGGACTTTCAAACTTCAAAAATATTATTATTAAAAAAATAAAATAAATCGGGACAAACTTCTTAATGTTTTTAATAATTACAATCTAAATCACTCTCCATCTCTGGACCACATCCTTACCCCTAGTTACTAGGAAGAAGCAGGAGGAATAGAGAATAAAGAATCATTTTTATCAAGTACTGCTCACTTCCAAAGGTTTGACAAATTGATGGCTGGAGATAAAGGTGTCAGGGCGTAAAGGGAGAGATCCACGTATTCATTCAGAACTTGTATCAAGGACCTACAATGTATGACATACTGCAGCAGATGCAGGAAGTGGAAAAATGAACAAGACCCAGGAAACCACGAAAACAACATGAGCCACAGTGGTGTTAACTTCCGTCACTGCAGTGCAGTCAGGGCACAAAGGAGGGAGGTCTCTCTCCTGGCTGAGGGTTTGGGATCCAAAAACTTTACCTGTAAGTTTCCTAGGCTGAGATTAGAAGAGAAGTACATTTTGCCAGAGAGACAGGAAGAGAGAAGGGGAAGTGGAAGAGGAAAACAGAAGCTGGCCCCCTTTAGGGACCATCGCATACAGGTGGGTCACTGAATATTCAGGGAATGAACACTTAAGCACCACACACATGTGATATGAATACTTCTACAAAGTATTTGTCTTCAGAATTTAAGTCAGAAGGCTTAGTTCAATAAAAGTGTTATTTTTTAAAGGACCATGAAAACGTGGATACTTAATGACTGCTTAATAATGAAAACAGGGGAGCGAGAGACTGTATTGTGATTGTTTTACAAAGCTTCTTCCTCACCTCACATAAGATAATGGGAAAAACCCTGAGGCATTTTCTGTGAGAGGCAAAATCACAAGTTACCTTCGCCATTGTCCAGGCTGAAGTTTGTCCACCTCCAATGGGCTACACTGCTCTTTATTCCTTCAGTGTCCCAGAAAGGAAGACCACGAGTGAGTGCTCTTTTCCTGATGGGAATTGTGCCTCTCCACTTCACTCTAACTTCCTCTGCATTTTAGTGGAGAGAAAGAGAAGACCCTCTCCCCAAAACGATCAGTCAAAGGAAAAAACCAGCTTTTTCCTATTTCTGTCCTCCGCATGTCCCCTACCTCCCTAGGAGACTTCCTGTCTGATGGGTTCTTTGGGCTTCTGTGATGCTACAGTAAAGAGAGGGAATCACAAAAGTAGTGAGCAGGCAAAGGAGAAGGAATTAGCCAAAGTTGCTAAATTGTTTTACATGATCAAATGGTGCAGGAAGTCTGGGAAAAAGAAGAAAGAAAAGTCATAAGT
This sequence comes from Ailuropoda melanoleuca, assembly GCF_002007445.2. Classification (NCBI taxonomy): domain Eukaryota; kingdom Metazoa; phylum Chordata; class Mammalia; order Carnivora; family Ursidae; genus Ailuropoda; species Ailuropoda melanoleuca. The sequence goes on along the minus strand of NC_048228.1, from coordinate 29,416,412 downwards.
AATAAGGGTGGATCAGAAAGTGTTTGAAAAGTAAGGGTCTGCAAGGAGGTATTGGGAATGCAGCAACATACAATGGAAGTAGCTAGATGATGAAAGAGAATTTGACAGGTGTGCTATAAACTATTTAGATATGCCAAATGGTTTCCATGAAATACTAGAAAAAATAGAAAAGTTTTAAAATTCATTTTGATTTCCAGGGTTGTGTTTCTTTAATCATAGCTTTGCTCTAAGATTGGACCCTATGGCTCCAGTTTAATAAGAATTATGCTTCCTTGACCTGTAAGCTTACTAATCAATAATAATATTAATTCTACTCTGTCCAGTACAGTAGTCACAAGCCACATATGGCTATCAAGTGTTTGCAGTGTGGCTAGTCAGGGTTGAGATGCATTGTAACTGTAAAATACAACAGGATTTTGAAAACCCAGTCAAAAAAATTTTAAGGGCAAGAAAGCAAAGTATCATTAATAATTTATATATGAATTACATGCTGAAATGAGACTATATTGGCCATATTGAGTTAAGTAAAATGTGTTATTAATAATTTATTAGTAATTTACCTGTTTCTATTTCCTTTTTTCTTTTTTTTTTTCCAGAGAGAGTGAATCTTAAGTAGGCTTCATGCCCAGCACAAACCCAACACAAGGGCTTGATCTCATGACCCTGAGATCATGATCTGAGCTGAAATCAACAGTCAGACGCTTGACCAACTGAGCCACCCACATGCCCCTCTTTTTCTTTTTTTTAACAGGACTACTAGAAAGTTTTAAATTACATCTGGGCTCACAATGCCAAATTACATAGGTTGCTTACATCATCACATTTTTATTGGATAGCAGTGTACTAATTTATGGCAGAAACTAACCACAAACAGTAACTAAGCATCGTGCATGAGAAGGACACAGAGATTTTCTACGGCAAGGAAACAGTAGAGCTTAGTAGCAAGGTTTACGAGCTCTGGGGTCCATATCTCTGGGCTTACTCTTGGCACCATCAACTATGTGTATGTGAGCTTGGGTGAAACACTCAGTGTTTTTGACCTCTCTTTCCTGATCTAAAAAATGGAATTGATAATAGTACCCTCTTCACAGAGTGGTTGATACAGGTGAAATATTTACAATAGTGTTTCTGAAAGCTCCATGAGGGCAGGGGCTGTTTCTGTTCTAATTTCTCCTTTATACATAACAACTAGCACAATGTATGGCAGGAACATATATACTAAATATTGAACAAATGTGTCTGGGATGGAGAATCAATTAGTGGACAGCATTATTACCCCCATTTTAGAGAAGAGGGAATTGAAGTTTGTGGACATTCAGAAGCTAAAAGGTTAGATGAAGTTACAAAATTCACAGATGGTAGGGTAGAGATTTAAATTCAAATTTGCATGAACATTCAGTCTGTGAACACAAGAAGCATTCTATCTAGTTAAAGGAATAAAACATGTTTCAAATAAAAAGAAATAATATTAATACTACTAGCTCATAGATGATACTATTTAAATAACCTGATCAATGATTACTAAAAAAGTTCAATGTGGAAAGACTTCATGTCCAGCAGGTGTATGCAGGAAAGCATTGGAAGGGATAGGATAAGAGAGAAGCTGGATCTCTAGAAATTCATTAAGTTGGATTGGGTGAGCACTCCGTCTGGGAAAAGGGGTCACTTGTGGCAAATGGACAAACTAAGCACAGGTATGGAGGCTGAAATCCAAAGGCAAGTTTTGTTTTTTGGTTGTTTTTGTTTGTTTGTTTTAGATTTTATTTATTTATTTATTTGAGAGAGAACAAGCAGTGGGGAGGGGCAGAGAGAAAGAGAGAGAGAAGCAGACTCCCTCCTGAGCAGGAAGCCTAATGCATGGCTTGATCCCAGGACCCAGAGATCATGACCTGAGCCAAAGCAGACACTTAACCTGGCGCTCCAAAAGGCATGTTTTGAAGCTGTATAATGGATCTTTTTGCCTGGAGAAGATAGTTCATGTAAATTTACTGATAGAGTTTAGGCAGAAATAAACTTGAGGTTAGATCTTAGGCTTTGAATGAAGACTGAGGTAAGAAGTTAGAAATTTGGCAAGCAAATAATAGGATATTAATTTGTCTCTCTTTTTAGCATAGTCAAGATGGGATAGCTGCAGTGTGCAAGAAGCAGCAGGAGAGGGATATTTGAGGTGGGGAAATAATTAAGGACACTTGCAAAATCCAGCCATGTGGTAGTAAAGATAAGGATAAGAGATTTGGAAATAGGAATGGAAAGAAAAGGAACAATTTAAGAGATGTTAAAGACAGTATTCTAGCTTCAAAGACACAATCTGGATGATTAGTCATTAAAAGTAAAATAGGTGACCTTTTATTTTCCTACTTTAAAAAAATATTCATTCTTGATTTCTCTTGTCTTACACATAGCCCACAATTACTTAGTTACAAGGTCTAGCCACTCTACTCAGAAATACCTAATAAATTGAATCCCTCCTTTTATTCCTATGCTTCAGCTCTAGCTCTTGGGTTATTTTATATTATTTTTTCTTATTGGAGTTATTTTAAAAGCTTCTGTGGTAAATAAGAGAATTTGCTCACAATTTTTTCTTTCTTTCCCCGTTTCCATCTTGGCTTCTTGTGGATAGGACACCTCTTGCCGTCTAGCCCCCAAATTTCTACCCTTAGATCTAACATTTGTGTTCTAAAGGATGACTAGCTCCTAGTAAAATTGCTCACAATTTATAGAGGAATTTTTTAAAAAAGATTTTATTTATTTATTTGACAGAGAAAGAGACAGCCAGCAAGAGAGGGAACACAAGCGGGCGGAGTGGGAGAGGAAGAAGCAGGCTCCCAGCGGAGCATGGAGCCCAATGTGGGGCTCGATCCCAGGACCTTGGGATCACGCCCTGAGCCGAAGGTAGACGCTTAACGACTGAGCCACCCAGGCGCCCCTGTAGAGGAATTTTAGTAAAAAGAATTCACCTTTTGCATCGCAGCTCTGGTATCACATACTCTGTGAAGACTGTTTGAACTTTCCAAAGCTATGTTCTTTCATCTTATTTTACGATTAATCTTTTAAGAACTTATTATTGTAAATTGTGTATATTTGAATGTTTCCCTCATTGATCTGCAACCTCTTTGAGACTTATGACTATTCTTTACTAATCTTTTGATACCCAGTCTTCAAAACAATATTTGGTACTTTTAAGTCAGTTAAATGTCAAAATAATGAATGGCTAACACTGAGATACCTCTTTCAATATTGTTTTGCTTTTCTAGGTATTTTGAATTTCCATATAAATTTTAGAAGCATCTTATTAATTTCTACCAAAAAAATTTTTGTTGGACTTTGTTGGAGATTAAGTTGAATCTGTACATCAAACTCAGGAAAACTGACGTATTAACCACATTGGGTCTTTCAATCTATAAACATATTCTATCTCCCTATTTTCTTCAGTAATGTCACATAAGTTTCAATGTAGAAGTTTGGCATTTATTCTATTAAATTTATCCCTAAATGTTTTGGTTTTGTTGCTTTTTCAAATAATTTTTAAATTTCATGTTTTGTTTGTGAAAATATACTAAAATACAATTGATTTTTCTGTATTCCCATGTATCTTGAAATCTTGCTAAATTCATTTATGAGTTCTGGTGCTGTATTCTATGTACACAATCATGATGGATTTAATTCTTCCTTTATATCTTTTTGTTAATTTTTTCTTTCTTGCCTCAGCACAATGACTAAGACCTCCAGTACAATGTTGAATAGAAGTGGTGAGAGTGGACATCCTTGCTTTGCACAATCCAAGAAATAAGTAGCAGGACAGGGTTGAGGATGCAATTACCACTGAAATTTTAAATGGAAGCTTAATATAAACTGTAATAAATAAACTATGTAAAGGGACAGAGGCTTTTCAATGGAGGGAGAAAGTTTTTTTTTTTTTTAAAGAGTAATTACTTAAACATTCAGAAATCTAAAAGAGTTAATGCGGTCATTAATTAGTCATCGAAGAAGCATTCTTTTAACCCTTTTAGTATTCTAGAGTATTTCTGCTAAATGGCTTTTGCGCCATGTTGCATAATTTATGGTGGCCTTTTGCACATTTTTTTTTGCCAACTCACAAGTTTCACTATAAATGGGAAAGCGGTGTATTTGAGTGCTATAGACAAAATGAATGAGAGATATTACAAATGGTGCCAATCTATCATCCACTCACTATTCTAGCCCAGGCTGCACGTCACAGCGGAACACGTGTCTTTGGGGTAGCTGTGAGGATGAGGTGATGTTAACGATTCTTCTGGAACACAAATATGGCTGTGTACAACCTTCTTCTGTTTATTGGATTGTTCTGATGCTACAGTCAAGGCAGGTTGAGTTGGGTCTCATGGCATCATCTAGGCAAAGTATGCCCATGTTCCACTAGCTTCTGCCTCTCTGCAGTAGAGGTCCCACACTATGTCTTCTGTACAACAGAAATCACCCAGGTCTGGATGGACCAAGGTGCCCCAAAGCTTTTATTTTTGAAGGCTGAGGTGAGGCGATTTACTCTTATTTACCGGAATACCTAGTCAAAAAGGACGAGGAGTTAATTACAATTTGTTTAGTTGCTTTCATTTACTTAAGTGGAAAATAATATTAATGGAACAGGATCCCTGTTCAGATACAGATAAACTATAGAACAGCTGCAGAGGAAGGAGTTAAAAGTCATTCTGCCTCTTCTGTGCCTCCCAGTGAGTTCACAGGTAACCTTGGGACAAGTCTTCTTTGTTTATAGAAAAGTTATTTGAATGCCCCCCCTTCCTATGTCATTGTAAAGTGAGGGTCATTCATTGTCTAAACTGGGAGTAAGGATATAATAGACTAGGGATTAACCAAACTCTCTAACCCCCACAATTCAAATTAGGGAGTTGGCGAATTGATTCACCCCAGAATGACGCATGGGAGGAACGAAATCACCAACCCAGTCCCTTGAGAATAAAAATTAGTGAGAATAATTAGAATGAATCAGAATGGTCCCAACAAGTCCTAGTGGAAGAGGATGTCAAAAAGCCCCCTGAAATAAAAACTCCTTCAGTTAAAAAAGAATCTAGAGTGGTTATTCCACTCATGATGAGGGCTGATTGCTCCTGGTCATGCACAAGTGCTAATTCTATCACCACTAGAAGGCAAGCTCCACTCAGCCAGAATTGTCTGTTGGTTTTGTTAATTGCTCTCCCTCCAGCCCCTGGGAAGTGCCTTGTGTATTGTTGATTTGGGAAATTACCTCAACCCGACAAGGGTAGCTTTCACGTACACAATGAGACAGATAATCTCGAGTGTTCATTACCTTTTTTTTTTTTTAAGATTTTATTTATTTATTTGAGACAGAGAAAGAGCGACGGAGATAGCAAGAGAGCACAAGCAGGGAGGAGAGGGAGAAGCAATCTCCCTCCTGAGCTGGGAGCCCAACAGCAGGGCTGGATCCCAGGACTCTGGGATCATGACCTGAGCCTAAGGCAGGCGCTTGACCAACGAGCCACCCAGGCCCCCCGAGCGTTCATTACTGCGTATGTCTTGTCTGTCTCTATCTGTGCTGCAGCAGTCTGCCGGTGTGGTTATGAACACTGGAGTTGAGGGAGCTGAAAGCAGATGGGAGATACCTGGAGATTGCTTTATCAGAAAAGTAAATCCATGTGCCTGAACACAGCTGTAAATCACCTGATGACCTGATGAGCAGCAATGGGTTGAATCTGCATATATCAGGTGGAGAACAAAAGAGCAAAAAATGGATGCCAGCAATGGGCATGCATGAATGTTTGATTGTTTAACAGTATTGGGAGGTTCGAATATATTGATTTAGTGGGCTGCTTGGTTTTACATCCTTTTAATGAATTATCAGTACATATATGCTCTTCTTTACTATGTTTAACAATTCGTAAAAGCTGCTTCTTTATTTTTTCCTGTCCTCCTTGTAGATCTGTGTCTCTTATTTTCCGTAGCAGAATGTAATATTTTTAAATGATACAGCAAACACATCACATACAAAATAAGCACTTGATACACATTTGTTGAAGGAATGAATATAGGGAGGAGTTGTAGCATAGCAAATGCACTTGATAGAAGATTCTTTGGGCCCAATCTGGCAGTGATTAGGCTTGACTGCTTGACTGCAATGGCTGAACATGGAAACTTAAAAAGAGCTGAATCACACACTAGAAAATGTCATTGTAAGCCCATCAAGGTCTTCCCAGGCGAAATTCACAAGCATTGTCTTGTAAATCTGCAACATCGCTTCAAAAGTTATGCTGTGAAAAGAAGCACAAAATTGGTGGACTGAGATTCCAGTTATATTTCTAAAAGACTAGGGAAAGAAGATTAAATATTTGGAGTGTAAGTTGCTGAGGGTCAGAAAACTGCGGTGGAAAGAGAAAGCCTTAAGAAGAAGGCGCTGGACTTCGTGCGGTTACAGTGTGTGGCATTCAAGTAATTAATTAGACAAATATTAGACCTGTGTCTGTATTTGTACTCCAAGCTGTTGCTCTGTATTATGACAATACTAGTAAGAAATCAAACATTTCTCTGGTCAGTTCTTACTGACCAGTAAATGTTATTTCTGATCTGTTATGTATTTAGACCTAACACATTCATTCTCAGAACACAGCAACAATTATTTTATCTGCTTATTTTGCCCCTTCTAAATTTAGATAAATTTAAATAAATACACTATTCAGAAGTATCTCGTGCAGATACCTTATTGTTTAGATATGTATTTATTTGTGAAAGTGAACCTATGCATGAACATGGGTGTATGGAATAGCAACGAGTATTACATTCATGTTATTTTCATGTGGGTTTATGCTTGACGGAACACTGGCTATGGTACTCGCGCTACCCTAATGTAGCAGTCTCCTCAGGGATAGGCATGATGACCTGGAACCTACAAGACTTTTCTCGAACTTTGACAATTTTTCACCAACACCACAATCCCTGATTTGAAAAGCTGTGGAGGATTATTTTAAATTCTTAAGCAATAGAGTTGCCTGATGAAAAAATATCTGTAAGATTTGTAGAAAGCATTTGTAGGACAACTTATAACAAATGGTTTGAAGATGGGGAGATTCACAGTTATAAGCAACATGTTTATGGCTCCTGGAAACCAGAGGAAAGGTGACTGACTGGTGAGAAGAAGCTGTGGTGGAGAGAAGAGTTGTCTCTTGGAGATTGTTTAAGGGTAGACTCTAAGGGAGTCAGGTTGGATACAGGAGAAGTGAAGAGGACTTGCTAGCTTATGGAAGAAAGAAGTTTTTGAGAAAAATGGGTAAACTGGGAAATGGGTTGCCTGGTTAGAAAGAGAGTCAGGTTCAAATAATTTTTTTTTTGTGAACTCTTGCCAATTCTTTCCCTTTAAGTTTCAGTGATAAACTTCAGCCAAGATGGGAGAGCCACAGACTGAAGCAATGCTTAGCAGACCAAGATGTACGCTTTACCCCCGCTATACATTTAGTTTTCGGGTTTGTTAGTTTTAACCGTGTCATGTTGCTGATGTGTATTTTTAACTTTTGTTGCTTCTATCAATTCTTGTCCATTCTGAAGAACTTCTCCATTTCCAGAGACTTTACTGGCTAAGAAAGCAACTGGCAGGCAACTAGTATATTGCACCCTGTGGGCACTCAATCAACACTTGTTTCCTAACTGCCTGGCTGAATGTGTCTTCAGGAACATAGGCAATAAACTCAACTGCCTTAAAAATAACAGATGGTGGTATCTTGTAGGCATTCCCCTGAGGCTTGTTAAATACATAGCTAATGTCAGGAGATGACTGAATGCTGTTTCCTGTTCAAAACAAGTGACACTTCCGTCATTTGCCAACATACATGCATATGTGTGAGAGAATGAACTAAAGTCACATTGGGTCCTAAGTACCTGATATTCGTATGAGGAGAGGAAAAACCAGCTGATCATTGTAAAATTGATCAAGTCCAGGGGATGAAATGTTGGAAGATAAAAACCTGGATGGAGTTAGAACTGGGGAGTTAATCACTTCATCATTAGGAATGTATGGGGAGAAAATGAGAAATCTGGGGGGAGGATAAGAGCAGGTATCATTGAAAAAAACAATAGAAAGGACAATAACAAATTTCACTACACAAATCTTTAAAATTTTCTACATAAAAATAAAGGTAAAAAAATGAGGAACATATTTTAAAACCCTCAGAGTTAAATTGTTAATACCTAAAGTACCCCTAGAAATAACAAGAAAATCACTAAATGTGGGCATAAAATGACCAAACCATATGAAGAGACACTTCTCTAAGTAGAAAATACATACAACTAACAAACTTCCCTTTTTTAAAAAAAAGTTCAAGAATATTTCTAATTAGAAAAATAAAAATTAAAACACTACCTGTCAAATAAGCAAAGATTTTTTTAAAATAGTGTAAAATATTAATCATACTTTCTAATGGACAAAAAATGAGAAAGTATCATAATTTTTTAAATTTATTTGAGAGAGAGAGAGAGAGGAGGGGTGGGGAGAGGCAAAGGGAGGGGGAGAGAGTCTCTAACAGACTCCACTCTGAGCACAGAGCCTGACAGGCTGGATCTCAGGACCCTGAGATCATGACCTGAACTGAAATCAAGAGTTGGTTGCTTAACTGAGTGCGCCACCCAGCCTCCTGAGCAGGTATCTTTAGAATTAGAATAACAATGTTTTAAAAATTCAGTTCTTTATGTGTGCCTCCTGTAGGTCATACGGATTCCTCCATGATGCAACCCCGGCCCATTGTTCCAGGTTTTTTCACAGCCACCTCCTTTCCAAGTTATTGTCCAGTTAGACTAGTATTTGCAGTTCTCCAAATATACCATGTGTTTTCACGTTTATATTTTGGGGCCCCAGACTAGAATGTGTTCTACTCTTGTTCACCTGGCAAATCTCTGATCAATCTCTCTCTTTTTTTTTTTCTTTTTAAGATTTTATATATTTGACAGAGAGAGAGAGACAGTGAGAGAGGGAATACAAACAGGGGAGGTGGGAAAGGAAGAAGCAGGGTTCCCACCGAGCAGGGAGCCCGATGTGGGGGTGGATCCCAGGACCCTGGGATCAAGACATGAGCCAAAGGCAGAGGCTTGATGACTGAGCCACCCAGGTGTCCCATCCCTGATCACTCTCTAAGACTCATCCCCAATATCCCTCCTCTGATAGATCTTCCCGGCCATATTCGTTTTATCCTCTTCTCATACCTCAGCAAAGAAACTGTCTCTGTATTTTGGCTACATTTATACTGCTCCATGTTTTATACCACTCGTTATTAATTTATTTACATATGTATGTCTTTTATTACTTATAGATTGCTTGAGAATGGCAAGAGGTTTTAATCTTCTCTGCATCCCAAATTTCTGCCGCTGAGCTTGACAGAAGACACTAGGTGTTGGCTGATATGAATTGAATTAAAACTTTTAAGCCTCTGTTGGTTGCTTCAGCACATCAGAGAAAGCATAACCTTAAACCAGATCATTGCACACCACACACACACAACACACACACGCATACACACAAATACCTTTGCTCTAAGGGCCAGGTTTCAAGCTTTTGTTAAACTAGAGATTTTATAAATGCAATTTCCACCAAAGTATTTGAAAATGTAAAAATTATATTATTTAATTACTGAGTATTCACAAAACTATACCCTCAGCGCTCAAGAAACCTAATGGTTTCATTTCTTTCACTCTGGAACTACCATCAGGGAAGCATATTATAAACAGACTTAATGGCTTCCTAAGTAGAGCTGTAATAAGAACCTAATACTTACTGCTCTAGTTTGCTTTCCTAGGCCCCCTGACTTGCTCAAATGTCAGGAAGGCGTGCTCAGTTTATTTTCACCCACACTTTCTTTCACTTATCTCAGAAAACCATTTTTTGCTGCCATAAAAATAAATGCCAGAAGTAATTTTTAATCGCAGATTTTATTTCATGTAGGCCACTTAAGGGATCTTCACCAGTCCTAACATTGTTTTTAGATTTTTAGATCACTTATTCAACAATAGCTTAGATGATACACATTTTAAGATGTGATTAAAAGATGTGATACAGCAACAATATCTCACTTATCAAGGATTCATGGTGAATGTGTCTACATTCATTCCAATTCCGTTGATGGAATGTCGTCCTGCAACTATTTTGACTTTTAAAATTCTTAACATTTTAGAGGAAAAAAAACTTCCAAAAAATACCTTATGCCTTTTTGTATCCATAAAGAGGAATTCAATTAATTGAAATTTTCTTGATGATTCAGAGTCATCAGTATGAACATACATTGTTTTGTGCCCTAATTCTTTAAAGTTAGTCTTTAGGCATAAACCAGACCAGTTTCCAGATGATTGTGCTTTTAGGCCTCTTTAACTTTCTTTGTTTTCAGTTGGAACTTATTTTTTGACTGTTAAGTAAATTAGTCTCCAGGTCTCTCTGCTCCAACCTTACTACATTGCAATCATGTTCAGTCAACTTTGGAAGGATTAAGTCTAGTTTAATTTCTCTCTGGATACAACAGCTTACAGATTTTATAGTTGAGTTTACTTAAAAAAAAAAAAAAGATTTCCAGGGTACCCTGGATTGGCTGGAGCATTTCCTCATGAGGTCAGTTGGGTCTATCGGGAAGCTAACTGAGATGGAGATAGGAGAGCAAGAGGTTTACTTGGGGCTAACTCTTGGGAAAGGAAAGGAGGGAAGGAAGATGGTTGGTCAAGAAGGGCCCGAGAGTGCAGTGCAGGTTTGACAAAGTCTTGACCAACCCAAGAGGGAGCCCTGGAGCATACAATACCCATTAGAAGAGTCCTATGTTGGGCAGAAATGGCTAGGTCCTGGTAGTCCTGCCAATGAAGTTGGGGGACTTCCTGGGGAGAGTGTGACCTCTGCTTGAATTCCAAGATGGATTCTGAAGGCAGGGACAGCTGGAGGCTATCGGCTGACTGCTCTCCCTGCAGCTGAAAGGAAAGTTCTTCCTTCAATAGAGATCAAATAGGTGCACATTTCTAGCTGCATGGGTACATCCACCATCTGGAAATATCTTTGAAAAGAAGTACAAGTTCAGAGGAAGATAGGAAAAAGTAGTTGTTTTCTGTACCTTCATAAGTTTATGGGTAACGCTAGAAAGCAGAGAGGCTGATGGGAAGCAATCAGTGAAACTGAGGATGAAGAGAGTAGTGATCAGGGAAGCAGGGGGTTCTGGCCAAGGAAGATAACAGTTAAATAACCACATGATCAAAATCTTAATTTTCTTAGCAGCAAATTGATCTTCCTTGGAAGGACCCCGTTTGGGAAGGTATACACAGACAATACATCTAGGGTGGAAGGCAAGATCATCGAGAATATCACTGAGTAAGCTGCCTGTATTTGTTTTACTTTGTAATTCTGCATATTAAGCATTTTAATTACTTTGAAAGTTTTTTACATGAAATTTAGAATCATCTTGTCTATTTTCGGAAAAGTTGGTATTTTATTGTTACCACATTAAATATATGAGTTAACTTAGGAAGACATGAAATCTTTATAATATTGAATCTTAACTGGGAATATAATTTGCAAGTTTTTTTCTTATTTAAGAGAATCCTTATGTATTTTTTAGGGATGTTTTAAATATTATCTCATGTAAGTTTTACATATTTATGATCAAGTTAATTACTAGGCATTTTTTGTTGGTGTCATGTAAGTGGTTTTCTGATTCACTACATTTTGTTTTCTGGTGGCTTTTATAAAAACTATATATTTCTCAATATTAATTTTAGCATCCCCCACCTTATTGTATTCTCTTGTTTTTGGTTAATTATCTTGCATTTCTTGTTAGTTATTTTTTAAAAGTAATAGTAATAACTTGATCTCTTCTTTCCCAGCTTCTATAGTTCTAATATATTTTTCTTACCTAATTGCATTGACTTATAACTCCAGTACAATGTTAATAGTCTTGAAACATTGGTTACAGTAATTAGTTTTGGCTAATATCCTTGTGTTTTTCTAACTTAATTCCTTCTTTAAGTAAGATACTGGCTTTAAGGCTAATTAAACACTGACACACTTGAAACTGTTAAATAAGTATCCTTCAATTCCTATTTAGTAAGTGATAGTTAATACAATTGAAAAATGGATTAAGTTTTATTGTCATTGTAGCATCTACAAAGATGATCATATAATATATTGCATTGATGGGTTACTTAATATTAAAACATCCTTTTGTGAATTGCTGACTTCTATTCTCTGATATTTTGTTTTGAATTGTTTTTATTGATATGCATAAGAAATACTTATCTATAGTTTTCATATCTTTTCCCAGTTTTGCTGTCAACATTACATTCACTTCTTAAAGTATTAGAAAATTTTCTACGTTTTCTATGTCCTGGAAAAATTCAATAATACTGGGATTAGTTATTCATTAATGGTTGGTAGAATTTCTTAATGAAACTAGATATGATGCTCTTGGAAGATTACCTCTTTGACAATTATATTTCTTTGTAGAAATGTGTTTCTATTGTATCTTCCTCTTCTGAGTCAGTTTGTAAGTTATATTTTCCTAGAAAATTATCCCTTTTATCCAAGGTCACATGTTATCTTTTAACTCATAATTTTTTTTTATTTCTTTGTGTGGTTATCGCTCCTTGCTATTTCTTATTCTATGTATTTGTGCATTTTTGTTTTGTGCACTTTTGCACAAAATTATTCTTTTTTTTTTTTAAAGATTTTATTTATTTATTTGATGGAAAGAGAGACAGCCAGCGAGAGAGGGAACACAAGCAGGGGGAGTGGGAGAGGAAGAAGCAGGCTCCTAGCGGAGGAGCCTGATTTAGGGCTGGATCCCATAACGCCGGGATCACTCCCTGAGCCTAAGGCAGACACTTAAGGACTGCGCCACCCAGGTGCCCCATGCACAAAATTATTCTTATTCTACATATTTGTGATTTTATTTTTATTTGACTAGTTTATTTACTATTAATTGTTTAATGCATTAGCTTGGTCATGTTTTTTTTAAATTTTCTAATTCATTAAAAGTTGTTTTTAAATTCTGTTTTTCTGCTTTCATTCTTTGACTTCAATTTCTAAATTTTAGAGTCAAATGCTCAGTTTATATTTCCACATTTTAATTTTTACTGATAAAACTTCACAGCTATAAGCTTTACTTTGAGCAAGGCTTGCAATGTGTCCTGTAGTTTCTGTTTTTTCTTTGTTTTTTCCTTTGGGACAAGAGTTGTTAAAATAGACATTCTACAATTCCAAGATGAGAGCCTATTTTTCTGATGTTGTAACTGATTTCTTATTTTATTCCATGATGTTCAAAGAATTCTGTCTATAATTTTTTTTAATTTACTAAAGCTTTTTTATTTGAGGACCCAAATACAATTTTTGTGAAAGTTTCATATTCACTGAAAACAAATGTTCTCTGTTATTAGGGTATTGAGTCTGATATGTGTTCATCAGCTTTATCTTCTTAGTTATGTCACTTAGATTTCCTGAACCTTTTCTTTTATGAGAAGTGCTTGCACTGCACAGTAGTGTGGGTCTGTAAAAATATCCACGCAAAATGACTGAGCAAAGTACTTTGAATAACCAATTGGAAAAATTGTACTGATCTATGCCTTTAGAAATTTTTTGTCAAAACGTTAAAACCTCTCTTTTTATCAGTTATAAATTTATAAAGAGATGAAGACATATGACAACAAATTATACAAGAATCGCAATAAATTTATTTACTATTTAACATTTATAAACATTGAGAGTTAAAATATTTTAGGACTGTAAAAAAGTTATCAAAAGCAGTTTGATATTTGCATTATATGAATTACTGTACAGAGCAAGCATTTGGTCTGTGCCTTGGCACTTTGTCATACTCCTTTCTAAGTTTGGGTCAGCTTCCAACATTTAGTCCTTTACACTTTCAATGTTATAAAATGTCTCTGAAAGTTTCTTTAATGTGAAGTTTTTCACTGACATCACTTCTTCTGGGACATTTCATGCTTTTCATCACAGTCACTTTTCTCATGCGTGTTGATATTTGCCTTCCATGAGTTCCCCTGGCAGTACATCTAAATTCTCTCAAACAACAGTACCGACATTGCATTGTCAGCCATGTCTTCTGACTCCATTGACATCACTTCAAATTTCACTTCGAGCATTATCCCTTTCCTTTTCTTTGCTGAGCTTTCATATTTGTTGCCCAATTCTCTCTTTCGCTTACCTGTAAAATATCCTGTGGGTTTGTCACTGAGAGACAAAGAGGCAACTCATTTATACACTTTGCTGTCTGTAAATGAATTGAATGACAGATGTTCAGTGGCCAGTCACCACCAACTTTGAAAGAAGTGACATAACTGATCACTGATTGTGATGTGCATCTGATATTTACATAGCAATTTATGGAATAAAGGGCTGGTACAAAATATGTACTTTATATGATTACTCAGAGTTAATATACCATGGTAAGACATGTGAAGTATATTGTTGGGGAACTGATGTTCTGAACCATGGTTATAGAAATGTATGCATATTAGAACCATCCACAGGATTACCCAAATTTCATCCACTTCATATGTTTTGGACTCAGAGAAGTAAATTCAAGTTGTATTTTCTGTTTTCCTCTCTATTTAAAAAAAAATTATTTACTTATTGGAGGGGAAGCTCAAGCAGGGGGAGCAGTAGAGGGAGAGGGAGAAACAGGTTCCTCACTGAGCAGGGAGCCCAATGTGGGATTCAATCCCAGGACCCTGGGATCATGACCTGAGCTGAAGGCAGATGCTTAACTGACTGATCCACCCAGGTGCCCCTCTATTTTTCTAATGTATCCTGAAATTTGTTTCATGAAAAATTTCACTATCACTTGGTAGATATTCTAAAATTGTTATCTTGTTTTAAAATTGTCCTCTGGACATTCTTGTTTCAGCCAATGATTTTTGGTCTGAATTCTACCTTGTTTGATATTAAGGTTGTGATATTTGCTTTCTTTCTTTCTTTCTTTTTTCTTTTTAAATTATGTTGTTAGTCACCACACTGCACATCATTAGCTTTTGACATAGGGTTCCATGATTCATTATTTGTGTGTAACACCCAGCGCTCCATGCAAAACATGCCCTCATTAATACCCTTCACTGGGCTAGCCCATCCCCCCAACCTCCTCCCCTCTAAAACCTTTCTGTTTGAATTTACCAGATAAACTTTTACCATTTTATCTTTAACCTCTGTGGATCTTGTTTTAAGTGGCTTTCTTGCACACAGCATAGAATTCCATTTTGTTTTGTTACCTAACTGGAAATAATTTTTCCAGTTTTATTGAGATGTGATTGACATATAGCATTGTATAAATTTAACATGGACAGCATGATGATTCGATATATGTAAATAGTGTGAAATGTTTACCACAATAACTTTAGTGAGCATCCATCACCTCATATAGTTACGACTTATCTTGTGATGAGAACTTTTAAAATCTGCTCTCTAAGCTACTTTCAAATATAGAATACAATATTGTTAGCTATAGTCACCACGCTGTACATTATAGTCCCAGACCTTATTTATCTTATAACTAGAAATTTGTACCTTTTGCCTACCTTTGCTCCATTTCCCCAGGGTTTCTACCTATGGAAACTGCTAATCTGATCTGTTTCTATAAGTTTGGTTTTTTAGATTTCAAGTAGAAGTGAGATCATACAGTAGTCGTCTTTCCTGTCTGACTTATTTCACTAGTATAATGCCTTTGAGATCCATCCATGTTGTCATATACGGGAGGGCTGCATAGTATTCCAGTGTGTGTGTTGTTGTTGTTTTCTTACCCATGTCTCTGTCTATGGACACGTATATTGTTTTCATATGTTGACCTTTCTAAATAATACTGCAATGATGATGGGAGTACATTGCCACCAATAGTGCACAAGGGATCCCTTTTCTCCACATTCTCACCAAAACTTGTTATTTGTTGCCTTTTTGGTTCTAGCCATTGCTGAGAGTGAGGTGACATCTCATTACGGTTTTAATTTGAATGGAATATTCCTACTAAAATATGTATCATTCACTACTAAGAGAAATATGATATAATTAGAAAGCCTACTCTATAAATTTTATGAAAAATAAGTTGATATTTGAATTCAGTATCTTTTGATATTTTTTTTCCTTTGCTTCTCTCTCTCCTTCTAGAAACACCAAACTCCTCTCTTGACCTCACTCTCTCCAGTCATTACACTGCTCCCAGGCTGACCAAAATTTCCCACAATGATGGGTGATCCATCTGGGTTTTTATTAAAATTTACCAGTCTAGTAGTCTAGTCCTTGCTCTTGCATTTAGGTGACACTGGGCATTTGGGAATTGACATCTTTCTTCTAGAAAATAATTCATTTGCCTTTTTAAAAAATAAGATTTATAGGATTGAAATTTAACCTAAAGAGCTTACTGCCTCTGAATAATTTTTTTCAGTGATTCACTTTTGAAATCAATGTATGCCCCTTATAAAACCTTCAGAAAGTTATGAATGCTACAAAAGAAAAGCAAGAAAAAGATGACAGAAATTTCAGGCAGGCACATTAGATCTCTAAATGAATAGGGTTTGGGGCATCCCTGAAATCCCATTATTCCAATCAAATAGAATCCAAATGAAATTGAAATTCTATCAATATATTTATTCATCCATCCATCCAAAAATATTTACTGAGCTTCCACTCCATGTAAGGTATTGTGATAAATGCAGACAACTTAACAGCCTATGGCACAACCCGTCTAGCACACAGTGCCGCAGATGTTTACCACTCAGGGTGATACGTGTGAAGAGTGGAGGCCCAGGGCATTATTGTAAAACTACCTGGTGGGGGCACTGCAGTCAGGAAACAGCAACCCGGAAGCTTCAGAATCCTGAGGGAGCAGAAGAGGATGAGTAGCCGGCACAGCCATTGTGTGTATTGAAAGTGGAAATTTCCAAAGAGCTTATGTTGCAAAGGTGAAAGAAGATATAACTTGTATGTCCTGCTAAGGAATTTGATTTCTATCCTTAAGACAATGGAAGGCTATCGATGGGTTATAAGCAGATCAGTAGCGTGCTTTTCAGAGACAGCAAAGCAAGGAAGAGCATTGAGGGATGACGTTTAACTGCCTTATTTTACTAAAAGTGCGTCATTACACAAACTTCAAGTGGTGTTTTTACTTAAGAACGGTTATCTTTTAATGGTTAGTTCAAAAGGTAATAGCATTTTTGAGAACATGAAATTCTTCACAATGGTTCTTTAACCTCGCCCTTGGCTGAAGTTAACATCGTTCTGGCCCAGAAACTCTCCTTATCAGCTATCTTTTATTCTTAGTCTGGGAACTTCTTCCCACCTCCTCTTGTCCAAACCATTTTTATTACTATCTTAAGACTCAGCTTCCAACGCAAGCAGTTGTCATTGCCTCCACAATGATTGTCCTTTATTTGCTAACTCCTGGCACCTTGAGGAGCTCATAAGAGTAGTTGGCAACTGCTCAGTTTCATATATCATGTTCACTTTTGATCCTTCCATCTCGGTTTATGTGAATACAAACAGACAAAAGCTGGAAGTCAGTGAATCCAGCAATGCTGTTCTCTACCACTGTCACTTTCCCAAGTCACTGTGCCTCTCTTGATTTCACTTAGTTCTCTCATAAGCAAAACAAGGGGGTTTGTTCTGGATAAGTTGCAACCCTGCAACTTAGAGCTTTAGGATTCATGCAGGGATACTTCAGGAGTCTCTAAAAGATATGACCTGGGAAGCAGACCTCCCTTTTCACCTTTTGTTTCAAATGGGGCAGCGATTCCTTTGTTTGTCTTACTTAATGGGCTTTTGTATAAGATTTTTTTTTTCCTGAAGCACAGGTCAATCAACTAAAAAAAATTTGACGATAGCTGATATACATAACTCCCTAAGGTGTATTTCAGCTCTCACATTTTATCTTCTTTTTCTTCCTTTTTATCTCCCTGACGTACTTCATAATGCCTATATGTTGGCAGTCTGTATCACAATGGTGTGTCAGAAATATAGAAAATAATTCAGTAAATGCCTTTTAAAGAAAAGAATGAATGAATGCATTAATTGGTTTGTTAATCCCCTCATCATTCATATTTATAAATAACCAATCAATTTAGTCACTCTTCAAGACAATGGAGACAGAATGTTGAAAATTGGATAAACACCCTCCCTCTCTCCCTCAGCCAGTTGGATCAACCCATTAAGCAACAGTTATTGAGCACCTAATATTACTGAAGCTGTTTTGTTAAGTCCTACTTATATTGAGACCTATAGAACCCTGTCCCTTGCCTCAAAGATGTTGCAGTCTGCTAAGACAAAAACATGTAAATGGATTATTGCAATAAAAATTGATAAGTACTGTTATGGAATTATGATCAAAGTGCTCTGAGTATTTAGAAAAAGGAGTTACTGACTCTGGCTGAAGTAGTGAGAAAGATTTCACCAAGAAGCTTGTGAACTGAGTTCTGAAGAATGAAAACCATTGTGCCGTGTGGAAGAAATCTCGAAATGTGTTGCAGTAGGGAAGCATGTAGATGGCATAGAGACAAGAAAAACTAGGGAGTGTTAGGTAACAGGAGCTTGGCATGGCTACACCCTGGGTGACTGGACATCACGAAAGAAAGGCTGCAAAGTCTTTTTTGCTTCAGGTTTTCGATGTTTTTTATGCTATTAGAAAGCTTTAAAGCTTCATAATTCAGGAAATGGAGAGTTAACAGAGATTTTTTTTTAAAGATTTACTTATTTATTTGAGAGAGAGAGAACGCGGGGAAAGGGCAGAGGGGAAGGGCGAATCTCCAGCGGACTCCCCGCTGAGCAGGGAGCCTGATGGGGGGCTCGATCTCATGACCCTGAGATCATGACCTGAGCCAAAACCAAGAGCTGGACGCTTAATGGACTTAGCCACCCAGGTGCCCTGAGAGCTAACAGAGATTTTAAACAGTAATTTGGCCAGATAGATTTGTTTTAAGAAAAAAATAACTTGGATGTGGAATATGAAAGATGGACTGGAGTAAGGAGAGTCCAATGAAGAGAGAAGGAGTAAAAAGGCTGTTGCAGTAGGTCAAAAAGAAGGTGAGGACCTGAGGGACAAAGACAGTGATACGATTGGAGAGGATACTTCAAACTGAGTTAATAGGATATGGTGACTGGAAACAATGTCTATTCTAACACCAAATGAGGCTGGAGAACTGGACAGCCACTATCCTACATCATACACAAAAATTAACTCAAAATGGAGTAAAGACTTGAATGTAGGACCTGAAGCCATAAAACTTCTAGAAGAAAACATAGATGGTAAGGTGCTGGAAATCAATCTTGGTGATGAGTTTTTGGATTTGATGCCAAAAGAAAAAGCAACAAAAGCAAAAATAAACAAGGGGGATGACATCAAACGAAAAGGCTTTTGCATAGCAAAAGAAACCATCATCAAAATAAAAAGGCAATCTATGGACTGGGAAAAAAATATTTGCAAATCATATATCTGATAAAGAGCAAATACCCAAAATATATAAGAACTCATACAATTCAATAGCAACAAAAAATTTTTTTTAATTCTAATTAAAAAATAGAGGACCTGAATAGACATTTTCAAAAGAAAACAGATAGCCAATAGGCACATGAACATTTACTCAACATCACTAATCATTAGGGAAATGTAAATTAAAACCACAGTGAGATATCACTTCACACCTGTTAGAATGGTTAGTATCAAAAAGAGATAACAAAGGCAGGCAAAAATGTGGAGAAAAGTAAACACTTGCATGCTGTTGGTGGGAATGTAAATTGGCACAGCACCTGTGGAAAACACTATGGAATTTCCTCAAAAAATAAAAATAGAAATACTACATGATCCAGCAATTCCACTTCTGGATATTTATCTGAAATTTAAAAAAAAAATCACAAAGTTGAAAAAATATATGCACTCCTAAGTACATTGCAGCATTATTTACAGTAGCCAAGATATGGAAACAGCCTAAATGACCATTGACGGAGGAATGGATAAAGAAAATTCTACATAGGGGTGACTGGGGGGCTCAGCTGGTTGAGTGTCTGGCTCTTGGTTTCAGCTCAGGTCTTGATCTCAGGATCCCGAGATTGAGCCCTGAGGTGGCTTCTGTGCTCAGTGCAGAGCCTGCTGGAGATTGTCTCTCTCCCTCTCCCTCCCCTCCTGCTCCTACTCACACTTGTACCCACTCTCCCTAAAATAAATGAATAAAACCTTAAAAAATAAAGAAAATCTGATATATATATATATATATACATAGCATAATATATATTACAAAAAAGAAAACTTGATATATACATAATATACATTATAAATTAAATATTATATATTATAAAATATAAATATATAATATAAATTATATATATATAATGGAATATTATTTGACCAGAAAAAAGAATGAAACCTTGCCATTTGCAACAACATGGATGGGCCCTGAGGGCCTTATGCTAAATGAAATAAGTCAGACAGAAAAGGACCAATGCTGTATGACATCTCTTGGGTGTGGAATCTAAAAAACAAGACAAAGCTTTAGATACAGAGAACAGATTGATGGTTGCCAGAGGCTGGGGATGGGGGGTGGGGAAATTGGTTGAAGGGAGTGAAAAAGTACAAACTCCCAGTTATAAAATAAATAAGTCCTGGAAGTGGAATGTTCAACATAGTGACTGGAATTAATCACACTGCATTGCATATCTGAAAGTTGCTAAGAGAGTAGATCTTAAAAGTTCTCATTAGAAGAAAAAAATTCCATAACTATGTATGGTGACAGATGTTAACTAGACTTATTGTGGTGATCAGTTTTGCAACGTACAGAAACATTGAATTGTTATGTTGTACATCTAAAACTAACACAACGTTGTATTTCAATTATACCTCAATAAAAAAATAAGGTAGTACTTTAGACTAGGACAACATGAGGGCTTATTTTCTTTCCATCTCATTAAAGATGAAAAACTCTTTCTTGGGACGCCTGGGTGGCTCAGTTGGCTAAGCATCTACCGTCAGCTCAGGTCATGATCCCAAGGTCCTGGAATCGAGTCCCACATCAGGCTCACTGCTCAATGGGGAAACTGCTTCTCCCTCTGTCCTTCCCCCCACTTGTGTTCTCTCTTTCTCTCTGTGACAAATAAAAACTTTAAAATAAATAAATAAATAAACTCAAAAAAAAAAAAACAAAACCCAAAAAACCCAAACTCTTTCTCACAAAACATGATCAGCAACTGTTATCTTTCAAGTAAATATATAGTCAATCCATTTGTGGAGGTTAATGGATGACTTAATTAAGGCCTGACAAGATTCTCCAGGATAAGCCACAAAGGCCAATTCCCATTTAACAGTCCCCCTTAGGTGGGCTGCCTCAGTCATTATTAAGAATTTCTCCAGGCCTTTCCTATCCTAATGAGGAATTAACACAGGGGTGTTATCCGCTGTACCCCTTTGTGTTCAGTCAAAGCGCATGCCAGTAGCTAAGGCAGATTCGTCATCTTTGTCATCTTCCTGTTGACTGCAAGGAAAGATATCAGAGTTGTGAATTGGGTAGGGGCGTCGTCAGGATGGATTGTTTTCTGAGATAGCAGATGGTTTGGAAATTGTAGGCCGTGACAGACCGAACTGACTAGAATTTGAATTCTCCGTTCCTGGAGTAGTGATGAGAAGGGCACATACTGGAAATTAACTCTCCTGGTGTAAATGAAAATGACAGCACACTGCATGGTCAGAGCACAACTGGTTCTAAGAAGGAAGGATAAATGAGAGGCAAGTGGGAAGTTCCTAATTAACTTCAATATACTTCAAATAAATTTCCCTAACTCAATATTATGGCACATCGGAGGAAAGTTGATTTATGCATGTCAGGGCTTGATTTTATAATTTCACTCTTGAAGAATGAGATAATCAAACAACAGAAGGAGTATATTAACTAGGGACCTGGATTACAGTGATTCAGAGTGAGGTATCAGGTAATTGAATCTAGTCAGTTTATTCAGAGCAGGATGCAAGTAAATAATTTGGACATCTTGAATGAGCTCAGCCAAGTTGAAAGCTTCATGAAAACTTTGTAAATATGCCATGCACTTTAACGCAATCTGAGAGTAGAAAGTAGTTTACAATGATTTCAGACTTCTATTTGGCCATTAGTATTATTATAGTTTTTAAAATGTTCCCCTTGACGTCTTTCCTGTGTAAATGAATATGTCCCAGGGACACTCCAGTAAATGAGATAAACTAATGTAAAATATTAAATAATTCATGTCCTTGGAAGCCACTGAGATTTTGTTCATGTTTTTCTAGAAACCAAACCAATGTTGTGATGCAGAAAAAAAAGGTATCTGCATATAAAAATATCTTAAGCATTATCTTTTAAGCCTAGATGTGCGCAATAAGAAAAAAGTGGAAAAGGGAACAACTTAAAAGAATATAGCAAGTACCATTTTATAATGGGAGAGATAACTAATAGGATTTTGATTTGGTGTTATTTTGTCTTGTTTGGAGGTCATGTCACTGCCTTTGTCCTTGTTTCTGTGGTTTGAAGTTAGACTGGAGTGAAATTAACAGATGAGGAGGTCGATGGGACATGCAGGGGGGACAGGGACAGAAGAGGCAGAACTGAGGAGTAGAAGACGGTATGACATGAATAAAGACTTGGGGCACCTGGGTGGTTCAGTCAGTTAAGTGTCCAATTCTTGACTCTTGATTTCGGGTCAGGTCATGATCTCAAGGTCGAGAGATCAAGCCCTGCAATGGGCTCCGCACTCAGCACTCAGTGGGGAGTTTGCTTGAAATTCTCTCCTTCTCTTTCTCTCTCCCTCTGTGTGCCCCCCTCCCCACTTAAGTGAGTGCCCACTCTCTCTCTCAAAAAAAAAAAAAAGAAAAGAAAAGAAGAGAAATGAATAAAGATCTCAGATATTTGTATTCCAAACCTGCCTCTGTCAGGATCTGATCTGGGATTTGTTATATAACCTCTCAGGATGACTGTTTTCTTATCTATAAAAACGTAGTAATAATATCAGCCTCACAGAGAGCTGTTATAAGATTAATGGGCTAATAGTTATAAGCAGATTAAATTGTCTGGTAAAGAGAAAGCACATAAAATTTGGAACCTACTTGACCATTCTGTTCCAGGAAAAGATCTCATACTGCCAGCTTCCTCTGCAAGGAAACTTCCAGATATCCCTTCAGTAGTGACAGGGAGACAATAAACCAATGGAATTGTGAGTTAATTTTGAAGACAAAGTACTTGGTCTTAAATCCCAATGCTGTCACTTCCCAGTAGTGTGTTTGCTAGTTATTTTGGTAACAAACTCTTCATCTATATATAAGATGGATATATACAATAAGGGTAATATTATACATAATATAATAAGGATAAATGTGTGATAATGATATTATATATAATAAGGATATATATATCCTTATTAATAAAGGTAAGGATATAATATATATAATAAGGATAATATTAGTGCTTACCTTACTGGAGGCTTGCAAGGATTAAATGAAATTTTCTGCATCCAGTACTTACTACAATTCTAAGCACATGGCAAAGCCTCTCTAAATGTTGCCTCTGAGTACCCATTGATCCCCACGTAACTATAACCATGAAAATGTTATCTATAATAAGAAACAACCATAAAGGATATTTTCCTCTCTAGCATAGCACTTGCTATGAACATATAACAAAACTAGAATTTTCAATTTAAATGTTTCCTAAACATGGTTTGTTGAAAAAGAGCTCTCGTCCTTTTAGCAAATAATTCTGAGCTATTTCAATCAGTATTCCAAAGGAAAGACTTAAAGCTATTCCACTTTCCAGTATTTTAAGGCATTAGAGAGTGATGACAGGTGATAAGAATTAAAGGATAATCTACTCTCAGAATAAGGAAATTATAGTAGGTGAGTTTGCATTTGTGCAGCTTTCCTCCCATGGATACACTCTCATCTGGTCCATGCTGCATGGGGGAGCCGAACCTCAAGCAGAAAGCATAGTCTCACGGACTTGATGAATCAGAGGACAGAATTTGGAAGTGCTTGAGTGGCTAGAAAGTAAGAGGAGAAATGGGGAAGGGCTCACAATACTGCGTAATTTCTGCGCCAGTTTTGGGCTGAATCTTGAACTGCAAATGTACGAGGGAGGCATCACGAAGCTACGACTATAGCTACAAGGCTGAGGGGAGCTGGCCAAGGTTTCATCCCTATTTACAGCATGGGATGCACAATTCAGTTTTGTTGCAGCAAAAATTAACTGCTTGCTAAAAATAAAAATCAGCATTCTTCAGAGGAAGATATCAGAATATAAATCACATTTAATGCATCATATACAGCATTCAGTATATAATTAAAAATTGCGAGTTATGGGAGAAGAAACCAGAAAATTCTGGCCTATAGTAAACAAAAAGGTCAGTAAAAACTGACCTTGACATGTTGGAATAAATAGATGAGGAGTTTAAAGTAGCTAAAATTAGTTACCAATAGAATTTAGCATAGATTCAAAAACCCTTAATAAAATATTAGTATACTTAATCCAGCAATATATAAAAAGGCAAATATTTCATGACCAGATCATTTCTATATCAGGAATGCAAAAACATTCAAAAAAAATCAATTAATGTAATTATCTGTATGAGCTGAATAAGAAATGAACCATGTAGTTAATCCATGTAGATCTACAAAGATATAAAAAAAGCATTTGGTAGGGGCGCCTGGGTGGCGCAGTTGTTAAGCATCTGCCTTTGGCTCAGGGCGTGATCCCGGTGTCCTGGGATGGAGCCCCACATCGGGCTCCTCTGCTAGGAGCCTGCTTCTTCCTCTCCCACTCCCCCTGCTTGTGTTCCCTCTCTCGCTGGCTGTCTCTCTGTCACATAAATAAATAAATCTATAAAAAAAAAGCATTTGGTAAAATTCAACACCCATTCATGTTAAAAACTCTTATTCAACTATGAATAAGAGATGACTTCTCAATGCAGTGAGGGCATTAACAAAGAAAAACACACAAAACAAACAAAAAAATTTCTACATACTAAATGATCAAAGACTAAAAACTTCCCCTTTGAGATGAGGAAAAAGAAACAGATAACTGCTCTCACCACTTCAATTCTAAATTTTTCCAGTGGATATAGCCTCAGCAGAAAAGCAAGTGAAAGAAAAGAAAAGGCATGGAACCTGGAAAAGAAGCAGTAAAACTTTCTTATTCATAGGTGACCTGATTGTTTGCATTTAGAATCTTCAAGAATCTACAACAATGACTAGAACTACTCAGGGAAGCTAGCAAGGTTACAAAACTGACACAAAATCCAATTTTATTTTTTTGTATTCTAATAAGAAACAATGGAAAAAGGAAAACAAAAAAATTACTCTCTTATAATCGCACCAGAAATTGGGATGCCTAGGTGGCTGAGTTTAGCTCAGGTCATGATCTCAGGGTCCTGGGATCAAGGGCTAACATCTGGCTTTGTATTCAGCAGAGAGTCGTCTTCTCCCTCTCCCTCTTCTTCTCCCCACCCCCTTCGTGTACTCTCTCTCTCTCTCAAATAAACAATCTTAATACATATATATATATACACACTACAAAATACTGCTGAAGGAAGTTAAAGAAGATCAAGATAAGTAGAGAGATGCCACATTCCTAGAGCAGAAAGCTCCGTACTGTTCAGCTTTTGTAAACAGAGCTATAGTAAGGGGTTTTAAACTTTTTTGTTTTAGAGCTCTAAAACAGCTTTACTGTTATTGAGGACCTCGAAGGACTTTATTTTTTGTGAGTTATATACATCAATATTTACATTATTATAAATTAAAACTGAAAAAATTTATTGTGGTGTTTTATAATTTATTTAAAAATAACAGCAAATCCATTGCATCATTGTAAATAAATCTTACTTTAAAAAATTACATTTTTTCAATTCAAAACAAAATTATTAGATGAATGGCACTGTTTCACGTCCCTTGCAAGTTGATCTGGCTTCATAAAAGACAGCAGATTCTCCTGTATCTAAGACCGCAGGTTTTACTTTTAGTCCAGTGTGTTAGATTATTTTGTTCGAAGCGTATGCAGAAATAATGGTCTCGCACACATATATGTAGGGAGAGAAGGAAGAATTATTTAAATAGATTTTAAAATAACTGGATATTATTCTTTGATTCTATTGCAAAGCTTGCTAAGAAAACAGAGGAAGGAACTACAGTACCTTCTAACGGGGCTGTGATGAGGGAGACAGGAGGTTCTATAGGGGCACATGGCCAGGACCACTAATGAGGACGTGGGTCTCAGAGAAGACTCTGCAGGAAATGATGGCTAAGCTGAGGGGTAAAGAAATGTGGGTTAATGTAGGTTCAAGGGTGTTATAGAAAGGGGAAATGACGCAGAAAGGACAGGGTAAGTTCACAGAATCAAAAAAGTGTCAACATGGCTCTGCTTTAGTGGTTACATAGAGCGTTGAGATTGGGATGCTAAAGTGGCAAAATATGAAACTGAAGAGATAATCAAGAGCTTGAATATGAAGTCCAAGAGGACTAGTCCAAAAGTCCAAGGTTACTATACTAGTAACCTTGGACTTTTCAATAAAAATAATGAAAATGGAAGGGCACCTCTGCATTGGCTCGGGTCATGATCTCAGGCTCCTGGGATGGAGTCCCGCATCAAGCTCCCTGCTCAGGGGGGAGCCTGCTTCTCCCTCTGCCTGCTGCTCCCCTTGCTTGTGTGCTCTCTTTCTCTCTTTCTGTCAAATAAATAAATAACATCTTACAGGGAAGAAAAGAAAAGGAAATTGAATGAAGGACTGAAGCAGGAGAATGACAGCTCACTAAAGCCAAACGTTTAAGGAGGGATGGACTGGTTAGTCATGTGAGATGCAGTAGAGAGTTCCAATAATATCATCTTAAGTGCGGACACTGATTTTGGCCAAGATAGTATTGTTTGTGATTTTACTGAGAAAAAGTGGAAGGTGAGTCTAAATTACAGGAATGGGTGGGGAGTGAAGATGGTGAGGGAAGGCTTGGCTTTCAGTAGACTTGTCTGGGAACAAAAAAGTAGGGCAATAATTAAAGGCAACGAGCAGTAACAATAGGCTGAAGGGAAGAAGCCAAGAAGCCAAGAAACAACAAAACTATGGACCTGGAAAAGGACACTAGATGTGCCTTTCTTGCAGAGGTACGCCAGACCTGCTTTACTGAAGATAATGGGTGATTGTAGTTTACACTTTAATTATTTTTAAAATCGTTTTACTAGTTTTTTAAAACATCTCTGAACTATGTTGGCATATTTTCCTCATTTTGTTTAGTCAACATTTATCTCCCAGAGTATGAAAAAATAGACCATGGTTCAAATCCTAAACAAACCATTTTACAAGTCCAAATCAATGGTGTTTGAATTACTGAGCTTTTATTTTATGCCAAAATTGGAGAAGATTACTTGACTATCAAGTTATCTGAAGAATGAACGACATGACTAAATTTGGGTCGAGACTTACTAGGATATCCACATCAGTCCCCCTGTAGTCCTTGTCTCATGCATGATGTATATACCTTTTTTTGTTTATTTCTTCTGTTTAGGAGGCTTGGGCTTCTCATACCTATGTATTTGTGATATAGAAACTCAGTTGGTTACAAGCTCTGGAGTAGGGATTTTTAGTATAGTTAAATGGATAAAAACACTTGGACCCAGTTTATCAAGTAGAACCAGGAGCAATTGATACCATTAACCTGTCTGAAATTGATGTGAAATTTGGTTCCATGATCTGTTTCCCCACAGTTTGTGGCTGTTGTAAAGATGTCTGTCATTTGGCCATCTTCCTGCTATGACAGTCAGGAAAAGAATACAAGCTTACTGGCTGAATGATCCTTGATAACTATGTGTGGTTGATGAAAGCCACTTGGTTTTATCTGTTGATAACTCGGGAGCCTGAGGATAGCTAGAAATTATAGCAGTCATTTCTCTTCTGCACTTCTGTGGTGTGAACAGATAAATTTTCTCAGAAAGCTTGAAGCTGTAATAACTCAAGGTATTGCTATAGAAACAAGGCAGGACCATCAATAAATCAGGGGTGAGGAAAAATTTCCCCAAATATATAATTACTGCTGAAAACTGCCCAAATCTCATAAAATGCTATATATTTTGATCCAGGTGTATGTGCGAACAAATAATGAGATATTAAAAATGGAAAACAATTGAATTAACGATTGAATTCAAATGATTCAAGTGTTAGAAAATTGCATTTGTTCTGTGTGTGGTTTTATTGGAAATGTGAATGGTAACACAAGCACAGTATTAATCTAGAGTAAATCAGAGCAATGTTAACTTACCATGTATAATAGATTCTGTATTGAGGTCACTTGTTCTCAGCAAAAAGTGATTGTTTGAAGACTGGTACTGAAGGTCCCTCAACAAATGAAGACCGGCAGGATAAAAATATGCAGTTATATGAGTTTTCAAGATTTGATAAAAATGAATCATAATGTACATGAGTTAGTGGTTGTAAAACATTGTATTTGGTAAGTATTTAATTTGGGTGCCATTTCCATCTGTAATTATGTTTCAGACTACCTGTTTTAAAAAGACTTTAATATACTTAAGACATATCTAAGATAAAAACAGAGTGAAAGTGATAAAATGAGAAGAAAATGTAATGTCTATATCATACAAAAAATAGGCTCAACATAGGTTAAATACCTTAATGTAAGACCTGAAACAATAAAACTCCTAAAATAAAACATAGGCAGTAATTTCTTGGACATTGACAACATTTTTCTGGATCTGCCTCTTCAAGCAAGGGAAACAAAAGCAAAAATAAGCTATTGGGACTGCATCAAACTAAAAAGCTTTTGTACCTCAAAGGAAACCATCAACAAAACAAAAAGACAACTTGCTGAATGGAAGAAATTATATGCAAATGATATATCTGATAAGGGCTTAATATCCAAAATATATAAAAATCTCATATAACTTAACACCAAATAAACAAATGATCTAATTAAAAATAGACAGAGGACCTGCGCAGACATTTCTGCAAAGAAGACATGCAGGAGGCCAACAGAGACATGGAAAGATGCTCAACATCACTGATCATCAGGGAAATGCGAATCAGAACCTCAAAGAGATGTCACCTGACATTAGTCAGAACGGCTAGAATCAAAAAGACAAGAAACAACAAGTGTTGACGAGGATGTGGAGAAAAAAGGAACTCTCACGCATTGTGGGTAAGAATGTAAGTTGGTGCAGCCATCATATGGCCCGGCCCAGTAATGCCACTTTTCGGTTTTACCTGAAGGAAATAAAATTGCTAATTTGAGAAGATACATGCAGCCTATGCTTTTTGCATCATTATTTACGTTTGCCAAGATATGGAAGAAACCCAAGTGTCCATCGATAGGTGAATGCAAAAAGAAGATGTGATACACACACACACACACACACACACACACACACACAGTGGAATATTAGCCATAAAAAAAGAATGAAATATTGCCATTTACCATATGGATGAGCCTAGAGAGTATTAGGCTAGTGAAATAAGTCAGAGAGAAAAAGACAAATATGATAGAATTTCACTTATACGTGGAATCTAAAAAAAGCAAAATAAACCAAAAAAGAGAACCAGACTTATAAATACTGAGAACAAACTGGTGGCTGCCAGAAGGGAGAGGGTTTGGTGGAAGGGGTGAAATAGGTGAAGGAGATTAAGAGATACAAACTTTGAGTGATAAAATAAGTCATGGAGATGGAAAGTACAACACAGGGAAGGCAGTCCATAATACTGTGATAGCTTTGCATGGTGACAGACGGTGACTGCATGTATCATGCTGAGCATTTTGTAATGTACGTCACTATCATATTTTGTACACCTGAAAATAATATAAGATATATGTCAACTATACTTCAATAAAAAATAACACGTGAAGTAGTTTGAAAAAGTGTGAGTAGTGTAAAAATGAGGATAAAGAGGGGAAAAAAGGTACAATAAACTAAGCACAGCATTGCTGTACCTGGAATATCAAAAAATTAAAATATAATTTAAAATTTTCAAATCATCTCTATCTTAAGAATTTGACTCTGACTGCCTACCTAGCTTAACTCTTACTGGTTCTGTGGGGTAATAGAGTGACTTGCAGATTGTTATGCGGGCTTGATCTGTAGATAAGTACTAAAGAGAAGAAGTAATAAAACGGGGAGACTTTACACATCAGTGGTGCAGTATGTCATTTATTTAATCTAATTTAGGCCTTGTTGGTCCTGGAATAACTGGCTTCCTAACCATATTTCTTCCCCTATGCGCTTTCTTTCTCTTATCAGTCCCTCTCCCTCTCTCTCTCTCCCCATCATTCCCCCCTCTCATTTCTACACAAACCACTGAAGACCGACACTGTACATCAATCAGCCTGAGGTCAGAATACTTCAAGCAAACAACAAGTGATGGGAGGATGTGGAGAAAAAGGAACCCTTGTGCACTGTTGGTGGGAACGCAAGCTGGTGCAGCCACCGTGGAAACCGGTGTGGAGGCTCCTCAAAAGGATAAAAATAGAACTATCCTATGATCCACTAATTGCACTACTAGGTGATGACCCCCAAAATGTAAAAACACGAATTCAAAGGGATACATGCACCCCTATGCTAATAGCAGAATTATTTGCAGTAGTCAATTATGGAAGCAGTAGATAGGTGGATAAAGAAGATGTGGTGTGTATAGACAATAAAATAATATTCAACCCTAAAAAAGAATGAAATCTTGTCATTTGGAAGGACATGGATGGAGCTAGAGAGTATATTGCTAAGTGAAATAAGTCAGTCAGAGAAAGAAAAATATTGTATGATTTTTCTCATATGCGGAATTTAAGAAACCACACAAATGAGCAAAGGGAAAAAAAGAGAGACAGAGACAAACCAAGAAACAAGCTCTTAACCAAAGAGAACAAAAAGATGGTTACCACAGGGGAGGTGGGTAGGGGAATGGGTGAAATAGGTGCTGGGGGTTAAGGAGTGCACGTCGGATGAGCACTGGGTGATATGTGGAAGCATTGAATCACTATACTGTACACCTGAAATTAATATAACACTGTATGTTAGCTGTATTGGAATTTAAAAAAAAATTAAAAAGTAGAAAACAAATTAAAAATACTTTAAACACACACACACACAAAAGAATGTATTTTGACTCCTAAAAAAGAGTTATTTCAAGTAAAATTTCACTTCAGCTGTATACAGTTGTGTAGGAAGATAATGCAATCTTCTAAGTGATGATGGCAGCAAAAATTGACAAATGGAAAAGCAATGTGTTGGAATGGCTCACAGAATCACAAGAAAAGTAAAGAACCAGACTATAGAAGGACAGAAATCAGCTCTGGGGAGTTTAGGTAGCAGGACCTAATGAACAGTCTTTGAGGGAAATGCTTCCCTCGAGGGAAATGAGCTTTCTAACTTTTTGAAGCATTTTTGATGTTCTGCTCAAAAGTAAAACTCCAAGAAACTGCAGGGATTACATGCTATCTCAGCAGACCATATCCCGTAGGAAAAATATAGTAGGCCCAAATGGAAGAAAATTAACCAGGAAAAGGTAGAATAAATGCTAAGTGACAAAAGCAGCAAATGTCTGCTGGAAACACCATGATCTTTGTGCCCACATGGGTAGATTGGAAAAAAGGGACCAGAATAACTTATTCAGATCTCAGAGATGCTAAGAGCTAAGTAGAGAAGGGTTGAAGAAGGCACAAGAATTAGAGTGGTTTATGGGAGCCCTTCCTGCTCATCTCCACCTTCTGCTCCCCATCTCTTTCCCAACTGCATCATCTCATGGAACTTAGTCTGTATTCTGTATTCACATTCACTCCTGCTTGTTCATACCTTTCTCCTTCGCTATGGCATGGGCATGCATGGCTCCTGCCCAGGGAGAAATACAATTTTCCAGTTGTTTCCAACTTCCTGGAATTCTGAGACAGCTCCTTTCAGAGGAAGTGCCTGAAGTTGACCGTCTTTCCCCCAGCACTAATTGAATTAGTAGTAGATGTCTATCGAAACCACCTTGGGTTCCCCTCTGTGGTCCGTGCACCCACTGACTTAAAGCTCTTGTATCTTGGAACTTTTAGACTTTCAGCTCAAAGGGAGGTTCTAAGCTTTTGAAAATATGTTCAATCTCCTTAAGTCAGGTCTGTTCTGAACAACCACTGGTGGTTTGGAAGATTCTTGCCAAACCGAGAAACTGTTTGTTCATGCCAGTAAGCTGGCCGCAGGATATTTTTTTCTTCTTCTTCTTAAGTTTCACAATTCTGTACAGTTTCATTTTCTGATTTGAAATCAGAAAAAAATTCCACCTGCCTTCACTTTGGGGCAGTTTGGAAAGCACTAGAAAACATGTAGGGAGTCATCACATCTTTCTCGGTCGGTTTTCATTTTTGCTACGGCGCCATGTGGAGTTAAGAAAAACAAAAACAGAAAAACAAAACAACAACAACAAAAAAACCCATGAGGGCCGCTACAAGAGCCATCTGCTCATGAAGGCTTTTGGCTACTCCTTTCCACGCCTACTGCCAAGGGAGGTCCCCAAGACATTACAATTCCAGCTTCGGGGTTCCAAATCCCAGGCTTTTCAATAGCAGCAGAACAGTAGCAGTAGAAACACAATAAGAGACTTGTCGTTTTTGTAGGTTTGAATATTTCTATATTCATAATAAGCTCATTTTGAGATAAACACATGAAGATGAAAGAGCCGTGTGGCATTTTAATCATTCTTATGCAGGAAAAACGATAACTATTTTTTGGCATGGAAACTTTCCACTTTTAGTAAGAGAAGAGTGTGAGAAGGCTGAGTACACTGTCAGTTTCCAGCAGGTTCAATTAATTGCTGAAACCAAACAAAAATAGCCTCGCACGGTTCCCATTGTTCTACAGCTGTTGGCTTCAGAATGCTTGTTTGTCCCCTTCCTTGTGACTAATCATCATGGTTGCCCAGTTTCCTTTCTTGATTTCCCACCAGAAGTTGTGATGTTTCATAGGAAGAGAGGGCAACCCTCCCAGCATTTCTTTCCAGGGCTTTTGAACACATCCATCCTGAAGCACTCATATTTTTCTTCAAATCCCTGGATTTCTTGACCTGCCTGGACTCCAAGGCTGTGTGTTTGTGAACAGGCATGCTTTAGCCATTTGATAAGGGGGCCTAAGTGGCTTCCTGTTTGAAAGAGGTCAAAAAGATGTGAGTCTTAAATGGAATGTGTGCACAAGTCTTTGGCCTAATGCTTTGGTTTGGTTTGGTTTTGAAAAACATCACGCTGCGTCTAGCTGCTTTGTTGAAAAGAGTTTTAGATTGCTTAAAGTATAATCTCCTTTCTGAGTTTAGCCATTACTGCAAGGGTTATATCCACATATATGGAGTCTCATTTAGTTGAATGTCTAACTTCTAGCAACCTAACTCCTCAGAACACAGAAAAAGAAAGACCACTAACCTAGTTGCAAAAACTCCACGTGCTAAAACCCAAACGCTTCTCACATAGAAAAGTTTTAAAGCTTGGAACACTGCCTGGCATATGTTAAACACTACATAAGTGTTTGTGATGGCCATCAGAACTTATTAGCTGTTCTTACATATAAATCTAGCAAACTTGTTACCATGTTTCTCTGAAAAAAAAAAAAGTACTGACAGTATTTTTGAATGATGGCAAAAGAGAACAACAGAACGAGAACATTGTGAAAATCTGCACCTGACATCCACCTATAATAATGAGACAGGAAATTTACAAAACCACAGTTGCTGACGTTGGCCCAGTTAACCTGCCAAAGGGTCTGAAATACATTAGACCATCCTTTAGACACACCGCCCTGATGATGATAGTGACCCCCCCTGAAGTCATCAAGGAGAAATTGAATTAGGTTTCAACTGTTCTAAGAGTGTAATGAAAGGTTATATATATATATATATAATATATATATTATATATATATATATATAATATATATAATAAAGTTTAAAAGGGGTGGACTGAAGCACTAAGCAGGATTGTCGTCAGGTTTGGTGGAAACTCTACTTAAATAGGGAAGCTCATCCTCTGATGATCTTAGTTCTGGGCGAGACCTCGCCAGATACACCGACGGCTGTCAGAGTTGAAGGTAACCCACCGCCTCCTCTAAGGCTGCCCACGGGCATGGCTTCAAGAAAGAGGTGAACTCCACACTCCCTTTCTCCCCAGGCTGGACCACGTCTGGCTTCCTTTAGAAAACAGCTGTCTGATTGTTAGGAAGCCTCCAGCGTGCCTTCCAAGAGAATGCGGCTCCTTTGCTCAGAATGAGTCACCACATCTATTTGCAACCCGCCTAATTGGTGTGTATGCTGGCATTGGCTCCCCGCAGTCAGCCGGGGCGGCACGGCTCGAACTTATGATTCACTGTATCCTCTAGTTAGAGCTCTGGCCTGTTTGTGTTTGCTACGGGCTCGCTCCAGGTCACCGCACATTTTTTCCTCCTCCGTCATCATCAAAACCACCAGCAGCCATATAGCACCTCACACGTCCCACGTCCGGCCAGTTCCCAGCGTGTCTGGCTGGTTCCCAGCGTGTCCCTCCCTGACAGGGATCTCTCCCTCTCCCCTCTCCCCAGCCAGTTCCCACCACTAATTCCTCCAGGCTCAGCCGGTTGTGAATTGGGAGGTGATCTGGTTCCCCTAGGGGACATTTGGAGATGTGTCAAGATATTTTTGAATTGTCCGAACCTGGAGAAGGGTCCTGTTAGGACGTAGTGGGTGGGGGCCAGGGTTGCAACTGCACCTCGGTTGTATGGGAGACCTGCCACTCTCCCTGGTACCCCATTCTTCAAGTCTTAGTTCGATTCTGCCTCCTCTGGAAACTTCCCTGCCCTGTACTTCTCACTCTGGGGCCCCAGGGAACTCTCCCTACTCTTTTTCCTTTGAGTCCTTGATAGGTGTTCTTTCTTCAGTGTTTCCATACTGTAGCAAGTTGCCTTTGTGTTTGTGTCCTTTTCTTCAACTGCCTGGCAGCCCTGCTGAGCTGGGGGCAGGGTCTATCTCATCCCTGTACGGCCAGGGTCACACTAGGGCCTCCCTTCCTGTAAGGTTTTTTGTTTTTGTTTTTTTTCCCCAATGTTGGAATCATTGAATGAAAAAGGAACAACCTTGTTTTAAGCTTTACGCCTTTGCTTTTCTGCTAATTACTCGGCAGCATTAGAGACATCTTGCTGATCCTGTTGAGAAGGTTTAGATACAGAGTAAGTGGTTTTCATCCTCTTCCATTTCATTATGTCTGTGTTCTAGAGTGTCTCAGCAGTGATGGCATCTTTGATGATAAACTTTGGATGGTGATAATAGTACATTTGAAGCTAACAGCGAGCCCGTCTCTCACTGCTAATAATCTACTGCTTTGGAATTATTTTCTGCTTAAGATGAAAGTCACTGAAGTCAGATCGCCTGTGTTCAAATCTGGGAGCTGCCACCTACCACCTGTGTGACCTCAAGTAAATTACTGAAACTCTCTTTGCCTCCATTTTCTGACAAATGGGGGTGAGCGTAGTACAGAGCTCATAGATTTTTTTTTTTAATAATGATTAACTGAGTTCATACTCGTAAAATACTTAAGAGAGTACCCAGCACCCAATAAATTCCCTGGAAGTATTTGTTAGCCAGGATGGAAGGACAATCTGGTATCAACCCCCCCCATTTCCTGTCATGAATGCATCAAGCCAGGTAAGGATCCCTCATTCTAACATGTTATTCGATGGCATTCCTGATGAGAGAGGAATGGAACCATGTTGAAAGATAAGCACACTCCTAATTTGCTCACTCTGTGTCCTGATCAGACCAAAATAGCTCTCCAGAACTCATCGAAGTTTTTTCAGGCAGGTGATGGAGTGTCGTATAATCTTGGCACAGTACGAAAATCACGAATCATCTATGGTTGCCACTGCTGCTGCATTCTAATTTTTCTGCTTCAAACAGTGGCATTTTAATCATTCTGCCCATGGCAACTAATGTCCTTTAAATTAGCATTAAAAATTCATTCTTTTGGTTTATCCTTCCTGAATCAAGCTAATTAACTATCAGTTGAGAGCCCTTTAAATTATAACCTGAGTATGTTACATTTTCTAATTTATAATGCCTCATCGAGGCAAATTGAAAATCCAAAAAGGAGTGAATTAATTAATGTTAATTAAAGAGTACAGAACAGATGCCAGGTCAATCTTTGGAGTGCTCTTGGAAAGCATTGTCAGGACTAAGTTGACCCTTTGTAGCCCATGGCTTTGGACAAGAGACCTGGCCATGATGGCCAAGTAAAAAGGGGGAAAAGAAAGCTAGAGATAAGAGTAGAAGCAGCACTGAACAAGATAGCATATATTGATACATTACATACATTACATATGTGATATTACACATTCTCTGTAATAGGAGAACAAGTAACCAAATCAACCCTTGAAGTTGTCTACAACATTTTTCTGAAATTTCCTTTATATTTTTCATCAGTGAATATTCTCTGAACACCCCTTACACACAAGGTTTTATTAGACACTGAGGGAGATGCAAAGACGAGAGGGTCATCACCCAAAGAACGTATGATACAGAGTAGCACTGCCCAGCAGGACTTTCTGTGATGACAGTGTTCTCTATCCGCACCTGCCAGTGGAATTGCTACACGCAGATATTCAACACTGCAAGTGTGGCTTACGTGACTGGGGACTTGAAGTTTTAGTTTATTTACATTTATTTAGAAATAGCCACATGCAGCTCTTATACTGTATATCTCGGGTCTAGAAGGTAAGACATCTTGCATACTGCTTGTTTTTATTATGTAAAGATTTCCAAAAGTTGTTAAAGTTTTTCTCATGCCATATCATTGTAGTTCTCTCTCTCTCTCTCTCTCTCCCTCTCCCTCTTGCTTGCTGGCTCGCTCACACACCCCACTCTGTTTTCTATTCAGTGTAATATGCATCAGCTTGAACTGATTTTCCTCAGGGCTGTGATGATCAACTTGGAGAGATGAAACGCATCAGAATTTCTGGAGTGAGGAAGGGAAAACAGCCACATAATAAATATTATAATTTGTAATAAGGAAATGAAAAAAAATACATCCAAATTATATGAAAGTAAAATGGAGGGAGAGTTTGTGGTACGCAAATGGTTCTCGACAGAAATGTGTACCTGGTTCCCAAGGAGGAAGATCAGAATCCAGGAAGGGGTAGGAGAGAGGCTACGGCATTTTCCCATTGAACTAATTGGTGCATAGGTTTACGAACTTTAAGAAATACTACCTTTACTGAAGGACAGTTAAAGCACATTGGTACTAAAGTGCTGAAAGATCTTTTCACCACACAAGCCAGCATGCAGGTAACCATTATCTCAACAGACATCGGAAATTCACTGAGTGCTCCAGGGACAAACAGCTGAGTGGTTTGGGGTTCTCCACAGAATTGCTGACACAATTACTAGTTGTGTACATTGGACCATATAATTTGGATTTTACCTTAATATTCTTAAATGAAAACAAAAGCGTTAGGAATATAGTTATGAAAAATTGGTTTTATTCATAGCTTAACAAACCACTATGAGTAAACAAAATACATTCAACGTACAATAACGGTAGGACTCATTATTCAGGACAAGTAATTCGGGATTTTTTTAATTCAAATTTATAATTCAATAGGAGTATTTTATAAGTAAGGACTAATTTCATGAGTTTTGGCACATTTACTTCTTTTTTCAAGTTATTTTATGTTCATCAAAAATGGATTTCAGATTCATTTTTTTTTTTGAGCCATTAAATTATGTTTCCTTATTCACCCCATCTTGTGGTTGACTTGAATAATACCTATGTTGCCACCTATAGGTCAAAATGATTTTTTGGTTTGTTTCTCAAGAGCACAGTGTGGAAGAACTAAACACCCTTGGAGAATGGATCATTCTGGATAGTTGAGTTTGACAGCTTCTTAGGGATGCACGCTTTTATCCATCTTTTTCCTTTTTTTTTTTTTTTTGTAATTTTGGATGAGAAAGTTTTTCAAAGATACTATATAAGTCCCTGACTTCTCAGCTACTCTGCACCAACAATAAGTAACAATTTTTGATGACTAAAAAGGATATCTTTGGCCCTATGCAAAATCATCCCAGACTATTGCACCCTCTGAGTATTTCACTCATTAGAATATTCAGTCACTTGTCTGGACTGTCCATTTACTTTTCACCACATATATCCCTCTTTGGAAAGGTTTACTCTTCGATACGTTACTTTCAGTTTCTGTAGTTAGAAGCTCTACCCCAGTTAGAGTTGCTTGCAAAATAAAAGTAATTTGGAAGTAAGTTTGCAACTAAAGAATCCATAAATGTTATTTTAGGGATTTTTGTGACTCAGATGAATTTTTGTAACCTGCTTCCTGTTGCACAGCTGTATTTCTAACAGATAAAAACACTGAATAAGAGTTCTAAAGAGGTGACTAGTTAATGACTTATTATCTGTAAGACTTTTTCCACTTTTTGACTTTACTTTTATGTTCGCATGTGATAATTCTTCACAGTTGAAATAAACTGTCAACTTTTAGTAAAATAATTTTTATGATATTAAAAATATTTAAAAATCTATTATCTTCCCCAAGTCTTCCAATTCCATTGCAATATGCTTTGTAGCAGTTACTAAAAATGTTATATTTTTCTCCAGATTAGCAGAATGTATTACCCTGAGCAAAAGTTAATGAACTTTACTCAAATAGATAGCATACAGAACATTATTTACTAACTTTTTTAACTCGCTGAATTCGGGCTTAAGTCATATCTAGATATCTGGTAGGCTTTTAAAAACTAAATCACTCCCAAACTGTTAACTTAGACATATCATATTCAGGTGGTTTGTGTAAAGCCTTCAGTGCTTCAGAAAAATCTAAAATACATCTTATAGTCTATCTTCTACTCCTGACATTAACATTAATCAATAACACTGTAGTTTATAACTTTTTTGGGGGGTAAAAAAAGAGCTCCAGGTAGGCATCCTTATTTGAAAAAATTGTTTATTATTCTTCTCTATATCAAACGATTGTTTTTTTTTTAAAGATTTTAATTTTTATTTATTTGACAGAGAGACAGCCAGTGAGAGAGGGAACACAGCAGGGGAGTGGGAGAGGAAGAAGCAGGCTTCCCGCGGAGGAGCCTGATGTGGGGCCCGATCCCAGAACGCCGGGATCACGCCCTGAGCCGAAGGCAGACGCTTAACGACTGCACCACCCAGGCGCCCCTCAAACAATTGTTTTTTATAATTTTTAAAATGAATATCAGATAAGCCATTCATAAATAAAGAGAAATTAGATAAATTGAGGAAGGACTCAAAGTACAACATCTAGTTCATCTTGAAAAGACCACTGGACAGGGGCTCCTGGGTGGCACAGTGGTTAAGCGTCTGCCTTCGGCTCAGGGCATGATCCCGGCGTTATGGGATCGAGCCCCACATCAGGCTCCTCCACTATGAGCCTGCTTCTTCCTCTCCCACTCCCTGCTTGTGTTCCCTCTCGCTGGCTGTCTCTATCTCTGTCGAATGAATAAATAAATAAAATCTTAAAAAAAAAATAGAAGACCACTGGACAGTGTTTCCCCAGATGTCCTATGAAGAAAAATTTCCCACAGTTTAATGAATTTGAAAAATACCTTATATTAACCCCTTCTTAGATATTCATAATTCATTTTACAGTATTAAATACTGACTGTCCTCAAATAAAGAAACGTATGCCACTTTGACCCAAATTTCCCAAATTTATTACACCTTGGCATCCTTTCCTCTCTAAATAACTTTTAATACCCTAATGAACCACTATATCCGGGCACATTCTGGTGGCCCCTGGGATGTGCACGGGTATTTGCTTCTCCCCTTTTCCCAAGCCCTGATAGAGTGCACGTCTTTACTTGTTGAAAGTTTAACATCATCAAATCACCTGTGAGGGTCCAGATAAATGTCGCAGTCATCACCGGAGTCGTTTCTGGGCAGAACTTCAGGGCCACTGTGCAATTTGCCACATTCCTCCTTCCTTGCAAAAAGAAACTGAAAGTATGTGTGAAGGTGGAGCCTGACTCATCCCGGGTCAGAGTATGCTTCCTGTGGGAGGTGAAAAGCAAGCAAGAAATAACTCTTTGTTGGGTTTTCAACCTCTGAGATCTGAGGGTTATTTGTTACGGTGGCATAACTTAGTTCATGCTGAATGATACACTGGATGATGCAACAAAAAACTTAGAAGTATCAGACAATTTTAAGATGAATCATAGCTCCAGAAACTGACTTTAATGGGATTGTGTAGCAGCACTGCCTTCTTTAAAAATCTTAGACATCTCAATGAAGGAAACGTGGATACACTGAGAATGCCCTCTTGGTACAATCACAATTGAGCCAGAGGACCTCAGTTCATGGTTGCACTGAAAGCTCTGCAACTCTTACAGGCACACAAATACAGCAGACTTAGTAATTATCTACTGTCTTCACTCACCTCCTCATTAGCATTTCTTTCTGTCCACCTGACCTCACTGCATCATTTCAGATTCTTCTTGCTACTCTCATAGGATGAAAAGTTTCTACAGTCTAAGTCAGTTTATGAACTTGATAAACTTAATGTTGGTACTGTTTTTCCTGAAAGCAGTTCTCCCCATTTGCTTTCTGGACCTTAATAAAAAGACTAAACTAAAAAAAAAAAATTGTGTTTCAGTCCCAGATAGGAGTTTAGATTTCTCTATTGAATAAACAAACTAAAAGTAAATGGACTTCTTCAATTATAGACAGAAGAAGGACAATTGATGTTATGTGTGAGGATATGAAAGAGTTGCTCTTTCTTGCCAGGAGCTGGGTTTCTGAGTGGAGAAAACCACATCAGTTTATACTTACATTAGGTATTGACCTTTTTTGAAACCATAATAAGAAAAACTTCAATGCGAAATACTCTCTGTTATCAGAACTACATTTCTGTGAATTTTCCAAGCCATCGTAGTCCTTAATCCCTGTATTTTTTTTTCTCCCTCTCAGAACCCTGGAAAACCTGAACCAATGAAATGATTTCAAACAAACTAAAAAGAATAAGAGCTTATTTTCTGCTAAGGTAATAAAGTGTTCCCTTGATTTGGTCAGCTCTTCTGTAAAAACATCAATCCTTCAATCTTCTAGAGTTTGCTCATTCCTTCATTTAACAATCATTGAGTACTGAGTCCACTATGGGCTAGTTACTGGGTATAAAAAGACACAAATTTCACAAATTTATTAGATCTTGGAATCCTTTCCTCTGAAAATGCTTTTTATTGTCCTTTTGAACCATTATATCTGGGCACGCATTCTGGTGGCCCCACATCTTTTCTACTTTAGAAACAATTCAGAACCTTGAACTTCATTTCTTATATAGTAGTCACTAATCGTGTGTCACTGTTTACATTAAATCAATTTTTAAAAAAAGATTAGTTATTCAGACACGTATAGCTACTGGCTACCATTTTGAACATCTGTAACAGTTTTATCATCACACAAAGTTCTTTTGAACAATGCAGACACAGAACATTAACACCAGCACATAGTCTTTTATTAGATAGTATAGGCTCTAAATAATGAAACTTACACATTTGTAAGCAATAACATTGTGACGACAGTCTTCAGTTAGGAGCACATAATGTCAGTGGTACGTCACTTTGCTTGGGGAAATTAGAGGAATGCAAAGAAGATAAAGTAGAAGATGGCCAGAAGGACAAAAGATCATTCTAGACAAAAAGTCAACAGCTGCCAAGTCTCAGGTGCTTGACATAATGAATATTTTTAAACTAGGAGGAAACTTAGTATGTCTAGAATAAAGCATGGATATAAGGGGATGGTATGAGATGAGGCTGTAAGCTTAATCAGGGGTCAGATTTTGGAAAGTTTTGTGTGCCATGTTAAAAGTTATAAACATGAATCTTAAGGAAAGCTAAAAACATATTTTAAGCCGAGGTGTAGCATGGCCATATACTGTTTAGAAATATAATTCAGAGTCTGCTACAGATAAAGTAGCACACTGAGACAAACTTCTGATTCAAGTGTGTGCAAATGATAAAAAAGAGAGGACAAACAAAACCAAGTGGAAATGGTGGATTTTAAAAGTATATGCACAAGTTTGTGGATTAAAATAGAAAAAATAGGAAAAAAATTGGAGAGCATGGCTAAAGCCATTGGTCTGTGAGGCTTCATATTAAAAGTGCTCTAAGTCAGATGAAGACGAGATCTAGACTTACTACTTGAAGCCAAGACCAGTAAAAAAGTGAAACCATTTCTTCCATTTATGAGGAGATTTGAAATATCCCTAATATCATGCAAGAAATAAACAGCCAGAACAAATGGAGAAATACTTTCGACTTTCTGGAGGAAAATAACTATGAACCTAGAATTATAAGCCCAGTTATACTGTTATTTAAAAATCAAGGCAATATGACTCAACAATTGATCGCTTAGTTCATGGGCAGATGAAGAACACAGCTAGCTGTGAGAATTAATGTGAATTACAGGACACACTGATCATCAACACTTCAAACACACTTGCAGCCCTAAGTTTATTTAGAGCTATGCCAAAAAAAAAAAAAAATCAAGGAAAATAAAGATATTTTTAGGTATTAAAATAAATCAAGACATTTCACCACCGACAGTCCCTTGTTAAAAAGTTAATTAAGGGATGTACTTAAGCAAAATAAAGATTGAACCCAGAGGGAAATCATGATATACAAGAAAGAATGCTGTCCACAAAAATTCAAAAATAGGTAAGTAAGCTTAATTAGCTACTAACTGAAAAAAAAAACTGTAAGAAAGCTGTAAAAATCTATTTTATTAGCTGTAAAAATATACAATATTTCGTGTTAAAAATAGCATTAAGAACTTCTAGTTAGTAGTCCAGCACGGAAAGAGCTTAGAAGTCATCACATCATCCTAACAGCAAATAAAAAACTGAACAAACTGAAAATCAACAACTCTTCTTATTTTTTTTTTTTAAAGATTTTATTTGTTTATTCAACAGAGATAGAGACAGCCAGCGAGAGAGGGAACACAAGCAGGGGGAGTGGGAGAGGAAGAAGCAGGCCCATAGCAGAAGAGCCCGATGTGGGGCTCGATCCCATAACGCCGGGATCACGCCCTGAGCTGAAGGCAGGCGCTTTAACCGCTGTGCCACCCAGGCGCCCCAACAACTCTTCTTAGATCCTTCAAAAAGCTGAAGTCATAGGGCAAACCACTGACCCCAAAACTGAAGAGACAGATAGACATTTGGAGAATTACAGCTTATTGTTACCCATGAGCATCAACCCACACCAGAACTAGTTGATGTGGTAGAAAAACCTTAATTGTATAATTGGGAA
Organism: Ailuropoda melanoleuca; assembly: GCF_002007445.2. Taxonomy (NCBI): domain Eukaryota; kingdom Metazoa; phylum Chordata; class Mammalia; order Carnivora; family Ursidae; genus Ailuropoda; species Ailuropoda melanoleuca. The sequence continues at coordinate 29,373,155 of NC_048228.1, read as the reverse complement.
TTCTACCAAATAGTTAAGAAAGAAATTATACCAATTCTCTGTAATCTCTTCCAAAATATAGAAGAGGAGGGAATGCTTCCTCACAGGAAGCCAGCATGACCCTGATACCAAAACCAGACAAAGACATTGTGACGAAAGAAAACTACATCATTATTTCTCATGAACATAGATGCAAAAATCCACAACAACAAGTTATCAAAACAAATCTAATAATGTATAAAATGAATTACATGCAATGTACAAATGAGATTCAAGTATGCAAAATTTATAATATGGTTCAACACTTGAAAATCAGTGACTGTTATCCAGCACATCAACAGACTAAAGAATAAAAATCTCATGATCATTTCAATACATGCAGAAAAAGTGTTGATAAAAATCTAATGCCCACTTATGATAAAAAATTCCTAGTAAACTAGGAATAGAGGGGGGATTTCCTCAATTTGAGAAAGAAAAGTTTTAAAATACCCTGTTAACATCATATTTAATGTTGAGAAACTAGAAGATTTTCTACCAGTTAAAGTACAAGGCAAGAATGTCTTCTCTCACCACTCCTTTTTAATCACATATTGGATGTCCTAGCTAATACAATAAAACAAGAAAAGGAAACTAAAAGTACACTGATTAGGATGGAAGAAATATAAACCATCTTTGTTCCCAGATGACATGATCTTTTATGGAGAAAATCTCAAAACAAAAACCAAAAACCAAAAAAAACCCAAAAAACCAAAAAAACCTCCTGGAATGAATACATGATGACAGCAAGATTGCAGGACATAAGATTAATCTACAAAAATTAATCACCTTCCCATATGTGCCAGGATTTGAAACTAAAAACACAATAGCACTTATATTAGCAGTTAAAAAATAAAATGTTCAAGTATAAATTTAACAAATTATATACAAGATCTATATGAGGGAAACGACAAAACTTTGATAAATCAGAGAAGAGCTAAATAAACAGAAATATATTCCATGTTCGTGGATAGAAGGACTCAGTATTGTCAAAATCTTAGTTCTTCCCAACTTAATCTATAAATGCAATCCAATTCTAATCAAAATCCCTGCAAATTATTTTATAGATATTGACAAGCTGACTCTAAAGTTTATATGGGGAAGCAAAATATCCAGAATAACTGGCACAATATTAGTGGAAAAGAACAAAGTTGAAGTACTAACATCACCTGACCTCAAGACTTACTATAAAGCTACAGTAATCAAGACAGTCTGGTATTGGTGAGAGAATAGATAAATAGATCAGCAGAACAAAATAGTCAGCCTAGAAGCAGAGCCACATAAACATGGCCAACTGATCATTGACAAAGGAGCAAAAGCAATATAATAGAGCAAAGACAGCCTTTTCAATAAATGCTGGTGAAAGAACTAGACATCCACTGGTAAAAAAATGAATACAGGGGCCCACAGGTGGCTCAGTTAGTTAAGTGTCCCACTCTTGATTTCAGCTCAGGTCACGAGTCGTGGGATCAAGGTCTGCACTGGGCTCTGCGTTGTAGGGAGTCTGCTTCAGGATTCTCTCTCTCCCTCTGCCCCTCCCCCTGCTCTCTCTCGGTCTCTCTCTCTCTCAAAAAAAATAAATAAAACTTTAAAAAAGATGAATATAGACACATAACTTACATCTTTCACAAAAAATGACTCAAAATGGCTCATAAATCAAAATGTGAAATACAACACGGTAACACTCCTAGAAGGTAACATAGAAGAAGAGCAAGATAATATTGGGTCTGACAATGACTTTAGATACAACAGTAAGGGCACAATCTCTAAAGAATAAATGATGATCTGGACTTGGTTCAGATGAAAAAAATCTTCTCTATGGAAGACACTTTTCATTCAAGAGAATGAAAAGACAAGCCATCGAGTAGGAGGAAATATTTGGAAAAGGCCCATCTGATAAAGGACTTGTATCCAAAAGACAAAAAGAACTCCTAAATCTCAACAATAAGAAAAGAAATGCCTTCCCTAAAGAATGAGCCAGAGACCTTAACAGACACCAGAGAAGATATATAGATGAAAAATAAATATACGAAAATATGCTCAACTTCTTATGTCATTAGGAAATTTCAAATTTAAACAATGATGAGATAGCACTACCAGCCTATTAGAATGGCTAAAATCTAAAACACTGGCTACACCAAATGCAAGAATATGGAACAACAGGAGCTCATTTACTGCTGGCGTGAGTGTGACATGGCACAGCCACTATAGCAACTACGTCATAGCCTATAGTACTTAAGATAATGTGATCTTGGCGTAGTGGTAGACAGAGAAAACTGACAAAATACTATAGAAAACCCAGAAATAAACCCAAGTGAATAGGGAGATGTACTATATGTAAAATAAGCTATGAAACTAATAAGGGCAGGATAGGCTACTTTATAAACGGTGGTAGGACAACTGATTGTGCATATGAAAAATATAGATAAGTACGTCCAATTAGAGTGTTGCACTATATACTGAAATTAATTCTAGTAAATACTAAATTAACTAAATACTAAATACTAAAATTAACTCATATACAGATGCACAAAGAGATATACACAGCAATGTCCATTATGAGTTATCTATAATAGTAAATGTCTTAAGACAATTTAAATGTCTATCATGATTGATAGATGTAATATATTCATAGATTGAAATAGAAGAGATTTCTATATGCCCTATGTGCAGAGTAAACATTAATAGTCACAAAGAATAAGTAAATCTGTTTCTTGGTAGCTAAAAAGGAGATAGCAAATAACAAGGTATTAATAGTAAATCAATAAAACCCTCACACTTGCTGATCACATCTGCACTTGTGATATTTCAAATGTGCTCTTCCAAGGGCACCTGTCAACATGTCACAAGGAATAAAGCGAATGTCAGGTCAGCATTTCCGGATCTCTAGTATAAATGCTCCAGCTTAAAGCATGATTGCTAATTAAAGAGTTTAGTCCTTGCATCTCCCTCTTTAAACTTCATTGTTTCTTAAAGTTTCAACTTATTGTGTTCCTTATGCCACAAAATGTCCTCTTTCTTAATACAATTAAGCATAGACAACACATGTCCTGTTTACTCAGTTACTGCCCTGTTAGAGTCTGTTGAGCCCATTGTTGATTCTAATATTGGAGTAAGGAAATGCACTCTTGGGGGAATATACAAGACTTTATTCCACTTATAGCCACTTCTTTGCCTGGGAGAGGACTTACATCACACAACTGACTTGTATCATTCCTAAATTTAGACATAGATAACCTTTTATCCTTTGTGACTAAAAGAAAATAGCTTGTTTTCTTTTCATTGGGAATAAATCATCTTAAAAGTATGCCAAAGAGCAGTAACTGGAATTTTTTACAGGGCACTTCATGGTTTCTTCAGTTTCTCTCTCTCCCTCTCTCTCTGCCTCTTTCTCTTAGTACTGCTGACCTTCTGTTATGGCTTTGTTAAATTAACATTTGTTAAGTGGAGCACGGGGTGCCAGATGGTGAGCCAGGGTTCAACAACAGACCACAAGAGAAATTGAAATAATTGAAGTACAGAAGTTTGTTACTCATAGATCCTGAAGGAAGTACGCTATACGACACACAGAGGGGTCAAGGCAGGTAGCAGAGAGAGGCAGGACCGAGGCACAAGCCTAAATGGGGTTCACTGGTGGAGTGCTTTGGGATCCCAGGCTAGGGACAGATTGCTCAATTTAAACCAAAGGAATGGGGTTTGGGTAAGCCCTGTGGAGTCTTATCTAAGGGGCTGGGAGGCTGGGGAAACTGATGAGCGCAAGGGCGGTTGGGGGACTTATGTCAGGAACTATATTTGCCTGTGACTCTGCAGCTGTTATCTAGGGCGTGCACTGGCATGAGGGGCTAGGGTCAGGGTAAAGCCCCCACAGGCTACTTGGCCAAACAAAATGGATGCTAAGGAAGCAATACCGTGAGTAGCTTTGCTAACTCTTGACATTTCCACATGTGAGAACAATCCAGGTGTGAGTCTTGCGATACTCTGAGGACCTGAGGATAGATTTGCTTCGTTAGGCTGGACAGTTGGTTTTCTTTTTTTTCCCTTAACAGTGTTATGTTCATCCCATCTAACTGCTAAATTTCTTGCGAGCGGCATATTATTTCCCAGGGTATTCCATGGATATAAGGGAAGTTATTGGTGCCCCCCCAATAACTCAGACCCAAGTTTTTATCTCTATCCGTTAGACATTGTGACCTAGCCACTGGTTGCTGACTTTGTTTGTTTACATACAGTGACATACAACATAATGTACATAACGCCTTGGGGTGTAAAGTGCTTGCCACAAGTGTCCTTATTCAGCTCTTCTGCCATTGGGTACCCCGGATCAGTTGGGTCTTCAAGCCTGATCAATCAGAGATGTAAGCCATACAACGAAGATGCAGGGAGGAAAGGGTGTTTGATCCCACATCTGATCGCGCCCTAGCTTTGCATGCTGTAAGAAGACATGTTTGCTCATATGCTGAGCATGGTTATTTTCATAATTCTGTTCAGAAATAATTCAGGGCAGAATAGGGACAGGGCCCAATTCCTGTTCTCTGGTGAGAACAAAGCAGAAAGTGGGTTCTCTGCTTAATCGTTTGGGTTTTAATGCAGCAGCTTTCCTGTCCTCCCAGTGTTTTTCAAATCTTTAAGTACCAATGTACTGAAGACCCAAGAAGAAAGAGGTCAGGTGAGGACCGGTTTCTACAAGGAGTTATACTGTTTCTTTGCATCAAGGAAGTGCCTGGTATCCTTAGCTAGGGCAAACTAACTTTAGTTATTGTAAAGAATAACCCTAATCTCAGGGGCTTAACACTTGCAAAACAAATTTTTAAGATGTTTATTACTTGTTCTTGACACAGTTCCACATAGGTCCAGCCCTCTCCTAAAAAGCTGTCCTTGAGAGAATGACTTTGAAAACGGCCTTCTTCCATTGTGTCTTTGGGTCATTTTAGAGTTCTTCTTTTCCAGCCATATAAAAGAAGGTCGAGAGAAAGCATGAATCAAGATCATGCAAGTTGTTTGAGAGGCCAGACTTGCAGGCATTATACATCACTTACATTCACACTGAGTTGTCCAGAACCCAGTCATATAGCCCCAACCTAACTACAATGGGGGCTGTAAAATGTATCCCATCTATGTGTCCAAGAAGAGTAGTAGGATTGGTGAGTATCTAGCTAGCTTCTGACACACTATCTTCTGATGAAACCAGTAAGATTTTTTTCTGCTCACATGCAGTAAAAGCTCCTGGTAAATTGACTGTTTCTAGTTAGCAAAAATCTGGAGGCTCAGCTGAGCTAAGTCTAAGGTTAGCTATATCTGTCACTCGAAGGTTTAGCATATCCAGAATTTTGAGACCAATCCTGTTTCCTCTAAAGTTAATTTAGAAATCTAGGTCGCTAAGTAAGCTATCAGCATGAAGTTCGGTGTTCTCTTGTTATAGCTGTGATCCCGTGCCTGTTAAAAATTGTGAACCCTGGAGACAGACTGCCTGGTTTGCATCCTGGATTGCTACCTACTGACTTTGGGCAAGTTATCTCATTTTCCCTTTCCTTAAAAATGGAATGATATATTTAACACCCTGGGCATTTGAGAGAAATAAGTTTGTAAAGCTGTGGAAAGCACCTAGCACAGGGCCTAGTTCCTGGGCCGCTGTTACTATCATCGATATTTACCAATGTTGGATTATATAATAATTGGGTCCTGGTCCTATTTCCCCAGAATCTGAAGGACTGTCAATTTTGATCTTTGGGTATGTCCATGGAAAGGCAGTCTCTAGCATTTGGGAGACAGGGCATGGGGGGGGGGACAGTTCAGAGAGTGAACCCATGAGAGAAATTGTGAGTGTATAGAGCCCCCCACCCCAAAATAAGAGATCCTGAGCTGCCTACACCAAAAGCCAATAGACAAGAGTGAGTCAAGAGAAGATAATCCAGTGCCAAGTCCAGGATTCAGTTAGACTCCAGTATTCAAAGAATCACCATTGAGCTTCAGTGGGCCAGGATTAAATGGAATCACAAGAAAGGCAATCTGTGGCAAAGTTGAGTTTAATTCCCAAACAGGCACCATAACCCTGCTCCAGTAATGTGAGTGGTAAAACAAAAGAAAGGAGAAGAGTGGCCTGGAGGAGGAACAACAACAGAAATAAAACACCTGTACAGGATTGGAAATGGTGTTATTAAAGTTGCCTTCTATTCTTATTTGATGTGCAGCACTGCCCTTCTGAAAATCTCTGCTTTAGTCTATCGTTCCATTTCTCTTCAAATGAAGCCTGGCCTTGTACTGATCGGTAGTCTTGCGTCTCCACCTTAGTTAAGGTCTGAGACTATTTTCCTCTAAAACTGCCACATGTCTCTCATGTCTAATAGCTTCGTGGACCTCAGCTTGTCATTCTTCATCCAATTATCCACTGGCCCACCTATTTGATTATGTACTAAAATTTATTTTTTATATCTACTTTTTGACCCTTAAAAATTCTTTTGGCTTATCAGATCCTAGACTTTCAGAGTACAGCTAGTCCTGCTACAATTCCTGCCTCTGCCCATATATGGGAAATCCTATCTCTAAGGAAGACACATCATACTAAATTAAAATTATGTCCAGAACTCAATCAATCAATAAGAGAAGTTTTCCTTTATTAAATTTTTTAAAAATTGAGATTGAAGTTTCTTCTAAATTATCTGACATTTCTAAAAATAAATATTGGCATTCCCTTATGCAACAAGTCTTCACAATAAACACTTGCTTTCATAGCTTGAATCATTTTCAAACCAGTTCTGGGCTCTCTGTGTAACCATTTCCCATGTTCATTGCTTGTATCTCAAGCAAAAACCGCTTTCTTTCCTTAGGAAGCCTGGGGATTTGCTGTGTGAAAGGAAATATTGCTATTTGGAGAATTATGAGCAACTATGCTTGGTTTTAAAGGGCTCCCTCTATACATTTCCAACATGACTCATAGAGAGAAAAATATGTTTGCTCCTTGTCTCCAAGGTAAAAATAAGGTTTATTTCCTTTGGGGGATATGGGAACAAGGAAAGGGACTATGATCAGCAAATTTCTTCTTTGAGTAATAATTTCTTAATCAAGATTTCTAATACTATTTCCCCTTTGAAATTTCATTAAATATTTTAATCTACCTTATTACAAACTAGACAAACTGCTTTGGTGAAAGATATGCCTTTGCATATAACATATCTTGTCTTTTCCCTTCACATCACTGCATGATTTGAATCTCCCCTCTTGTTATGGTTTAATGCTCTAACATTAGAGTAAACTGCATTTTCAGGATGATGAATAGAGATGAGGCCAAAAATATATTCCCAGTTGAATTTAGATTACACTGAAATCTAAAGTCCTCCATAAAGAATAGTGAAATGCAGAAGAAAGTTTGAGTTTTGGCATTTCTTTATTAATGATTATTACTAACAAAATAATTTTCCTTGGCTCAGATTTTTTAGTGTGATTTTACTACCGAAAGGCACACAGTGCTTTTATTTTTAAATCATAATTTTTAATTTAGGAATTAAAGATGTGGAATCTTAGATGACAATAAATTAAAATTTGTTTTAGACTTCTGTATAGAGTTACTATTCTCTAAAACCAAACAATAAAATATTTAATTTTATATTAAAGCTAAGTTTCCAACTCACTTTCCTAATAGAGAAAAGCATCATGCAGTCACTTCAATTTCAATCAATATAAATTTTCCTTTAAAAAATTAGGACAATTTAATCATGAATACATATATTAGTGATAGAAGTATAAATTACCATTACAAAGAGAGTAATTTGGCATTATCAATCAAAATTTAAAATTCCCACATCCTTTGAGCCTACAGCTTTACTTTTAGGAATTTTCCCTATAGATACACTGGCTCATGGGTTAACTGATGTACAGAATGGAATTTTCATGGCAACAGAGCTTAGAATAATAAAAGCTGGACACAACTTAAAAGCCTATCAATAGGAGACTGGCTAAATAAATTTTGTTAAATACATATAATAGAATAAAATATGCTTTAATATCTAATATATTCATTCATTAAACAAATTTAAATGTTTATTGCATGTCTACTATTGTGCCAGTCATTGTACTAGGCATTGGAAATGCATACAGTAAATAAAATCATTGAAGATATTTACTCTCATATAGTTAACATTCTTGTTTGGTATCAGAAACAACAAAGAAATGATGGCAATTAGTTCTATTTTTTTTTTAAAGGAAGTGAGAGGGATAGGGAGTGTGGGGTATTGAACAATATTTAAAATGAAAAGATAATTCAGTACTAATATGGAATAATTTCTAATTTACATTGTTGAGTGAAAAAAGAAAAGTACCTAACAGTATGTAAAACACACACACACAAATATTTGCTTATATAAAATAACTCTGAGAAATAACAAGAAACTAGTAACATTAGTTACCTCCACAAAGAAATTTTGGGTGAACAGGGGCAGAAGAGAAAATTTCATTTTATACTTCTAAAATTTTATGCCATATAAACATACTTATTTTAAAAATTAAATAAAGAGTTGTACAAAAAAATAGGATTGAATTTCCATATACCCCTGAAATCCTTTTTTTAAAGATTTTGTCTGTTTGTTTGTTTGTTTAGAGAGCAGCGAGAGGGGCTGAGGGGGAAGGAGAGAGAGAATCTCAAGCAGACTCTGTGCTGAGCACAGAGCCAGACGTGGGGCTCGATTTTAGGACCCTGAGATCATGGCCTGAGCCAAAATCAAGAGTTGGACGCTTAGGGGCGCCTGGGTGGCACAGCTGTTAAGCATCTGCCTTCGGCTCAGGGCATGATCCTGGCATTATGGGATCGAGCCCCACATCAGGCTCTTCTGCTGTGAGCCTGCTTCTTCCTCTCCCACTCCCCCTGCTTGTGTTTCCCTCTCTCGCTGGCTGTCTCTATCTCTGTTGAATAAATAAATAAAATCTTAAAAAAAAAAAAAGAGTTGGACGCTTAAACAACTGAGCCATCCAGGCGCCCCTACCCCTGAAATCCTAATATCAGAAGTCATTTTATATGCCTGGGAAGTATGAATGGTTTGCAGTTTGATTTCTGACTGTAAATACTTTAACAATATAAAGAGAATTTCTCACACTTTTTCTGAAAGTCTGTTCCCCAGAATGACATTACTTGATCATATCCCTGTTTCAAAATGAAGAATGAGGTCAACAACAACAACAAAGCAAAACAACAACAACAAAAAAAACCCAAACAAACAAGGATGAGGGTGTTTTAAGGATTTCTCTTATCCCACAAACCCTTAGCTTAATACCCAAGGTGACTGAGCTCAGCACTGTCATTGGCACTTTGAAGATGTATCCAGTATTTTAATGGCTCCAGCCCACTTGTACGATACATTTGAGCATTTTTGGTATTGATGCATAATATCAAAATTAATCTTTAAGGGCCACAATAGGGCACACACTTCTTACAAACTGAACCTCAGGGAAGTTTCAGTTCCCTCAACATTCCCACAGTAATGACAGGCTGGGAAAATTAGGACTCCTAAGGGTTGAGAAGGTGTTTCCTCTAAAATGAAACAATATTAGTATTTTTTTCTTTTTGTTTCTTTCTCTTTTCATCTGAGAGTAATGTTCTCCTCTTTTGTTATGTCCCTGTTATTTTCCCTTTGCAGTGTTCCAAGGCTCTAATCTGTGACAGAATCCTGGGCACAATAAGACCAACACATGAAACTCTGCTGTGCTTCACCAGTGAGATATTAGGTATCTTTTTTCCTAGCCAATGAGTACTCCACTGGTCTCCTCAATTCTTAGCGGGCTCGCTTGCTGATATTCCAGCAAGTGCCCTTCCACATTCTCAGACACAGGGAAGCACAGCTAACTAGTAACTAACAGAGTAGTTTAACCTTTTCAGCTTCAGAGGCTTCATGTACGACTTTTTCTTAGGGGTCTCTTCATGATGGTACGAATAGTATCAATCACAAAACTAAGACTAGAAGGAACTTAATCATTCAGAGCAAGGAGAGGCCAGTTCTGCATTTAAGAGGCTTAGAAGTCATTCCCTCATCTTAACAACAAGTAAAAAGCTGAACAGGGCAACTCTTCTTGGATCCATAAGAGAGGCGCGGCCACAGGGCAAACTTCTACCCCCATGACTAGAGAGACAAACAGATGACTACAGGGAGGCATAGCTTATTATCCCTGAGACTGACCAGTGGAAAATGCCACAGGAACCAGTGTCAGGCATGCTGTGTCCAGGTATCAAGAAAAGAAAAATACAAGGCATACCAAAATGAAAAGAAGAGATAGAGCAAGCATCATATCCAAACTTAGCAAGGATGTTGGTATCATCAAGCTGCTAATTTAAAACAATTAGATTAACATTTTAAGGAATAAAGTAGAAACCATGCAAGAATAGATGGACGATGTAAATAGAGAGATGGAATTCCTAGGAAAGAACCAAAAATAAAGGCTAGAGTTGAAACACACACACACACACACACACACACACACACACACACACACACACACCCTGTAGAGGAAATAAAGAATGCTTGGAAAAGTTTATTAGTTAAACTGGACATGGCTGAGGAAGAATCTCTGAGCTATATCAATAGAATTCCTTAAAACCAAAAAGCAGTGAGAACAAAGACTGAAAAAAAAAAAGCAGAACAGAATTTCCAATAATAGTGGGACAACTACAGAAGTTGTAACATGTATAATGAGAATCCCAGAAAAAGAAGCAAGAAAGAAAGGAAAAGAAATATTTGAAACAATAATGACTGAAAAATTTCCCAAATTAATGTCTGACACCAGATCATAGATTAAGGAAGCTCAAAGAATACCAAGCAGAATAAATGGAGGGAAGAATCACACCTAGGCATATCATTTTCAAACTTCAGAAAAATCAAAGGTAAAGAAAAAAATACTGGAAGAAGTCAGAGGAAACATTTCCTATAGGGGAACAAAGATAAGAATTCCACCTGACTTCAGGCAAGCAAGAAGAGAGTGAAGTAAGATATTTGAAGCATTGACAGAAGAAAAAACCCCACCCCAGTCTGGAGTTCTATACCCTTAAAAATTATCCTTCAAAAGTGATGGAGAAAAAAAGACTTTCTCAGACAAAACTTGAGGGAATTTGTTGCCAATAAATCTGCCTTCTGAGAAATGTTAAAAGTTCTTTTGAGAGAAAGAAAATAATATAAGTCAGAAACTTGAATTTACAAAAAGTAATGAAGAGCATCAATGAAGGAATAAGTGAAGGTAAGATAAGAACTTTTTCTTATTCTTAACTGATCTAGCATATAACAGTTTGTGCAAAACAATAGCACCAACAATCAGATTACGTGTGCTTATTTGTATATCACATACACATATGCTTATGTATCTTATATATAAGTGAAAATGACAGCAATGATACAAGGGATGAGTGGGAGAAATTAAAATGATTTGCTATTAAAAGGTACTCAAACTACCAGTAAAGTGGCATAGGGCTATTTGAAAGGGGACTTGGATTAGCTGAAAACGTATATTGCAAACTCTAGGGCAATCACTTGAAGTGAAAAAAGAAGAAAAGAAGAAAAAAAAGAAAAGAAAAGAAAAAAGAAGAAAAAGAAAAAAGAAAAGAAAGAAAAGAAAATAAATATAGTGGATATGCTCAGAAGGGAGAGAAAATGAAATCATATAAAATGCTCAGTTGAAACCACAAAAGGTAGTGCAAGACAAATAAACTGAGGTGTGGAGAAGGAGCATAATGGTTTCCTCAGAAATTTAAAGATGCTGAGCCAAGACTAGAACCAAATGTCACCTGCAGTTCAATCACTTTCAGACATAAATGAATACTCAGCCTCACAACGCATCCGCAACCAGGGCTACTACATTCTTTCTTAGGAAACAAGACCCCTGGCTAGTTCTTCTGGTCTAACATATCTATGAATTACTCAATTTCACCAAGTTGATCATTGACTCCTCTATGGATTAATATAGCCACCAATACTTTGGGATTTTTATAGTCAAAAACAACTACCACTATTTCCCGCGGTTCCAGGTGGTGAAAAATTAGCTTTGTTTATGCTTTCCCAGACATCAGTCATGACCCCAGTCTTTGCTGGAGGACTGGGAGGAAACACCATCACTATTTTATCTTGAAATTAGCATGGCATCCAAGGTGTATTCAACTTTCACGTGCGTGTGAACAGTTTTTTACCTCAATGATATTGGAAAATTGTCTTGGGTCAGCTTCCCAGAAGAAGACAATGAGATGAGGATTCAATACAGAATGGCTCCTGAGAGAAATCTGCGAAGAAAGGAGGTAAGGAGGGCAAGACAGAAGACAAGCGAGGGCACAACTTCAGGCAAAATCCCAAACTCGGTCTTATCTCATAGGAGAGCTCTGGAATCTAAATTCTACCCCAGTGTTTATCCCAACGTGAGGCAAGTTTGCTGAGCTTTCAAAACCTGTGCCAGGCTGTCCTTGGTGAGGGCTATCTTTGAGGACATGCAAACCCTTAGGGAGGCATGCTGGCTGGCTATGCATGCGGTCACCATGGCACCAGTAGCCCAAGGGCAGTCTTCCAAAAAGAATCAAAGTGCCAGCCTCCAGGGGCCAAGCACTCTGAAGACAGGGAATGGGCACACAGAAACAGTCAGAGGGATCTGAGGGGATCTGCCGAGTACTGACAATGTCTGCTCACATATTATTGCATTTTCTGCCCTAAATAGAAAAGACAAAAACATGATTAATCACTGACACGTATTATCAAAAGCCAGGTCTTTCCTTAGGAAAAAACCTTAAAACAGAGACTGATGATATGTGTTTTCTATTTAAGACAAAGTCCCAAAACCACCATATACATTTTTTTTTCTAGAATACATGCATATATTTCTAGAATGTATATTTATAGAATTACATATGATTTTTAAAAGGAGTTTGCATAAGTGAAACATTACTCTTATTCACAGTCATATTACTTCATAATATCCCCCTTCCCAAATTTTCCTTAGGGATTCATTTCTCTTCCTTTAAATCCAGTCAACTCATTCAGGGTCCTGATGACTTTAGTAGAATACACTGGAGCTCTAATTTTTCATACCTTCCAATTTGTAAAAACTAACCAAAGAAGACAACCAGTTTTTTTTTTCCATTATCAGGCAAGGAGAGTTCAAGTCTTACTTAACATCTGTCTACTCTTTGGCATATACTTAAAATGCTTTCTGTCAGAAAAATTAAAGTAAAATGGCAAGTTTGGGGCAGAATCCTCTCATTATCTTCAGATACTGGAAAATCAATCAAAAAGTTAGAGAGATTCTTACTCTTAACTACTCTATCCCCATAATTTTGCTCTTTCAATTCTTCCTACATTATATCTCAGGATTATCAATAATGAGAACAGAAAAAATTTAAGAAGAACAGATCGCTCATGACACAGTTTGGAGTAGTTATTCCTAATTTAGAGTTTCAAACCCTCAGAGTATGTAAATAAATATAAAAAGCATAAGTCATGTGGAAATCATGCATTTATGTGGGGCATAGACACATGGATTAAATAAAGGATGTTTATTTTCTCTAAACTAAAAATCATATCAACCCAATATGACAAACTCATCATATGCTCATCAGAAGCTCTGTTGGCAGTTACATCAGCTTGACTGAAAAATCAAACTATGTAAACAAATAGTTACTTAAGGAGTTCAATTATTTTGTTGAACTGATGGTCTCAAAACATAAGCCTTATGAGTGAAGAACAATAGCAGGGATTCCTCTTCGTTGAGAAGTTTGAGAACACCATCCCTCTTCTCTTACCCATCTCTAGGGTGACTCGGGTATCTGAGACCGATTATCAATTTATCAAGAATACTGGTTGTTAGATAAAAATGTAAGCAAAATCTCTTGTAGCCTTATTCCAGTTCTAGCTGTTTAACATCTTAATACTCTGAGCTCTGGCGTACTGTTGCACAGTTTGTGTATTGTACAACAGTGCCAGGCTGCAGGGGTGAGCGGGGGCTGAAATCCGCCCAGGCTCGGGAGCCAAGCTGTGGCTTGCAGGCTATACCTACACTGAGGGGGTGTCTTTTCTTAATTAACAAATGGCACCACAGAGGCTAGTGGCAAGGCTGTTTATCTTATTAAAGTAAACATATCTGACCAGATATTTTTCTCTTTGGATCTGAAAGGTTACCCATCAGCCTAGAAACACTCAACAACCTAGATATCAAATTGTGAACGATTAGTTATGTAATTTCCAAAAGATTCCAAACTTGGGTTCAAGCTGCCAAGGGAAAATTGTGTAGCTTGACACACAGAGGTGAAAATATACTTAGCTGGAGAACTGGTTCTCATGCAGGAAAATATATATTCTTCTTATATGGGTCATGTAGTTGAACAGCCATGTTCCACAATAAGACAATTTATCATTTAGATGGGAATACTCTCAGGGTCAGGGAAAAGATAACCTCTATAGATTATGTGATTTTCTTAAATACCCTCTTATAAACAGCACTAGGACCTACAATTTGGATTTTATGACCCAAATAAAATTATCCCTTTAGGTCCCCAAATTAACCTAACTCTTTCCCCTGATATTTATGACTAGTGTTTTGTATTCATTAAATTCAAATGCCATAATGTATTTTTAATAAATAGCTATAAGTAATCCAACCCTAGAAATATCCAGGCTCTCTCTCGGAGTCCTCAGGGAGCTTATGGAGCTTCTATTGTTATAAAATGTAGACAAGACAAGGTGGTCAAGTATTTACCTTTTTATGTTCCATTTTCCTATTTCTTTCTATTGCTTCATTTACTAGATACTGTTTCAAAGCTCAAAAATATAGTACTTCGTAAAAATGTCCCCATTTGGTTATCCAAAACTTGATATTTCTTCTTTTATGGGAAAAAAGTCAGTTTTATTCCACTGATTTCTATGCTTTCTACTAATGGAGGATTTTCAAAGATTTTCAAAGATTTATTTCCTGTCTGACCACTGTCCTTACCCTCATCCAAATATTGGTTAGTTCTTCAGTCTCCAATGTCTTTCTCTCTCCTCGCTAAACACACACACACACACACACACACACACACACACACACACACACACAAGCACTTGCAGGTGCACACAAAGATTTAGAGAAGAAAACTCCTCCATTTGTTCTTGCAAAGACAGGACTCAGGTAAATAGAAGTATTGGTTACTAGAGGAAGACTTAGGTAGAGAATAGGTTGATGCTATGAAGAATAATCTAGAACCGTATGAAATTTGGAAAAGAAGGTATTACATACTCTGTGCCTTGCACTAGGCTGTCTCCCATAGTAGAGATAAAAATAAAATAGTCACATGCTTAGACATCCTGCAGCCTGCTATCTACTAAGGGAAATAATGTAGTAACACATGAAATTATTAGAGAATATTTTCGTACTAAGTAAAGGTCCAAACAGAATTCAGAGATTCTATGGTTTGCAGTGGTCAGGAAAGTTTTTATGAACGTGAAGGAGCTTGAGTTGAATCTTTAAAAGAGGAAGATTCAGATGAGTGGAAGAATGCAGAAAGCCATTCCTAGTAAAGGATACAGCATAAGCAACATCTAGGGGAGAGAAGTTGAAGAGAACATGTTGGGCAAGGACAGGGGGATAGAAGGAGGAGGCTCAACCAACAGAAATAGAGAGCACCTTCTCGAATATAAGGCTGTGCTCTTTCAGATAGGGGGACCTTACGCCATGATTGCCTGCTTATCCATCCCAGAGTTGGAATTAGAATATCCGTATTTAAAACTACAGATTGACTTTTTTTTTATCCAATTGTTCTTTGATTGACTAGCCCACCTCCAGGATAGTGTGCTATTGACAATTGCTCAGAGATGCAGAAAGAGGACAAAAAGAATATCTAAATAATTCAGTCTCCATTTCAAAAGAGAATTATCAAAATGCAGAAGCTGTTTAAAAAAAATACCTGAAGGAATCATTCTTCTTACTTTACTCAAAGGACAAGGGCCGTCCTATGTGAGGAAAGGAGCAAGCATGTGTCGTATACTAACCATGGAGGCCACAAATACCACCGCTTCTCCTGAGTCAGGAGTCCCAAGCCTGTATCTTATAGAGCAGGAAGCAAGTCATGAGATTCAAGTACAGTAGACTGGATGCCTCTCATCCCTTGAGGGAACCAGAGATAGACTCAATTGCAGAGTTTCAAAGGTCAACTTCAATAAAGTTTTTTTTTTAAGATTTTATTTATTTATTTGTCAGAGAGAGAGTAAGAGAGCACAAGAAGAGGGAGCAGCAGACAGAGGGAGAAGCAGGTTCTCCACTGAGCAAGGAGCCAGATGCGTGACTCGATCCCAGGACCCTGGGATCATGACCTGAGCCGAAGGCAGTCAATTAACCAACTGAGCCACTGAGGCACCCCTCAATAAAGTTTATTAAAAGTAGAACTCCACCCTTCACTCTCTGCGAGTACAAATTCCATTTCTGTCTCCACACCTCCGTCCCTCCGCCCCCTCCAAAAATGTACAGCAAAGAAGTTATTCCTGTTGTGTATACCTTTCCAGAGCTGATCTGGGGACAAGGTGACATTTGCTCTGTACTAGTCTTTAGGTTATTGACAACAACTTCTCTATCTTGTGTGAAATTGAATAAAACTACTGCACGTAAAATATCGATGTTAATGATAACTAGGGGGACACCTGGCATTTGCTCTCTAGTCCTCTGACATTTCTGTTTCCACTTTGATTTTTTTTTTTTTTTGGCTCACACTCAAAGCTAGATTTTCTTCGTGGCACCTTGCCTGGCAGGAGAATCTTGTTTGACCTGGTAAGAGTGACACTGTGTCCTGGAGAAACCTTTGCAGGGAGTTGAATCAAAGGAAGAGATAAATGCAGTTGTTTGCAAAACCTGACTTTGTTGGAGCCAGGGTTGCTCCCTGCAGGGACTTTCAGTAGAAGGGATCCCACGCAGATGGGTGCCGTGCTGCGTGGCATTTATGCATGCCACCTGCTGGCACACACAAAACGCGTGATGTGAGCTTCGACACATCATCCCCATCTCAGAATACATGTGCAACCTTACAAACTCATGATCTGATTAGAGTAAACTGCACCCACATTTGCTGTTTATACAACTATTTAAGTTTAAAAATGTCATTTATTCCTTCCCCTAATAGGGATGTGATTTTTTTTTTTAATGTGTTGGTTTTACAGAGGTTTTTAGAAAAGGTGCCTGGATAACGAGCAGAGTGGAATTTAAAAGGTATGTAAAAAACATGGCTTTGTGAACTAGATCAGAAGGGAAGAGACCTCACTAGTGAGCTAGATGACAGAAGGAACTAACCGAAGTAATGCTAACAAAGAAGTTAAATAAACAGAGTGGAATGATCTCTTCACAAGTACTTATTTTTTGTTCTTACTGATGTGTTTTTCAAGGAATGCAGTGGTCAACACCAAAGGAGATCCAAGAAAACATGTCATTAAGATTTATTTGAATTGCCAGTAAAGAGGAGAAATTGATAATCAAAGCTTATTTGATGTCAGAATTAGTGCAGTTCCTCTTCCCCACTATAGACACCCTTCTCCATCCTTCTCTGCCCTGGGCTTGCTGTGGTTGGCTGACCTCTGGGGACTGCATCACCAGGTTTCCTGCTTCCAATTGGCTTTGGCCATTGAGGGGCAGGATACCAGAAAGCTGGAGGAAAGAAAGTTCTGGTTACTTCTTCCCTGACTCCCCCCTGTTTTGAGGCTAAACCTCTGGCAGTAGCTTATCCTCCATACACATCACCTAGAGCCCTTCCTGTTGGCCCCTCATCCAGAGTCCCAGTGCTCCTTAGGCCCTGGTAACTATTCCTTCACCTTCTTCCTTCAAACGTAGGGCTGGTAGAAGTTTCCCACGACGGCTCCTGTGTGGGTGCCCCTTCATCATCTGCTTGCTCGAACTCTGACAGCAGACCTCTCTCGGCAGCCTCTTTTTGAACCAACTGGTGGCCAATTCTGAAGCCTGCCACAAGCTTAGCCAATAAGAGATCAGAGAGTGCTAGAGCTTTAAGGCATCCCGGGGACTGGAGTCCAATATCTCCCTTTTAAAAACAAGGGAACCAAGGTTGAGAAAAGTGGCCCAAGTGGTCATAACCAGTGTCTCAATAGGCTGA
The DNA here is from genome assembly GCF_002007445.2 of Ailuropoda melanoleuca. Classification (NCBI taxonomy): domain Eukaryota; kingdom Metazoa; phylum Chordata; class Mammalia; order Carnivora; family Ursidae; genus Ailuropoda; species Ailuropoda melanoleuca. Next base: position 29,355,067 of record NC_048228.1, on the reverse strand, counting down.
GCTAGACTTACGCTTGAGGTCTCTTGTGCGGTTCGGCTGTCCGTTCCTTCTGGGGTACTGTCTCACCTTCAATGCTATCAGCTTGCAGAGGGCGAGGAAACTAAACTGTGGAAAGGAAATCCCAATGCCAATTGTATGTGCAAATTACTTTTGTATTTGTCGATATGTACCAAGAATGGTTTTGGCACGTATTGTACATCAGCGAGATGGCAGCTTATGACACAGGGCAGAAGGTTTTGTTTTCACCGTGGGACCTTTTGTGGTACTAATGTTACATCTCAGAATTCTAATTTTCCTGCAGTGAATACAACACTTTTTTAAAAATGTCTCAAATGCCTAAATTATCACATTCTAATTTACTGATATGTCCAGTAAGATGTTTTGAAATGTAGTGATATACCATTTGAACCAAAATTGAAGGGAGGGCGAGGAAGTATTTTTCTTCAACTGGATTCCATTGTGACTGGAGGGGGTCTGCAGGTCTGCGTTCTGGCCCCAGCCCCACACTGAAGCCATAGCTCCCTTGGCTGAGTGTCAGTTCATACATCTCTAAACAAAGTGGGGGGCTCAGATGACTTATATTCTCGTTCATCTCCACTCCGCATAATCCTACAAACCAGAACACTGAAGAAAGAGCCCCTCTTCCAGTTTTGTCATTAATAAAACACAAGGAAAAAATTTCAAATAATTTTTGACTTGCTTTATATTTTTTTATCTTTTTATTTTACAAATACAAAAAAAAGAAAGAAGATATAATTACTATTTCCTCAATAATGCTGGAGTTAACTGGAAATAAAATGTTGAAAATGGATTTCTGTCATCTCTGAGCTAGTCTAATAAGAATATAATTGGAGAGCAATTTTCCTGAATGATTTTAGGTCACTGATTATTTTCAGGATCTCCTAAGTGTTGTCTACAACTTCAGGGGTCCACAAACAAAGGCATCCATATACTTAGGTTAAAAATTCCCCCTTTTGGGGCACCTGGGTGGCACAGCGGTTAAGTGTCTGCCTTCGGCTCAGGGCGTGATCCCGGCGTTATGGGATCGAGCCCCACATCAGGCTCCTCCACTATGAGCCTGCTTCTTTCTCTCCCACTCCCCCTGCTTGTGTTCCCTCTCTCGCTGGCTATCTCTATCTCTGTCAAATAAATAAATAAATAAAATCTTTAAAAAAAAATTCCCCCTTTTTAGCATACAAATACTTTATAATGGAAATTTCTAAGTAAATTTCTATTTTGAACCTTTCTCCAATAGTCTTTTCTTATAACTGTTACATATTTAACATGGGCTTTGCGAGAAAATGGGGGTTAAATTCGGGTTATTACTTATGACCCACCTGAGTGAGCTCGATCAAGTTACTTGATTCTTTGTGTCTTATCTTCATCTTCTTCTTCAAAATGGAAAGAACAGTTTGCTCTTATGAGGTAAATGAGGTAACACATGGAAAATGGCTCTGGATACTGTAAGTTTTATCTAAGGTGGTTACTGTTTATTGGCACCTAACACAGTGCCTGGCCAAGAAGGTGCTCAATAAATATTTGATCAAATAAATAGATGTTTGAATGAATAAATGATAACCATTTACTTTCACATTCTCTGTTGAGGTTCAGATTGTGGCCATTTACCCTTTATTAAAATCTAGGTTTCCCACTGAAAGTTGTT
>NC_048228.1:29345214-29353304 GCF_002007445.2 Ailuropoda melanoleuca | reverse complement strand
AAAGAAAGTGGAAATGGTATGATTCTAAGAAACTGACCCTAGAATGGGAAAGCCCTGACACCTAGGTTAGTATTATAAAGTAACAAAGGGGTTGTGAGTTCTCTGGTCTTTTTTAAGAATGGCCTTTTGCACTTTGGATGACTATTCTAGATCATTTCAAAGCCATAACGATAATCAGAGCAAGTGGTCAAAGATGGTGAGGTATGAAGCAAATGTTCCCAGGACTTGTTCCAAATCTAGGGTACAGGACAGCAAGCTGTGACAGAGCCACCTGTGCAAACACCAGGCCAGGTGAGCCCCGGGAGCCGAGGTGTTGAAGGAGGACTTCCACCTGTGGCCTTGGTTCCTGCCAGGAGCAGCAGATGGCACTTGCTGGACAGAGATGCTCGTGGCCTGGGATACCTACACACAAACAACAGGGCCGCGTGTTCATTGCTCCTCCCGGAATGCGGCCGCTCTGGGCAGGCTCCAGAGCCCCCAGATCATGAAAAAATTATATTAGGTTCAGTACAGTGTTTTCAGGGTATAGAAGGCTCTTAATTCCCTGGTATAGGTTTTTAAATCTGTATTTTATTTTTGTACCTCCACTTGTTCTAAAAGGATTTCCTTATAATCCTCAAATATTTAAGTATTTGAAGTAAACTAACATTTTCCAGGTGAATTTTTTTTCCTGCAAGAAAACTTCTCCCATACTGTTAAGTAGGAAAAAGAAATAAGCTATCAAAATCATGAAAAGACATGGAGGAAACTTAAATGCATTTTATGAAATGAAAGAAGGCAACTGAAAAGGCTCTGTACTGTATAATGCCAACTGTATGACATTCTGGAAAAGGCAAAATGATAGAGACAGTGAAAAGATCAGTGGCTGCGAGAGACTGGGTAGGGGAAGGAAGAGGCAGAGCTCAGAGGACGTTCAGGGCAGGGCACGAAGTATTCATGTCGTCGTACCTGATGAATTTATGTCAAACCCACAGAATGTACACCACCAAGAGTGAACCCTAAGGTAAACTGTGAACTTTGGGTGACTCCAATGTGTCCCTGTAAGTTCATCCTTGGTACCAAATGTGTCACTCTGGTGAGTGATGTTGATAGAGGGAGGCTATGCATGGTTGGGCGGGGGTACAGAGAAAATCTCTGTACCTTCCTTTCAATTTTATTATAAACCTAAAACTGCTCTAAAAAAGAATCTTAAACAAAAGGAAAAAAAGAAAACTTTTCCCTGGGAAGAAGTTTTAGGCAGCTGGTCCCCTGACAAACGTCCAGTGAGCCAGTTATTGTGAGGAACTTTAAAAGGTGAAAAACCAATGATTATTTTATGGGTTCATTAACCTTGTCGCATTGTCGATGTGTTTTTACAGAATTCTGGGAGGCGTGGAGAGGATGGAAAGAGGCTTCCCACAAGTCTCCCACAGGCAGAGTATCTGTGAATATTTCCCCTTGCGCTGTGTTGCTAATTTGGCCCTGGGCCAAGCCTCAAAATGCTGGCATAGCCCGTGGAAGGGCGTTCCTGTTCCATCTCTCCCCCTGACCCATCCCTCTCCTGCTGCTACTACCCAGGGCCCTGCCTTAGGTTGGCAAATCCTGTGTGTAGCTGCCAGAAAATCACACTTTCCCTACCTGCCTAGCATGCCACCCACAGGCCTGCCATATGCTGCTGGATCCAGGAAAACGTCCCTGCCTGGAACTAGGGAACACACATTCTCTGAAAAGTCAAATGTTCATGGAGTCAATCAAACTGGGTGGGGGAGGTTTTCGAAATTCTCTGCTCACCTCCCTGCTCCAGAAAAGGAACAGATGGGCAGTCATTTAAAATGTCAGTGTTGTCTTCTGGTCATTTTCCTCGGAGCAGAAGAGTTCTCTCGGCCGTGATACCGTGAGACACTTTTCACGGGCCTGGGGTCCCAAGTAGAAGCTCCCATTTTAAATTCTGCTGGATATTTTTTGTAGCTGGTGAAATATACCAGGACATTGCTGGACCTCGCTACTCAAAGCGTGATCCTGGATCTTGCACCAGCGGCGTCACCCAGGAGCTTGCCGGAAATGCGGAATCCGGAGCCCCAGCCCCGAGTGCCTGAAACAGAAGCTATTTCTTAGCAACATCTCCAGGGCATGTATATATCCAGAGAAATTTGAGAAAGCTCTGAAACAGCTCTACATCCTTGGGAATATATGGGACAATCGAAAGATGCACTCACGTGCTTGGTGAGGGTGACAGTCACAGAGAACTTCCCCTGTTGAGGGAGAGAAAGGAAAGCAAAGCAGGAGCAGCAGAAAGGGGGTCTCGGGTGTATTACGCAGTCATTCTCAGAACCGATCCTCCTGGTGTTGACAGCTGTTAAATGTTCTCAACACTTACTGCTGTGGTTCCAACTCTTTAATTTAATTCAGTTAACAGACACATAGCACTCACTATGTGCCAGGGACAACTCTAAGCATTTTACAAATACCTACTCATGCAGTCCTTGTAACAAACCTGGGAGGCAGTATTACCCCCATTTTGCAGAGGAGGCAACTGAGACCCAGGGAGGTTACATAATTTGCCCAAGGCCACACAGTCAGGAAATAGCAAAACCAAGATTCAAACCATAGAAGTCTGGTTAACAGTGGGTCTTCATAAGGTTGACTATTTTTCAAATGACAGAGAATTGAAACCCGAATCCAGTCATTTCAACTAAACATATTTTGAAGTCCTAGGTTATGTATTTAAAATGAGTACCACTTTCATTTTCTATTCTGTCACATATCTATGTTTGTTTTAACATAAGGAAGTATTCTTTTATTTACCTTCTGCGAGAGAAAACTGAAGGTTCTAGCATGTACTGGGTGACTGTCCTTGAAAAACAGACTTAAAGTTTTCTGAGCACCACCCGCAGCTAACTACAGCCACATAGCCAAGTTCTACTCCAATGATAAAATATCCTGAAGGTTCTCCTAGGCTGAAGAAAAGTTTCCATTTGAAATCACGGGTTTTTATGTTAGAATGTAGCTGAGATTAATTGCAATTTGATAGAGCTAGTTCTAAACGGGAAAAGGTTGCAAAAGAAATTATTCTTAGTTGCCATTGTTTTTATTGTTCATCTAATGCACAAACTATTAGTTAATACCTGCAGTATTCTTGCAAATCTGTTTACCAATTAATAGTTTTCAAAGATAAAAAATAAGTTGACACATTATGACACCACCCATTCAAATAAAATTTTAATTATCATTAATCCAGTGTTTTTCAAATTTTCAAATATTTGATATAAACCTCAGATATAGGCAAAAAACAAAAAATGGCTATTGTCAAAGATTACAGAAAACCTCCTAATGGGTCATTTTTCTTCTTCAATAGAAAATATGCACATATTTTCCACGTACTTTCTTATAAATACAGGAATAAAGAAACTGTTTTGCTCATAGCGTACTCCACTTGTAAATACTACCCACAGCGAAGTATACAAAAATTTCTTAGTCAATATCCAAAAAATAGTTGAAGGGAGGCAGGGTACCATAGGAAGAGCAAGACTGCCGGATGAATTCATATCTACAAGTTTGAATCCTTTAGCCTTGTAAACGTTAGAGAAAAATCAAAATCCCGCCCATAAATAAAGTAATCCTACAACAGGGAGAAGTTTAAGATGTGTAACAAGTTTAAGAACCAAAATAAAAGGGAAATCTCCCTCTTTCACCCAGCAACCTAGAGCAACGTCAGCCTGCTGGATAAAAGTATGACCTCAGGTTCACCTGACCCTGCTGAGGGACTGATTTTGCTACATACTAGCTGTGCCTTCGTAGGGTTGCTTGAGGATTAAACAAGAAATGGCTGTAAAACAACAAACACGACACTGCACTGTGGTGGGGGCTCAGCAAATGTTGCTTAAAAGGCTGCATATTTTTTCCTGGATTTATAAAATGATAATTCCCATTTCCAGCCACTCAAACATATGAAGCCCTAGCAGAAGATTTATTGACTCATAGTAGTTCGTTTCACTGAGAAACCAATTTGACGAGGAGAGACTCAGTGAACAGTTCCGTGCCGCACAATGTGCCATAGAACTTCTATGGAGAAAACAGAGTAAGAAACTTTGGCCACTGGGGGGAATTTGTCATTATTATCCCCTTCATTGAGCCAACACATACTTATATATTTATGCATTTAGGGTGCACTCACGTCCATTCCAGCTCGCTACTGTCTAGAGTATATAAAGACTCATGGCTCCTGATTTCTAAGACTCAACATCTTTGGTGAGATAAACCATGTAATAGAAAAATCTGCAATTCGGGACTTTATATGCCAATTGTTAGAGGTGTACGCCTGTGAACGTTCTTAAGAAGGTGAGATTCCATTCAATGAGGCCAATGGGAACAGCTTCAAAGGGCAGCAGAACGGAGCTGAGCTGGGCTTCCAATAAAGGAATCCAAATCTCTCAGCACAGCCCACCAGTCCCCACTCCACTTGGCTGCTACCCCTCTGTCCTTATCTGGGATCACCCTCCCTGAACTCACACTGATCCTACCCTCTGCCCTTTTTTCTATGCCTCATCTCTACCAAGTTTGCTCAGCCTTGGGACTTTTGTATTTGCTCTCATTCCTCCTGGAATGTTTGGCCCCAAGTTCTTGATACAGATATGTCCTTTTAGTCAGGTCTTGGGCCAAGCGTCTGCTCAACTCGATTCTTTCTCCTCTTTACTAGTTGGCTGTCTCTGCTTCTTCATGGTTTCTACTCATCGTAATGATGTCTAGCTTGTGGCTGGATTTGGTTTGATATGGTTCCAGCTTTGGCTTGACATGATCCTCATCCCAACCACAAATTGANTCCAGCTTTGGCTTTACATTGATCCTCATCCCAACCACAAATTGACCTAGTCTCCATGTCTTTTGGCTTAAATTCTCAAGGCAGGCCTTCCTATTTGACATCAGACTATGTGCTTCCTAGCCCAGTTGTTTCTAGTCACAGGTAGGGGCTATGGTGGGATAGATTATAAAAGAATGTATAAGGAGGGGAAGTGATAAATTTTGTCTGATACTCTTGTCTCCTGAAGTATTTTTCTGACATTTTTATTAAACTAGTTTATCAGTTCTTTTAGTTCTGAAGTGTGTTATTTTGGGTTTCTAAATATTCAAATTTATCATCCAAAAATAAAAATTTTGTTTTCTTTGTGTGTTTCTTTTTTTTTTTTTAAGACTTTATTTATTTGAGAGAGAGAGAACACAAGTGGGGGAAGAGGCAGAGGGAGAGGCAGAATCAGGCTCCCCACTGAGCAGGGAGTGCAATGCATGGCTTGATGTGGGGCTTGATCCCAAAACCCTGGGGTCATGAGCCGAGCTGAAGACAGACACTCAACCAACTGAGTCACCCGGTGCCCACTCTTCGTGTGTTTCTTAATCAACCAACTGATGGATAAATAATAATACTGTGCCCCTGGATTTGTTACAATGCTTAAATGAATTAATACATGTGAAGCACTTAGGACAGTACTTAGCACAGAGAAAACAACAAAAATTGACTACTGTTATTATATTTATTATTATTATTAATTTTCGTAGTATGCTCTTCTGTAGGATTTTAAAATTTGGAATAAAATATGAGAGGTTGATAGACTAAAGATAGCAAGTATGAGAAGCTATCAGAAATGTGAAAATAGGGGCGCCTGTGTGGCTCAGTCATTAAGCATCTTCCTTTGGCCCAGGGCGTGATCCCAGAGTCCTGGGATGGAGCCCCGCATCGGGCTTCCTACTCTGCTGGGAGCCTGCTTCTTCCTCTCCCACTCCCCTGCTTGTGTTTCCTTTCCTGCTGGCTGTCTCTCTCTCTGTCAAATAAAAAAATAAAATCTTAAAAAAAAATAAATGTGAAAATATAAGAGATGATAACATTTTTAAATGTTAAATTATAAGCAGGTGATTTGGTTAGAAACACTGAAAGAAATATTAAATTTAAAAACTGACTTTACATGTTTCCACTGGGCAATACTTTTCAGGAAGATATCTGCTTTCTTTCCTACTTCTTTTGACCATTATGATCAACATTCACTAAGGACCTACTACTTGCCAGGCCTTAATCCATATGATAACACTTTAGATTAAGTTCCATAGAAGTGGATCCTGAGATAAGGATATGAGTGTAAATAGTGATTCCAGAAAGCATCGCTAAGGGCGTGGGACAGTGAAATAGGGAAGAAAGGAAGCCAATAAAAGGGGTTATTGTGTAGACTACTGATCTGAGGATCAGAGTTAATCCCACCAGGAACTCTGGGAGCCAGCATGTCTCAGAGTCACTCCAACCCGGGGGGGCGGGGGCGGGCAAGATTACTGTTCCTGGAAGGTGATACATCAGGAGCACTTGCAGCCTATCTAGCATGTAGACTGGCAGACTCTGGTCACCAGAGAAAGCCAAAGGCCAAGAGTCAAACATGCTGGCTGTTGGAAGTGCTCAGATGGGCATGCAGAGAAGATACGGACAGGAAAGGATAGCACCAGCTACAATAGAGATTCAAAGATGGCTTCTCTCTTCAAGATACTCTAAGCTCTGTAGAGAAATTAAAAAGAAAAAGACTCTATGAAGTAATTGCATGTGACATGTTTTTCTGCAGCATATTTAATAAATTGCCTAGGCACTTTTATAAGCTTACAATTAAAAAGTAAACTTTTTTATTAGGGGAGACTTGGTGGCTCAGTCAGTTAAGCATCCAACTCTTGTTTTTGGCTCAGGTCATGATCGCGGTTTCATGAAATCAAATCCTGCCTCAGAGTTTGCACTGGGCATGGAGATTGCTTGGTATTCTCTCTGTCCCTCTCCATCTGCCCCTCCACCTCCATGCAAGCACTCTCTCTCTAAAAAAATAATAATAATAATTTTTTTAAAAAGTCAACAGTGAAAAATATCTATATGAGCAGTTTACTGAAAGTCTATGGGCTAGGATTATAAAATTTGTTAAGATGAAATTGATTTTATTGCAAATTCATAATCATTGCAAATGTTAGCTATCTCTTATAGTTGTTTTGATGGTTCTGTTAAAGAAGATGAACAAGATATGTAATACTTAAAACAGTGCCTAACACATGTAATCAGTCAATATGCTTATGAAATATAAGCTCCATATATATTCATAGTAAAATAACAAAATAGTAAAAATGAAATGATACATATGAGCTATATATGGTAAAATGTATCATTACTCAAACATATTTGCTGATCCTTCCTCATAAGCTGATCAACCTTCAGACTTGACCACATAATTGTTTTGATCAATGAAATATGAGTGGAACTAACATGAAACACTTTCAAAAAATGGTTTAAGAGACATCATTTGGTACAATCTTGTTCTTTTCTAAAGCAAGACCAGCATATTACAGGTTGATATTTCTCTTCCACCTTCAGTCTCCAAATGAAGACAACAGGACATCAAGCTTACTCATAATGGTCATGTAACCTGAACAAGAAATACTCCTGGTATTGAAAGCTACTAAGACTTAGGGGCTGTTTATTATTCTTTATTATTGCAATATAAGGCATCTTGGTTGACTGATAGAACACAGATGAAAAAATTTATGCACATAAGTACATATTCTAAATTCTCTGAATAGAAAGGGAAGTTGGAAATCATCTAGTCAAACTAGTAGGTTGTAATGTCTCTGGAGAAAGAAAAGCAAGTAGCTATAGGCATAAAGTTTAAAGCTCTAGTTCTCAAACTATCTAAACTAAAGTCCTAAATTTAGAAAAATTACTTCTTTAATATACTGGAATGAAATTCATATGTTATGTATTTATAGGTCTGATTCTGCTTTTTGTTTGTTTATTCATTTATTTGGTTTTTTAGATTTCACATATGAGTGAAACAAAAGGCAGAACCAGACCCGTAAATACAGAGAAGAAACTGGTGGTTGTCGGATGGAAGGGGGTAGGGGATATGCAAAATGGGTGAAGGAGAGCATGAGACACAGACTTCCAGTTATGGAATGAGTAAATCACAGGAATAAAAGACACAGCATACAGAAATAAGTCAATGATGTCGTAATAACATTGTATGCTGACAGATGGTTGCTGCACGTGTTCTGAGCACAGCACAACGTATAGAGATGTTGAATCACTACGTTGTACATATGAGACT
>NC_048228.1:29313761-29345114 GCF_002007445.2 Ailuropoda melanoleuca | reverse complement strand
GAGAAAGAAAGATACAGAGAGATTATTATATGAAATAATGGCTGAAAACTTTCAAAACCTGAGGGAATAGACATCCAGATCAAGAAAGTTTAAAAAGCACAGAGTGAGAGAATTTAAAGAGACCTGCACTGAAACATAATCAAATTTTCAAAAGTTAGGAGCGCCTGGGTGACTCAGTTGTTAAGTGTCTGCCTTCAGCTCAGGGCGTGATCCTGGTGTTATGGGATCGAGCCCTGCATCAGGCTCCTCCATTGGGAGTCTGCTTCTTCCTCTCCCACTCCCCCTGCTTGTGTTCCCTCTCTATCTGGCTGTCTCTCTGTCAAATAAATAAATAAAATCTTTAACAACAAAAAAAGTTTTTTTTTTCAAAAGTTAATTTTGAAAGCTATAATAGAAAAACTACTTGTTATATACAAGGTAACCCCTGTTCCAAGACCATNGTCAGTTATGCTTTTCATAACATCATTCATTTTGGATCATTCAATTAGTAAAGACAGTGGGGTTCTTGATTAGAAGACACTGTCACTATTTCTGGAAAAACATAAAGGAATGTGCTTCTCAATGACTGTTTATCACTTGATAATTACAGAGCCCTTGCAACGATTCTCTATATTTCAAGAACTCCTATTTTTTTCTCAGGATCCAGCAGTTCTTTGTTTTAATTTATTTTCCTCTTAAATACCTCCTGCTATTTAAGCAATAATTCCTTCTAAATCAATTGTTAGCTGCAGTTAATGACCGGTTGGTTAATTAATAGCTCAAAGCAAAGCTGAGGGTGTTCCCTGTTCTAACAAACCACCAGACTCTAACTGGGGCATTATTGTTAACGTACCCTGTAATCACTGGCTTCTCACAGCCTCGCTGCCACAGAGTATTTTATTTTAACTTAAAGGGATGAGGTGAATGGGAAGTGGGTGACAGCATTATAAAATCAATCATAAGGATATACATATTTTTAAATTATCTGCACGTCCCAATTGATCCTTATTTCTAGGATTCACCAGCAGGCAGGTGGTGAAGGATTGGCTTGTGCTGGTTAGGAAGCTCATGGAACCATAGCGGTCGCCTCCCTTCCACCCCCAGGACTCCGAGCCTGGTGGAGCTACAACAGCTTCATGCCATTCTGAATCTCTCCTGTTCCAAAACTGTGCTCCTAAGTGCTGTGCTCACTGACAGTGAGAAGAGAGACCGTGCTGCACATTTTCTGCCTGATAAACATATGGTTTACCAGCGACACCTTTTGTACAGCTAATAGAGAGGAAGGAGATGTGCTTAATAATTACTTCAAGGAACCAAACATCAAGAGTCCTCAGTTCTATTCCTAACACCTTCTGCCTTGTTCTGTGTGATCGCAGGGAAGTAATTAGCAACTTTGTGCTTCTTGTGCTAATACTTCTAGCAATCAACCAAAACTAAGAGAAGTTGAGTACTCACCAAGACCAGAAAAGCATCGAGGGGTGCTTTAAGGACCTACAGTTTTGCCTTTTCTAGAAATATATTTATATACATGTTGCATGAAAATAAATGTCAGGCAGATGTTTTGTGATTTACTAGAATAATGCTTTTATTTTTCTAGGCCCTCCTTTCCACCATCAACTCCTTGAGAAGGTATTGGCAAGATAGCTTTGATTACATCATCAGATCCTCTCTGCGGATTTCCAGGACGTTGAGGTAACCACTGGTAAATAATACTACGGGGGTTAGGATGTGCATATGAGTCAATCTTTTTCCTTCTAGAGTTCCATGGCATAGACTATTGCTGGATGAAACAGGATATTACCGTGGAATCCTAAACCTCATACCCCGACTTAAAGGACTTGCTGACCGCACAGCGACATGGGCTTTTGTCGATGACAATGGGGGAGAAGAGTTGGTGGAGCTCGATGCAGGAAGGAAAAGCAGGCCTCGTCATGGGTAGGGAAGACTCTGAAAAGGAAGAACCATGGAAGATACGCCATCGTTGAAGGAAAAAGAGATGAACATGAAAGATATTGTCAAATGTGAAATTAGTAAAGCTCACAGTGATACACTTACATGAGAACCACAAATAATGCTTTTCGCTGAGTTACAGAGGAAGTGAGAGCCAGAGCTCACGTCTTCTGCTCTGTGACAGGATCTCAAGCTTGCTTTGCAGGCTGTTGCTTAGATTGTTATTAAAGTTTACTCATTGCAGCTCCAATTTATCTATATTTTATTATTTTCATGATTTCCAAAATTTCATTGTTCACTAAAACTGCCCAGATTGCCAGAATAAGCAAAGCACATCCATTATGATAATAAATTTCCAATAGGCTCCCAGTCTACAGAGATGATTAACAACATAAAAGATTAAAATATCCACAGAAATAACTTTTTTGTTAAACTGAATCTCCAAGTGGATTACCTCCCATGAGACTCCCTATAATGGTCTAAACTTTGAAATATGATGTTCTCATCAGAGATGTAATAGATATTTTTCACTCTAAATCAATATAAACAGACTTCTCGGATCTAGGGAGAACAGATTTATTCAAATTTTGGTAGGATTTGTTTTCTTTGTCACTACTGTTAATATAAATGGAAAAAAATAACTTTTGCTTGCTGAGCAACTAGTCTATCCTAGGTACTGGACCTTATTTCATTTAATCATGACAGTAAATCTGCCCGGTTAGTGTTATTACACACATTTTATTGTGCATACTGGAGACACTAAGGTTCAAGCCCAGAACCAGTTTCAAGCACAGGTCTGGCCTTCTCCACCACCATTCTATCTAAAACATAGCATTGATCGTTGAATCTCATGTCAATCTCTGAATCAGAGTGTATTATGTCCGATGATAACACAATCATCCTTTTTACCTTTCAAGTTCCATTCTTGTAACACATTTGCTTTATGTTTTCCTAAAATGTATTTCCAACCGTAGAATGAACTGAAAAAAAAATAATAATGTAAGGTCATCCTTGCCTCCTGGAGTCTCTTGATTAAAATTATATAGCTGACCCTGGAACCAAATTCCTTACCTCAAAGCTCATTTTCATGACTGAATGAAAACCTATGGACAAATAAATGAAAAGTGTGCATGCTCAGCAAATGGACCATGGGAGCACTCAGAATTTTTTTCTTTCTTCACTATGTTGAACAGGTTTTTTTGAGAATTGACCCTGGGCAAGTATCCCTTACAGCTGCCCTGTAGGAGTGCTCAGTCTTGTAGTCCAACTGAAAGAATACTAAACAGTTCATAATGATGGGACAGTCAATAGCAAGCTCTGAGACTCCCAAATGATGTTTGCAATAATTATAGGTGTGGTTCTAGAATCAACATTACTTCCACATTTGTCAAAGCAAGGGAAACAAAATCCCCGCGCATGCCCTACTTGTACCAAATGCAGAGTTTCTTTTAAATTGGCTCTTTTTTGTCAGGTCCACCGCCTAGAATCTCAGCTTTAAGACAAGCTGGTATGTAAGTCTGTCACAGCTATTAACTAGTTATGGATTGAAAAGTGAAGCGTAATCTGTGATCCTATGAATCTAGGACCACCTCATGGAAGATCACACAGCGATATTCCAGTCAGTTGGGCTATATTTACTTTGTGTAAGAATGTGTGAAGAAATAAGCCATGCACAATAAATTTACTTCTCACACACAACCGAATGAACATATTTGGCTTTTAAACCAGACTAATTATTCACACAGTTTGGCAAATATTCAAAATACTGCAGGAGTGGGAACTAATGCAATAAAAATAATTTTCACACATTTTCATTTTCTGTGAAAATTGTTCTTCCAATTCCCGTCCTAAGTGTTTACTTTACAGGTCATTAGAAAATGTTTAATCTCCACCAAGCTGTATTCAAAGCAGTATATTTTCTGTCCCATCATATTACATCATTGGCGAATAATAATCCAGTAAGGTGTTGTTGAAAAGTAACAGAAGTCACTTGGGAACAACACTTGGTTTTGAAAGTTTCCAATTTGCAGAAGAGGAACCTCAGCTATGACTCAGCTTCAGAAAAGGAACTGGGAAGTCAGGCCTCCATTTTGTGAGGGCCTTCTGATTAAAGTAGTGGATGGTGTGGCCTGAGTTTGAGTCTTGAGGACAGTTTAAAGAGCACACATCATTAAGGCGAGCCATCAAGTGGGAGAAATACGCAGCTTTTTTTTCTTTTTTCCCCATCATCTACATTTGTATTTGACCAGCAGTGAGTGCTCCGGTGAGTGTGGGAAGAAAATGGAGGGTGGAGCTCAGGGTAAACTATGTCATAAACACCATTTTACACACTCAGTTCAATCTACTTTATTAGCTTAGAAAATCAGAGCTACCTCTTCACTTTTTGTTTTATTTTTCTTTTTAGAGAGATTGATAGAGAGATCAAACAGCAGGGAGGGGCAGAGGGAGAGAGAGAGAGAATTTTAAGTAGGCTCCATGCTCAGTGTGGAGCCAAATGTGGGGCTCAATCTCATGACCCTGAGATCATGACCAGAGCTGAAATTAGGAGTTGGACACAACCAACTCAGGTGCCCCGACTACCTCTTCATTTTTACGCATAAGCAGAGAAAAAAAATCTGGTCAATTCATCCTGCTTTTAGTGAATAGCAATTATAGATACCCAAGTTTATCTTTAAAAACAACTGGCAAATATTCTCAGGGAAATCTTCATGATTTACAGTAATATGGAATTCACCCCGAGAAATTATTTTTTCCAAGACTTGCCTTTCTTAATGATTATTGTCCCAAGGCTACTGTTGTAGCCAACAGAAAATACTCTACAGAATCAGGGACATAATAGTTCATAATAGTTCATGAGTTTCGCTTAAGTTCAAGTATGTCCAGTGTAAAGAGTGACACTTGTGCTAGGTTAATTCCCAGTTTTTTCAGTCACTGTTGACTTACTAGAAGACCTGGAGAGAAAGGAGGTCGCTTGTAATGACATAGATTTAATAATCACACCCTTTTGTACTCTGTCACCTCAAGGATAGCTCATGTTGACAACCTTGGTACGCTCCTCGCCTATCTCTTATTGATCCTAGGACAAGAATACTGACAGCGCCCAAATTATTTAAAAGATATAAATTAAGTTTTCTTTTAAAACACACTTATGAAATCAAATATATTCTATCTTCTTACCTAGACAAACATCCTTTAAAACCACCTGGAATACTAGATTGGAATTTTGAGTTCTCAGCGTCTCTGAGTTGCAGGCTGGGAAGGCAACAGGCTCAGGATCTATGGCCTGGGCTGTGAAGCTTGTGGAAAGCTATTTTCTAAATAAGCCCCAACTTTCCAACATTACTTCAAGAATGTGCAGATCAAAACTGAACAGAGTATGCTCTGCCTCTGAAAGAAAGGCAATGTCCACTTATTTTGGAAAGATACCCATCCAACATAGTTTCAGGACTTGAGAGAGTTTTATTTGTCTAAATGCGCTTAGAAAAATGAGTTCATGCCTGAAAGTAACCCGGTAAATGCAAACTAAGNTGAGTTCATGCCTGAAAGTAACCTGGTAAATGCAAACTAAACAGACTTCAACAAAAGCAGGGTTAATAGCACACATAACAGAAAGAGGATTTCTGGGCTCTCACATGTCCTATCACTGCTATTTGCATATATCACATTTCATGGCACTCTTGTGGCTGGATACGGCTGGTTAAAATATTTTTGTTTTGTTTTGTTTTTTAAATAGCTTTCTGTGTGGAACATTTAGAACATACGCTTTGGGTTAGTTCTATTATTTCAGAATGCTTTCACTTATTTATTCCTAACTCACTCTATCAGCCCCTATTATCTACCAGCTACTCTTTCAGGCATAAAATCCACAGAGATTAAAAAACAATTAACTTTTGCCAAGTCAAGGGACTTTCAAAATTATCTGGCCTACCTAGGGTTAAATATTTACATTTGATAATATTATTTGAGTGCTTTGAAAAATGCTCCACCGTTTTCACAGGAAAAACTAGAAACGCATTGCGCAGGGCATTTTTGTGAAAGGAAGGCACAGTTTGAAGAATTCAGCTTTCTATGTGAGAAGGAGGCCAGCAGCTCCCCTCGGAGACCTAATGCTGTTACGAATTATTAAGCCTGCCTTCCACCTCTGTTTCACTAATCTGTATTGAGTGCTCACTAAAAGCTGGTCTTATTTTTTACTTTATTATCTCATTTATTTCCCTTATAAAAACTCAAGCCGCCAGCCTTCCTCACGGGAGAATATGTCTGTGACTAGCCGCTTTGGAAGTACCTCACAGCTCTTTAAATATCCTTTCCAGCTAGAAAAGGGTCTAATTCTATGTTCTGTACAGTGTGTAAGTCCATGTTGGTACTCAACAAATGTTAAATACCAATAATAACCATGGCGGTAATCAGAATTCCTTTTGATATAAACTACTTTGTCTCAACCTTGTTTTTACCCAGTGTCTCCTAGTAATTGCCTGACATTTTCCCTGCTGTTCTTGTCTTTTTTAATTACATCCTACTGGCATGACTGTTAAAGCATCTTAAAGCAAATGGAAGAGAGGCTTAATGCTTTCTACACAAAAGGAGAAGCAGAAAGCAGGTACCTAGCAGTCAGAATAATGAAACTCAAAAGAAATCAGCAGGGTCTTGCTTTCATTCCTCATAAATACAGAAGGGAGGATGTGGAGAGACAAGGTGTAGGGAAGAAAGGAGAGAGTAATCCGCTTGCATAAGTGCCGCTGAGAACAAATACAACCTTCCCTCATTTTTTGACGCTTTAACTGTACTGGGGAGAGTTGGTGCCTTATAGCAGCTATTCCCAGCCACGGGCTAAGTCACCTGCTTAGGGTCGGAGAAGGAAGATGGGTATATACGAGTTACTTACTGACAGGAACTGAGCATCTATTTCACATAAACCACATGTCTGCAGCCCAGGGGAGGAGCACAAAGTTGACTTCATCTCTGTACTTAGAGTTCATGTTCCTGATTGAAAAATCAGGTGGTTTCAGGGACCGTAAGACTAGGGCGTTGGGCCACTACACCCTGGATTTCGGAGGTCAGGCTGACAAAAGATTACTGAAATTATTTTAAGTGTTAAAAGACCACTGAGACTGTCTTGATCTAATGGGTAGTAGCAATAGCGTTAGGATAGGACAGTTGATCATATGGATTGCTTCGATTATAAAAGCATCGCTATAAAAGTAAAGGAAAATATGAAAATAAGAAATGTGTGTTGACTGCCTGCCTCGTGCACTTTTGCTTATGCAGTTTCCTACGATCATGATGCCAACTGTGTAAGGAGATACTCCCATCTTCACTTTCTGGTTAAGGAAATCATCTAAGAGAAGATAAGTAACATTCTTAAAGTCATAAGTAGCCAACCCAGCATTTCTACTTGGGTCAGTCAGACTCCACAGTGTTTTTCCTGCGGACAAGTGCTAGTGCTTGATTTGAGAAGAAAAGGAAACAAGATTTAAATGACTCCATATTGTTCTGGCCTTAAATGGAGACTCATAAGGTGTGTCCCTGAAGAGGCTGAGGGGCGGGGAGTGGTCTTGCCAAAACAAGGCAACTTGTGTTTAAAGGACAGCAGATGGCATCCTCCTCTTGGCCCATCACATTAACATTTCTATAGACTATCACAAAGGGAGCAGGCTCAGCAAGAATGGACAGAGAAACACAGAGCTGTCCACAGGAATGGAAAACTAACCTAAAGCACAGGACCAGTTATCAACAGAAGAACATTCTCTATAGGACTGCATCACAATATGGAGTTTTCAAGCTTTTCTCCTTCAGATATTCCTATCTGGTCTTTTTTTTCCTCTTTTAATTACCAATCACTAACTAGGAGACACAGTCATGTTTACTCAATGGAGCATTCATATCTGTACCGCTCCTATTAACCCTGTCTGAAAGATCTTTTTTTTTTTTTAACAATTTTCCTATTTTGTGATTATCCTTCAAGTTGAACCTTGCCTGGTCTTCATTCTGCTAGTAAAATCAATTATTCCATTATGAAGTCTTTTATTTACTCTTCATCAGAAATAGATTGTTCATTAGATAATCCTATAAATCCTATAAACCTTGTTAAAGGAATTCCACTAGATTGTGAGCAAATTGGGACATCTAAATCACCTTTTCATCCCTAGCTTTTGACATACTGCCTACATAACACATAGTAAATACTCAACATGTAAAGGGAAAAAAGAATAAAATTGTAGGTAACTCTGGTTTAAGTAATCATGGAAGCACGTTCATGAATGAAGGCTATGTGCTGGTCCAACTAGAATGAATAACTTTTCTTCCCAGTCACTTCCTTGAGAATAGATGTTTATATTAAAAATAGTGTTATTTTCTCAAAAAAACAAGCACCGCATAAAGATTTTTTAAGACCTTCCAAGCCACAGAGAAGAGACGCGGAAAAATTTATGTAATCTCCCCAAATTAGCATGTAATGTTAACCTCATTCATACATTTTAAACCATATTTGTTATCTCTTTCTGTTATATTTAAGAAGCCAATCAATGAGCAATCACAGTGCCTGCTCTCAAGGAGCTTACAGTCTGGTGAGAAAGACAGACGTTTTATAACGTAAAAATAATTATTAAATTACAAGTGCAGACACAATATAATCAGAGAAGTACTATTTGGAAAAATATGAGGGCCATGTAAGCATATAGCAGAAGGGACTCATCTTCTTTGGTGAAAGGTTGATTTTAACTAATAAGATAAGGGAACAAAGGGAGAAAATTAAGAAACTACTGTGGTAGTCTGAAAGAGATAATGTTGACTTGGGCTAGGGTTGTGACAGCTCAGATGGACGGAAGTGGATACATTTGATACATATTTTAAAATTTGAACCAGCAAGACTTTGTGATGGACGGTAGGGTGAGAAAGAAGGAGCAAGGATGACTCAGTGAGTAATGACACCAGCTACTGAGAGAGGGAGCAGTGATGAGGGACAACGGATGCATGACATGTAGGCAAGAATGAGAAATTCAACTCTGGACGTGTTTACATAAGGAGTGTGCATGGGAGTCCTAAATATGGAAATAAAACTATATAAATAAGAGGGTTTTTCAACTTTCAAATAACCTTTTAAAACAGTGTACTCCATTGTTCCTGAGAAGAGCAAGTAGAGTACAGGGGACTATTGTCATTCACGGCTCTCCCAAAAACTTTGAATACCTCTCCACATTTTTATAGGTTCCTAAATTTTGAATCCTACCCTCTTAAGTTAAAATTTTAAGAAAAATATATTTTCTAGGTTCCTTTACACTTCGGGTGCTAACATGTGCCTAAGATTCCATCAACCAGATGTACCTGCTGAGACTTTGATTTGGAAGTGCGCTACTGAAAGCAGGTGGCCAGGCACCAGTTTTTCTGGAGTCATGCCATTGTTTTGAGGTTGGCGGTGGCAGCAACAATCACTATCAAGCCAGTTCCAAGTGAGGTTCTTTTGTTGTTCCTGAAAGCTTAGGGCCTGTTTCTCCAGATCTCTCAATGATTCTCTGAGCTGCATAATAGTCTCTAGTAATTCCCATTTTGTTTAAAGTAGCAACAGCTGGCGTTCTGAGTGGCTTAGTTGGTGATGCGTCTGCCTTTGGCTCAAGCCATGATCCTGTGGTCCTAGGATCAAGCCCCACACTAGGCTCCTCTCTCAGCAGGGAGTCTGCTTCTCTCTCTGCCTCCCCCCTCCCTCTTCCCACCTCTCCCTTTCCCCTTATCCCTTCCCTCCTCCCCAACTCATGCTTTTTCTCTCTCTCAAATAAATAAATAAAAATCTTTCAAAAATAAAAAAAGAAAGTAACAAGAGCTATTATCTTCCACTAAAACAATTCAGANCCTAAAGCACAGGACCAGTTATCAACAGAAGAACATTCTCTATAGGACTGCATCACAATATGGAGTTTTCAAGCTTTTCTCCTTCAGATATTCCTATCTGGTCTTTTTTTTCCTCTTTTAATTACCAATCACTAACTAGGAGACATAGTCATGTTTACTCAATGGAGCATTCATATCTGTACCGCTCCTATTAACCCTGTCTGAAAGATATTTTTTTTTTTTTTTAACAATTTTCCTATTTTGTGATTATCCTTCAAGTTGAACCTTGCCTGGTCTTCATTCTGCTAGTAAAATCAATTATTCCATTATGAAGTCTTTTATTTACTCTTCATCAGAAATAGATTGTTCATTAGATAATCCTATAAATCCTATAAACCTTGTTAAAGGAATTCCACTAGATTGTGAGCAAATTGGGACATCTAAATCACCTTTTCATCCCTAGCTTTTGACATACTGCCTACATAACACATAGTAAATACTCAACATGTAAAGGGAAAAAAGAATAAAATTGTAGGTAACTCTGGTTTAAGTAATCATGGAAGCACGTTCATGAATGAAGGCTATGTGCTGGTCCAACTAGAATGAATAACTTTTCTTCCCAGTCACTTCCTTGAGAATAGATGTTTATATTAAAAATAGTGTTATTTTCTCAAAAAAACAAGCACCGCATAAAGATTTTTTAAGACCTTCCAAGCCACAGAGAAGAGACGCGGAAAAATTTATGTAATCTCCCCAAATTAGCATGTAATGTTAACCTCATTCATACATTTTAAACCATATTTGTTATCTCTTTCTGTTATATTTAAGAAGCCAATCAATGAGCAATCACAGTGCCTGCTCTCAAGGAGCTTACAGTCTGGTGAGAAAGACAGACGTTTTATAACGTAAAAATAATTATTAAATTACAAGTGCAGACACAATATAATCAGGGAAGTACTATATGGAAAAATATGAGGGCCATGTAAGCATATAGCAGAAGGGACTCATCTTCTTTGGTGAAAGGTTGATCTTAACTAATAAGATAAGGGAACAAAGGGAGAAAATTAAGAAACTACTGTGGTAGTCTGAAAGAGATAATGTTGACTTGGGCTAGGGTTGTGACAGCTCAGATGGACGGAAGTGGATACATTTGATACATATTTTAAAATTTGAACCAGCAAGACTTTGTGATGGACGGTAGGGTGAGAAAGAAGGAGCAAGGATGACTCAGTGAGTAATGACACCAGCTACTGAGAGAGGGAGCAGTGATGAGGGACAACGGATGCATGACATGTAGGCAAGAATGAGAAATTCAACTCTGGACGTGTTTACATAAGGAGTGTGCATGGGAGTCCTAAATATGGAAATAAAACTATATAAATAAGAGGGTTTTTCAACTTTCAAATAACCTTTTAAAACAGTGTACTCCATTGTTCCTGAGAAGAGCAAATAGAGTACAGGGGACTATTGTCATTCACGGCTCTCCCAAAAACTTTGAATACCTCTCCACATTTTTATAGGTTCCTAAATTTTGAATCCTACCCTCTTAAGTTAAAATTTTAAGAAAAATATATTTTCTAGGTTCCTTTACACTTCGGGTGCTAACATGTGCCTAAGATTCCATCAACCAGATGTACCTGCTGAGACTTTGATTTGGAAGTGAGCTACTGAAAGCAGGTGGCCAGGCACCAGTTTTTCTGGAGTCATGCCATTGTTTTGAGGTTGGTGGTGGCAGCAACAATCACTATCAAGCCAGTTCCAAGTGAGGTTCTTTTGTTGTTCCTGAAAGCTTAGGGCCTGTTTCTCCAGATCTCTCAATGATTCTCTGAGCTGCATAATAGTCTCTAGTAATTCCCATTTTGTTTAAAGTAGCAACAGCTGGCGTTCTGAGTGGCTTAGTTGGTGATGCGTCTGCCTTTGGCTCAAGCCATGATCCTGTGGTCCTAGGATCAAGCCCCACACTAGGCTCCTCTCTCAGCAGGGAGTCTGCTTCTCTCTCTGCCTCCCCCCTCCCTCTTCCCACCTCTCCCTTTCCCCTTATCCCTTCCCTCCTCCCCAACTCATGCTTTTTCTCTCTCTCAAATAAATAAATAAAAATCTTTCAAAAATAAAAAAAGAAAGTAACAAGAGCTATTATCTTCCACTAAAACAATTCAGAGCCCGATTAATACATAGTGACAATTAATATATTAATATATTGGCATAACATTTCTACTTACATAGTTACATATTGAACAACCTATCTGCTTCAAAGCATGAAAATTTCACACAGAGATGCTTGTAAGCAAATCATCTAATAATTTTTAACTTAACAATTCAGTTCAAGGAATGTAAGAGAATGCCACATACAATGGAAATAAACTTCAGAAACTGCAGGAAATGAATATAGAAGTTAATTCTAATAAGTCTATTTATAGTCAGTGTCTAGGAGACAAAAAAGAAAAATGGAGAGGAAATCTCTGTATATAATTCTAAGTTAACAGATGGAAAATTGTTGCATAACAAGAATACTCACACTGGGCTTTCGAATTTTCAATTTATACTGAATTCAGAAAATGGCTTCCACAGCAAAGCCCATTATGTGAAGTGTGTGAAGAAAATTTGATATATTGCAGTTGATATGCATAAATTAACACATTTTTCGGGTAGGTGTACCTATCTAAAACAGGAAATCAGTCTTGTTTAAGCTATAATTAAAGACAAAAAATTTTTTAAAAATAAAAGCTTTTTAAAAACTTAATGTTCTTATTCCATCTAATTTCTCCTAGCTACCCATAATACTCAGCTAGCCACTTAAAGTCTGCTCAAAAATGACATGTCGGTCTACAAAAATCTGAGGAACATTTATAAAACCAGATAGTTGCTTGGAAATAATATTTTACTATCTTAATCCAGACGCAGATTGTTTTAAAGAGAACTAATATTTATTTCCTGCAATCTGCATCCTGGCCCTGCATTAGCTACGTTTTTCACAATATCCTACAGAGGAAGAGCAGGAAGTTTAGGGAAAATTGACATCACATAGCTAATAAAGGAAAAATCTGAGATTCAAACAAATTGCCTGGCTCCAGAGCTCTACTCTCTCCCCTGTACCATACCATCTCTATCCAGACATGGAAGTGTCAAGTGGTGGTCGCCTACACCATCAACTAATGGGCTTCTGACCAGGTCTTGCCCACCCAAGATTGCCCTCTGAAAATTCAATGTTCCATAAAAGCCTAGCTCTGTGATTCAATTTTTTCAAGCTGTGACTGGCCCCACACCCTTCATTCCTGCCAGATTTGAGCTCTGGTTTTGGTTTTCCTGATTGCTCTCACAATGATTCTCCTGAATCAGTTCAAAGTCTCTACCCAACACTCAAGTCCATCCTTTCCCTATTTCTAGCATAATAGTTCCCATCTAGGCCACCTAATCTAGACCCACTTGGGTGCTGTCATAGACTTTGGGCTGGATTTTTCACTCTCTCTTAAGCCTATCTAAATCCTGAGGGGCAAGGAGAGGGTTTTTGATTTCACCTTGATTTTTTGAATTTACCTTCAACAAGTTCCACTCACTTGGGCTCTGGACTAAGTGTTGCCAGAATGCCAAACCAATGGAGTTAGCACTTCCCTTAACTCTATTCTAGAACTAGTTCTTAAACAAACAAACAAACAAGAACCCACTGAAGAAAAGGATCCCCAATGCTATAATAGCATCATCAACAACAATATGTGACATTTGTATCATTTTACCCATTACAAAATGCTTTCACATCCATTGTCTGTTTTAAAATAGTGAATACATATATTATCCTGTCATTGCAGAAAAGTAAAGTACAGATCCCAAATATGAAATGATTTACCTAGTGTCTCAAAGTATTTGATGGAGCTGGGTCTCAAATTTAGGCTTTTTTTTTTTTTTAAGATTTTATTTATTCNAGACAGCCAGCGAGAGAGGGAACACGAGTAGGGGGAGTGGGAGAGGAAGAAGCAGGCTCCCAGCGGAGGAGCCTGATGTGGGGTTCGATCCCAGGGCTCCAGGATCACGCCCTGAGTAGAAGGCAGATGCTTAACGACTGAGCCACCCAGGCGCCCCTCAAATTTAGGCTTTTAAATTCTAAACTCCATCTTCCTGGGAAATAACAGTGTTTATGACAAATATAATAAACCATCCAGTAAAATTCACTAAAACTTATTAGTGAAAGAAAATAATTCAACTTTAATGAGTTTTTTAAAATCAGATATAAAGATTAGGGAAAAATTCACTGTAGGAAAAAAAGCTATTAATTCTTCTCTGAGGTGCAAGTCAACAGTATTGGTATTTTTAAAAAGCCTTAAATGTTTCTTGATAGTTTGAGGATTGGTTTGTCTAAATCGGCCATTACATGTACTTGAAGCTGAATTATTGACAGACATAGGGGACTAGAAATATTTATACAAACATATGTACGTCTAACATATCCTCTCTCACTGACATGCAATACGTTATTAATTTCTTTTCTCAACAATAGAATCTGCACTGTCAAATTCATCTCTGGAAAAGCTTCTAGTAGAAAATATAACTAAAAGTGTAAGACTATAATCTAGAACCAAATGGGAGGGTTCTGAAAATATTTGTTAATAGAGTTCAGAGAAAGGAAGAGATTGCTATGATCCGGAGCCGAGGTCAACAAACCACCAGTGGGCCAAACCTGGCCCACCACCTGGTTTTGTAAATAAAATTTTGTTGCAACACAGCCACACCCATCCATTTGCATATTTTCTAGGGCTGCCTTTGTGCTAGAAGGACAGAAGTGAATAGTTACTACAGAGACTTGTTAAGGCACCTAAAATATTTACTATTTGGTCCTTTCAGGTTAAGTTTTACTGTTTGGTCCTTTCCAGATTAAGGCTAATGGTCTGTAGTCACTGTGGAAGGTTTTATGGGGTTAGAAGAGCTGAGCCTCAGTCCTTGGGAAGAATATGGAAAGCACTGAAAAGAGACAATTCAGGCAGAAAATCTGGAAGGAGAAGAGGCACATCCTTAAAATATGCTTGGAGATGGTCAAGGGAGAGGAAAAGGTACAGCTTGGCTCCAACAGAGGACTGATTGTGGGAACTGAAGGGATACAAATATGAAAGCCTGACACCATTTGGGGGACTTTTAGGTCAGGCCAATCAATTTGAATGTTCTCTGAAGACCTTCACTGGCACTCCACTAAAGGTATAACCCCAAAACATCTCACCCATCATCACCCAGCTTTGAATAGAGTCAGGAAAAGAAAAGCAGTTCAGAAATAAGCAAACAAAAATTAAAGAAATTTTTCTTTTTCTATTTTCCTAGGATCATTAAAAGGAATCCCACTCACAACAAAACCACTTCTAAAAATCCTCTTTCCTTCCCTTTCCAATTTTCTTACCTTCCATACTACCCTCTCCCTCACCTTTCCCCCTCCATTTCTCCACCCCAATGCATGTTGGATATCCCCCCCACACTTTCCTACTATCCTTTCCCCTTCTCCCTCCTCCCATTTCCTTTGACTCCTCCTCCATCAATACATCAATTCTGCTTGACTCAGTCTTGGAGACCTTAGAAAAGATTGGATTCTTTTTGTAGCAGGAGCTCATAATTGGTTTTGGCAGTTGAACTCATGGCAATCGTGTGACATCGATAGACCTTATCTCAGCACAATGTTTCTAAATGCCTAAAATCAAATGTTGTATTACAAAGGAAACCAAACATATTGAAACATTGTGAAAAAATATTTTAAAAAATATAACATTATAGTAAAATATATCTTTTATCTATACATTAAAAAACAAAATCTAGTGATAGGATTAATAGCTGCTACATAGAAAGTGGTGATTAGCTAACTGATGTTTTGAGATATCGGCAACAACTAAAATATGATAGACACTTATCTAATATGCTGTATAAATATCTGTGATTTCCATTGCTGAAAAGCCCCCGGTATTATTAACATTACTATGGTTTGTTGCCACTTAAACTCACGATTCAAAACATTTCATTTTATTTAGAGGTTAGTGAAAACAATGAGGGTGGCTTCACCATCCCACATAAGACAATTTCCTGAATGCCAAGTTGAGATTTCTTTTCTTAGAGGATGAAGGATGAGGAACTAAACACACAAAGATGAAAATCTTTTTAAGTAGGTAGGGAAATGGAGGAAGGCAGGGACTCCCACGTGGGAATTTTTTTTTAACCACTAAAATTTTTGAGTAAGGAGGAAAATTCTAACAACAGAGCTTTATAAATATTAATTTGGCCGGATTCAAAACACATTGGGGAAAAAGGGATGTAAATAAACGAGTCAGAAAGCTTTTGAAATAGTTTATGAGATGAGCTACACGGGTTGCATTCTATTTGGAAATAAAAGGGGACATCTTACTTGAATTTAGAGGGTATTTCATTTAGCTAGCTCCCACACTTAAATCAAGGGTAGATGACAATTAAGGAAATGTTTCCAAAGAAGAGTGAATATTTTGTTTCATAAAACAGCATATTCCCCAAACTCTGCAACACTGGCAAACACACACACACAAGCACGCACAACCAGAAAAACTAGTAAAGCTGTTAGAAATCTAGTACACTGAAATCATCCAACAGGAAAACGCTAGAAAACTCTCCCAAAATGCAAGCATTTTGAATAATGGCACCTGTACGTCACAGAATAAACACCAGAGTTGGAGTTGAAATTCCCACCCCGCCACTTGTTAACTGTGTAAACTTCAACAAATTCCTTTAGCCATCAGTGTTTTTCATCTTTAACATGAGAAAGCTATCAGCGATATCTACCCTCCAGGGCATGGAGAGAATAATTACTCTGTATATGCCAAAACACTAATCATGGTATTGGATACATTGTAGGTGCTTAATATGTGTTGATTGTATTTCAAAATAAGAGTGTGCTAGACCCACAAATTAAGATGCTGTCATTTAAAATCATCTCAAATGAAAGGTCTCATGTGTTCCCCCTTTCTCCTTGGCTAAATCATGTGTGTGTTGTCCTAGAAAGAAAGCTATAATTTGGCTCCACATAAAATTTCCTTGATCCTGAGGCAATACTGAGCTGTAACACTTAAGCATTGAGAATATTAAAAAGTTGAGCATCTAAATAGGGTGCCTTGAAAGAATTTTGATTACATTGTATACTCTCATCTTCTTGCTTTTTACAAAATAATTACCCTCTTTGCAACACAGGTTTCCTTGCACCAACCCAGACTTCTGAAGCTGTAGAGTCTTGGCAGATAGAGCTTGATGTTATGAAATGTAGTTTCACTTTGTTCTCTTGATAACAAAAGCAATGGTTAAAATAAGGAATTCAAATCCCATGCAGTAGCCAGTAGCGTACTACAGAAGGAAGGGAGTACTGAAACCCTACAAAATCCACTCAAGGATGTGCTGGGTTTTATCTGAAAACAAACAGTAGCTTTTATACTTATTTCCTTAGAAAAAAAAATTAGGTGCTTTTCTACTGGCTTATAAAGAAAGGATGCACACACTACCCATTCAAGAGTCTTTCCAGTGAAGACATATTTTAACAAACGAAGTCCTTTTAAGAGTGTAGTTTGTTCCAAGAGAAAATGCTGGCCATGCTCCTTTGATTGGCCAGAAACATGTTTTGAGTCAGCTGCACACTGGTTTTCCCTGTACCTTTCCTCAATCTGGCTGAGAGTCTTCATACTTTCCAGATTTTATAAGCCACTCAGCAGCTTCCTGCCCATCATTTCAATTGAGCAAGACAGGACCATAAAATTGAAAGATTTAAGCCAAGATGAAAGAAAAAATTGTCATTCGCCTTGGCCCTCTCCGGGACGTTAGGTTTCTCCTCTGGCCGTTTACTGACTTTGCCTGTGAGACCTCCACACCGTAGCTGGTCACGTATGTGACCCCTTTCTCACTAAAGCCCCATCAGATCCTGTCCTCTGATTCTACCTTTTCTCACGCCACTCTGTTTACTGGCACAGATTTTCTTTAAAAATTGATTTTGACGAAGACCTCGTGGCTGAACATTTATTACTTTCTGTCTCTTCTTTTCTATCTTACATTTCAAGGGACTCCTCATCTTCTTCTTGTAACCCACACACTGACAGAGAAACATTATTTTTTGACTCCCCAAAGTTTGCATAATTCCGAGATCTGTGTGTGGGACGTGTGTAACCAGACTGCCACAGGATGAAAGGCAAAGGCAAGTTTTGTAATTCCGCTACCATTTAGAAGCACAGCATTGCAAAACTGCAGAAACAGGACCTCAAAGAATAGACAAGACAGAGGTCACAATTTAAATTCATTTTGAGTGCAGGCTGGTAAAATTATGCTGTTACATGGCTACATGTAAGACAAGAGGAGTGGGGCCTCTGCTGAATTGACTTCAGTCACTGAATTTAATTAAACACTCTGCTATGCAGACAAAACCTGTAAATGAGCCAGATTCTGCCTTTCGGGCACGTCAGTGTCGTGATCCGTCACTGGTCAAACAGCTCTCCTCCTACTCCTTTAACCCCCTGAAGAATGTATTCTCTCCATCGCTTCTTAAAAAACAAAGTACTGATTTTACGTGATGGCTGAGAAAGCTCTGTCTGCTTTTCACACCCAATAGCCAATCTGAGGAAGTTTTGTGCAGTTTGTTTTTGTTTCCCCATTGAAACACATCTCAGACAGAATCATTTTAGCTTTAAAGACACAATGGCAGCGAAGATTGTAATCATTTTGCTTTTTGGTCTACCACAAAAACCTTCCGACTCGTATCTCTACCTTCATCAGTCTGCAGCACACGACCCCAGAATGCATCTTCTTTAGATGGACCGCAGTGACAGTGCTTCTCTGCAGAAACACCTGCAGGGAACTTCAGTCATTCCTTACGTCTATTCTAAATTCTTAATGATGATGAGAAAGCTTCCTATGAACACCTCCGTTCTCAGTTAGGCTTCCTCGTCACTTATTCTCACCTGAACTCATCGTTCGAGTCAAGCAAACTTGCTTATTACCTCCGATGCTAAGTCCAGTGTCTGAATTTGGGCACATGTTCTCTTTTCTCTGTTCTCCCAGGGATGTCTTTCCCATTCCTTTTCCATAAAACTGTGTCCCTTGCTCCCTCGAGTGATGATTACCATCACTCGATGCTAGTCGTTGATCCAGCCGCTGCTGCTGTCACAAGGGAAAATTTGGAAAGTGCTTCCATCTGTAGCTTGTCAAGGGGAAGTTTATTTTGCCTGGTCACTAATTTTGTCGTTGCAAGTGTTTTATGCTCCCTTAGAAAGGGAGGCCTGGTAGCACTTCTTCAGAAAAACTAGGTCACTGGTCTTCCCGCTGTGGACCTCTCGGTTGCTGCCCCATCCCCCAGTCATCCTGTTATCCCAATGATGCAATCATAAATTGTTAAATATTTTCAAGTGCCAGTGATTGTATATCTATAGCAAGGTCTACTTTCCCTAAACCAAATGTGGCAGAATTTCTTGGACAAAGTGCGTCATGCCCAGAAACAGAGAAGGAGCAAGACAGAGGAAAATTTTTTCCAGAGCTTCCAGAAACATCATTGATTGGCAATTTTGTCTAAATCTGATTTGTTTAAATCTGAATCATAAGAAAGTCTTGATATCAAGTAATTCCTTTGAGATCAAGGTAACTAAGGGAAATAGCCTTGGCTTTGAACTGTTCAGAAGAATGGAAAATGAACTTGTTTTACAGATAAATGGCCTGAAGGCAGAGGTAGGATAAGTCACTAATGGATCATTGATGGAGAAGGAAGACTTACAATTGGTCCCCTTTGAGGTTTTTATGCCAAATACTGCTGGGCACAACTAGACAGGAGAGGAGCTCTATGTCTAGGGAGGGAACTAAAGTGCCTGAACATAAACCGAACAGAGATCAAATGGTGTTTTTAAAAAAGCCTCTTCCAAACTATATAAGAGGACTTTAGGTATTACCTGACTCATTCCGTTTCTGACTCACTTGACTCAGTTTTCAATCACACATGTAGAGACAACCTAATATATTCTCTCATTTGCTTTCCAGAAAAGGTCTCATTTTATCCATGAAGAAAATGAAGTTCAGGAAAATTAAAGATATTTCTTAAGAATGCCTAACTAGCTAGTTAGTAAAGCCATAATGCAAACCTTGGTTTGTTGAGCTCTGGAGCCAAAGCTTTATTCTTGCTGTTCATTAATAACACGCTAACAACTGTAGCTTGGAGGTTGGTCCACAGTATGAGTGTGAGGACTTCTCTGTCATGACCATCTCACCGGATTTCCAAGGCTCTGTGTTCTTTTGCTTGAGTTCAAGGGTATCATAGGATGTGTTAATGGTGTCCATATGGGATACATCCTATGGGAATAAGGCAAAGGCTTGGGATTCTAGTGGCCTTGACCTCTGTGGGCTGTCACTGGTCAAGGTGCTGACTGCTGACAAAGGGACGAGTGAAACAAAGGGGCAGGTAGTTTCCACCGGACTCTTGGGTGAGGGGATGGATGGTACTTGTTCAGATGACATGTACAGAGGATGATTGAGCTCACACACAACTTCCGGGTGCTCCTTCCTGCCCATGTGGTCCCTTCGAATCCAGGGATGCTCTATGCCATTGCTCTGCTAAGTGTGCAGTTTTGGTGGCACCTTTGGTCTCACAGTGCAGAATCTCAGGCTCCACTTCAAATCTCCTGAACAAGACTCTGTATTTTAACCTGATCCTCAGGGGATCATTGTGTTAGAGTTTGAAAAGTATTCCAGCATATCATTTCTATAAAAGCTTGGGACAGAAGAAATCTGTGGGAATCTCCCTATAGCCTTGTCTATCTGGACCTCCTCACAATCTGTCATTCTAATTGCCTCCCTAGAATCTGCCTAGTAAACGGAACCCAGGGTTCCTTTCCTTGGGGACCATCAACCCCACTATCCTCATCATCTGCTCCCATCTCCTCTTTTAAAAGCCAGGAATTGTTTTCTAGCCTGGATAGGACACTACCCTCTCCCTATTATTCGCCCTGGTCATTTTATGTATTTTCATTTAGGTTCACGAAGACCTTACCTGATTCTGGTGCAGAAAAGCCCAAGACATCATGAATCTATTCCTGATTTCTACCTTGCCTCAACCCTGAACTGAGGCAATTAAATAGAACCAACTATCTGCTGGGATTTGGACAAAAGAAAGGAATAAATGGGGGGGGGTTAGGTAGAAACATAGATTAATGTACCAGAAAAAAATATTCTTCCACAGTTATATATGTTACATTTGTTTGAAATATATTCTTAATAAGTGTGTTTCTGACCAAGTCATGGCTGTTCATAGATTTCTAAAAACTAAGGCCTGTATATGCTTTCTACTTTGAATCCACGTAGATGTGAGAAATGTTTGTGGAAAATGATGATTGATTTTATATATCCCTGGATTTGAGATGACTCAGTTACAAAATGAGCCCATTTCCTTATTAGAGCATAGGGGGGCCGTCTAACCTAGCCGTTAGCAATGTGAGCACTGATATACAACCCTACCGCTTCCTAGCTGAGTAGCTCTGAAGAAGTCTCTTAATCTCACTAGCCTTCTTCTTATGAATGAGCGTAATCCTATCATGCCTACCTCAGAGAGTTTTTATAAGATTAAATGAGAAAATGCATGTCAATGTTAACACACTGTCTGTTTTTGGTATGCCTAAAGAGTCAGGCTTCTCTTATTACTTTAGAATTACTACCCATGAAATGTTAATAGTCACCTATGGCAGCTAGAAAATTACAAGATTTGAATCTAGACTCCTAGTGTTTAAAATTGTTATATAAAAATCAGAGTTGGAATTATCATCATAATACCAGTAATATATTTATTGGGCATTAACTATGTACCACATTCTCATATATTATCATGTATAATCCCCCTAACTCTTGTGAGACAGTTCTTTTTTCATCTTTCTCTTTCACCAAATCACCAAACCTGTTTGCTCTGTTCCTGGGCATATAACTAGAGTCTACCTAGATGGGTAACCACCCTTATACCCAAGGATGGCCATGCAAATGTGTGGAGTGAAATGGATGAGTCAAAGATTATGCTACTTCCAGGCTGGGCCCCCTAAAACCCACCCTAGGCCATCCCTGTACTCTTCCTTGCCATGGCAGCCTCCAGGATTATATGGTAGAGATAGAAGAGTAGCAAGATGAAAGGAGCCCGGGTTCTTCACCGCCACTTAGAGGAGAGACACCAGTAGGTCGGGAAAAACTGTTTTTTCTTTTATGTAAGTGAGAAAGAAAGCCCTCCTGCGTTTAGTCGCTGGCACGTATTCATTACAGCAGTCACTCTGACTTGAACTCACTTGTGAGATTACGTAGCCTACCTAAGGACACACAACTTAAAATTGCGGACCAGGAATTCTAGGTCGGTTGAATCCCAAGCCTGTGCTCTTGTTCATTAAACTAAACTGTCGTCAAGCTTCCCCTGAAAGCCCGAGAGGGGTTTGATTTTAGCACCTTACCAAATCCTGTCAGAGAGTAAACACTAGAAGGGGATGAGTCTGAAATCTGGAAACAACCTGAGCCGGGTTGCTGTCAGAAGCCAGTGCATGGATCAGCCAGCTCATGCACCTTGGGGATTTCCCATAGCTGTCATCAGATGGTCTCAAGCAATGCCAATTTATTAGGAAAACAATTTTGCCTTAGGAACCTGTCATTGATTTTCTGAAATCTGTTGTCAGTTTCTCGTCTCTCTCCATGGGGTACTGAACTGATGACGTGTATGTTTGGAACCTCTAATGAGGTTAGTGATGGTCTTATAAACTCTCCATGGAGCTCTCACATCTCTAATTGAGAATCAGACTTGAAATTGGCCAGACCCCAGGGAATATTCTCAAAGTGCATGCTCCTGGTGACATCTATTTACTCAGAAGGCCCACAGGACCTTCTTACCAGAGTCTTAAAGAATCAGGGCAGGCATAAGTCCACTTGGTGGAACAGACACTCTAAGTCAAGCAGAAAAACAACATCTGTGATAACGACAGTAAACACTTGCATGGCACACACAGATAACAAAGCTCTGTCAAGAGTCAATAGGCATTGAGACAATCTCCATTTTATTGATGAGATTCCTATGAATCAATGAAGTTGGGTGACTTGCCAAGAGCACAATAAAACGAGGTCTAAACACTGGCCTCCTAACTCCAAATCCATCACCAACTATTCCAGGTCTGTTTCTAAATTATCAGAGATCCCAGTCAATGCAGCAATAACAATCAGAAGGGCTGATTCTCTTTTGAGTGATGGAAGCTGACCCATACACAAGACAATATGGCCTGTGAGTGAGGGTCTGTTCTGGCATCATCCCTGCCCCCCTCCCTGTCTGCTCAGCACTGAGACTCGGGCCCTTCGGATCTGTCAGGAGCCGCTGCTTTAACTTACCATTTCCATAGCTTACAGAGCATTTAATATGGCTTGTGTAATTAATTTTTTTACCTCCAAAGTCAGGAAGCAGAATTCTCCCAAAGCCTGAATGTGTCCCTTCTACTCAGGCCTCAGCCTGGCAAAAGCAAGTTAAAGAAATTTGGCAGAAGGCAGGATGGTTTTCTCTGCTCCACCACCTTCCCCCAAGGCATATCCCAAGAATATTTTTACACAATGCAAAGGGAAGCATCAGATTTGTTATTTCTTTTTTTTTTTTTAAAGATTTTATTTATTTATTTGACAGAGATAGAGACAGCCAGCGAGAGAGGGAACACAAGCAGGGGGAGTGGGAGAGGAAGAAGCAGGCTCATATCAGAGGAGCCCGAATGTGGGGCTCGATCCCAGAACGCCGGGATCACGCCCTGAGCCAAAGGCAGACGCTTAACCGCTGTGCCACCCAGGTGCCTCCAGATTTGTTATTTCTAAAAGACTCATTCTGAACTGTGAATCTGTTTTGTCACCTTACTACAGTAAACAGTTGGAAAAACATCCGAAAATAGGTTAAAAATACCTGAGCCAAATTCGGCACTTCTGTGAGAAGACTGAGCACACGGGAGACACCCATGGTAGAGACAGTTGCCAACATTAGAGGCAACAAGTTACGTCCTGATGACTTAATTGCCCCAATTGAACATAAGTACAGTGGAGGCAAGGGTTCGTTAATGCATGAGACTTGACTTTTTCACACAAAAAATAAAACCCTAAGTGGAGATTGAACATCTTATGAAACTTTTAAGGAGGAAAAGAACCACTCTGATTTGTAGATGCGAAGTTCTCATGAGTAAAAATAATCATACTCCATCAGTTTAAAAAGGAAAAAAAAAGACTATTTAGCACACTTCTGGGTCCTTCCCACTCAGCATGGATTCATGGATAAGCATGGATTCTTCTGAAGTCCAGAAGACCTAAGTTTTAAATCCCTCTGTCTCCCTCCACACATTTCGATGACCACATTTATCAATTTCCCAGTCTTGGTTCCCATCTATGTAACTTGGGGGATTATGCCCATTTTTCTTGGGCTGTTTGGACACTAAATGAAGTGACATAGACTTAGTGTCTGGAATAATGCCCAGTATATCATGGGACTTCAACAAACATTTGTTCCCCCCTTCAATTGGCACTCTGGGGAGAAGAAATGGGTAGACCAAAGAAAAAGAAAGTAGAAATATGACAATGCAGGACAGAAGGGCATTGAGAAATCTGGCCAAAGGTAGATCAGAATTCTGATATGGAAAGCAAAAGGGTAACAGAAAAAATGTTGTTCCTGCTCCCCAAGGCTTCTTCAAATGAAAAGGGGAAACACTGTGTAATTCATTACAGCTTCCTTTTTTGGATTCTATAGATGCCCTGGAAGTGAGTGCAAGCTACAACCGAAGGTGGGAAAAGAGCAGGGGCTGTAAACCAGGTGATATTAATTACGATCACTAAGTAGGAGTTTGTGTTGCTTTGAACAATCAGTAGATCTATAATTCCAAGATTTAGATCATAAAATCCTGCTAAGAGAAACACTACAAATCAGGGCAGTAGGAGAAATAAAATCCTGACTTCAACTTTTGTTGTTTAGGAAAACCCATCTCTGTTGGCTATGTTGGTGGCATATGAGTGTGTGACCCAGGCCTGGTTCGCAGGGCGACTACGGTGTGGGGAGGAAGTTCCAGGGCACTGCATACCTAAGTAGGAGACTGGAGGTGGGAGGGTTGTTGTTGAAGGATAAGGAGGCATAGGAGGAGAGAACGCAAGGAGGAGGGGGCAGATACAAGGTAATGCCTGTGAAGAACGTTTGGCTGAGAGATTCTAAAGATCTGGAATGTCTAACAGCACATGCGAAGTCGTGTGCTGGGGTGCATAGTGTTAAAATCAAAACCAAATGGAGAGCAGCCTTGAAAATTTCTTGAGCAGACAAAACCAGTTTAGTCATACAAACAAAGCTTAATTTAGCTTATTTTGCAAGACTAACTTGACCTGGGTCATTTCTTGCTTATGCCTCTGGAAATCATAAGCAAAATTGAAACTGTTTCATAAGGTTAACGCAAGGTAACCACTGACCAAGTCCGTAACACTTAAGAAAATTATTTTATAAGCAATCACTGTGAAGGATAAATAGTCACAGCCTTTCTGCTCTATAAGCTGCACTGTATTAACATTCATCCCCCCCACCCCCAAGCCTCATTTCATGTTTTAGTTTGAGTGGTCCCAGTTTGCAAACTTATATTTTGGATTTGTGCATAATACACTTTGACTAATTATTACTTCGGTGATTCATTGGTTTTGCTTCTGTTTTTTCTGAACTTCTGACAGTAGGAATCCCCCTCTTTGCCTCCAGCCTTTAGACAAAGTTCACCATTGCCTTCTGATAGTGGGTGCTACACAGGAATAATTAAAAGAGCACAGAGCTCATTTTACAGCTGGGCTTCCTTTGGATAAAAAAATAGAATAAATCAAAAAGAGGGCAGTCCAAGCAGAAGGATGCAAACTGAATTTGCACTAATTATGGGCTAGGTGCTAGTGTCGGGGTACACCACACCGCTTCCTAGATGGCCTAGAGGACCCACAGGATTCAGCACCCCCAAGTTATCAGAGTCCCACCAGGCAGGATCCATGGGCTTTTTTTTTAAATAATAATATTTTTTTATTATATTACGTTAGTCACCATACAGTACATCCCTAATTTTTGATGTAATGTTCCATGATTCATTACTTGCGTATAACACCCAGTACCATGCAATACGTGCCCTCCTTAGTACCCATCATGGGCTTTTCTAAGGACAGCGGTCTCAGGCCAGCTATGCCAACTTTTTTCTGCACAGACCTCAAGACAGTTTCCAAATATTTTCAGAGAAGCCTGTCCCGCAAATCCTGGAAGACTAGCGATGTTAAATGTCTGACATTTAACCTTTTCTAGCACTTTACACTCTAATAGCCATTTTCCCATGTGCATGAGTTTATTTTATCTGTACGTCAATGCTGAGCAGTTATCATTATTAACCTCACAGTTGAGGGAACCTGAGGCTCACTGAGGTTTGGTAACTTATGGTCTCCCAGTCAGTGTGTGATGGAACTGTGCTTCAAACTCAGATCTTTGGACTCTAAATTCAGCACGCTTTCCTCTATTTCACATCCACACCATTTCTCAGCTTGTGACTTGCATTCCAGTCCTCACCTCTAATCCACTCCTTCAGGAGCTTTCTATTTTCACACCTGCCTAAATCCAACAAGGAGGCTGTGGCAGATCGGATTTCTCAAAAGTGGTCACAACGATATTTCCGGTCACACTTGCCCTTCCGGACACTTGCCACTCTTCCATGGAGATGTGAAGCCTCTTCCCATCCCCTCCCCTGTTCTTGAATCTGGATCAACAGAGAGAATGTGGCAGAAGTGAGGCCCTAAGGCCACCCAAGCTATTTAGTAAATGGCCCTATGGCTTCCTCTGTCTCTGTCTCTGTGTGTCTCTGTCTCTCTCCCTTTAAACATGTACCTGGTAGCCCAAGCTGACAAGATGTTCAGTACGCTGATGCTGGACATCATGCTGGAAAATCCCTTTGGAAAGACCACATTCACACAGATGCCCGGGGAGCCCAGGCTGTTCTAGCCCCCAGCTGTTTGAGGCTTTCCAACCCAGGCACCTGAAAAGCAAGTGAATTGAACTTCACATGATTCCAACCCCAGCCTGGGAGGCATTCCTGCTAATGCCCGAGGGGGCAGAACCCAAGGGGACAGAAACAAACCTTTCCGGTCAAACCCTGTCCAAATTACAGATTCATGCGCAAAGTAAATGTTGTTATTGTTTTAAGTCATTTAATTTGTTTCCATTTTAGTAATGTGGTTCATTATGCATCAGCAGGTAACAGAAACAGCGGCCTGGGAGAGCAACAGAGAAAGGGGGTATTTAGATCTATTTTTAAAAGACCAAATTCAAGTCAATATGCATAAGTATATACTGCTGTTAAGATATTTTACATTCACATTGTCACTCATCTTGTCAAGCTAAAATGCTCTTAATATAGCAGACAGTAATGCCAGTCAACCACATAATAAATCGAATTTTTGAAAATAAGTGTAAATCTCAAACTTTTTACATTTCTTAAGAGGAAGCCATTTCATATTTTCAGACAATGAAATCATACTTCAGGAGAGTCTTTTTAGCCCAATAATAATGAATTTCACCACAAAACTGGACACATTACCTCACGTAATGAAGGCGCTTACTTTTTGGCAGACATCAGCTCCTGTATCATCTTGCAACTTAGAGAGCTGAGTTTCTTTGGAGGTGAATTTATTAGACCCTGCGGAAAGTGGAGTGTGACCCCTGGGGGCTGAGACGTGCTAGGACACATTTCGGTGGGCAGGTAACAGGAAAGTGACAGGCCAGGAATTCCAGGGTTTGGAGCCAGCACCTGGTGGGAGGGGGGGTTCGGAGAGGAAAACCCCCTTCTACCTGAGCTGGCAGTAACCACCAGGTGAACTAACTTAAGGGAAAATGAAAATAGGATGCCAGTGACGTGGGATTCTAGGGACATTAGGCATTTGTCATTACTGGGAGAGAAAATAAAACAGGAGCGTCCTACACACCTGAAGACGAACCTAGCTGCTTCATGGGTACTCTTCTGGGTAGACCTCGGAGGAACAATTCTGCCGGAATTCGAAGTGGTTTCGCACTACGCAGCACGGCACTGAGCACAGTTGTACTGTGGGAAATGACCGTGTTCCTCACTGGCGCGACATGCACAACTACACCTGCTCCCGGGGAACAGGGAAGGATTTTTCTTGTTCCGTAGTCAGGTGAAACTGACCTTGCTATTTCCTTGGACAGAAAGAATATAAACTCAAGAGAGTCAGAAGCATGCACCTGCAGAGACGGGACAGAGGGTGTTCTGCTGATGTGGCTCTCGGGCCGTGTCTTTCGAGAAGGAGCCTGAAGAGGGTCCTTCATATCATGCCTCATTTCTCCACACTTCATCCAAATTTTCCCAATTAAAATTAAACTTTTACAGAAATTTTATTATTGGCAAAATTCAGGGCCAGCCTTTGAACAGTTGATGCAACAGGAAAATGTAAATTAGAACAGAAGAGAGAATTTTAATTATGCCAATAATTACAACTGTTTTTCATTTACTCCCCTGCCCTCAGCGACTCTCCACCCTCTCCTCTCACAATACCATATAGCTTCCAAGGATTTATAGTATTTATACTCTCCAAAATATTTTGGTGTGTAGAGGGAGTTTAGAAAACAATATCTCGTGCTGTTTTGTTGATCTGGCCTTTTAATATTTCAATATTTCCTTTTATAAGCTCTGATAATTTTATAATCATAAATTTTATAATTTTATAAATTTTATAAATTATAATTTTAAGTTGTCTCTCAATATTCCCTCCACCTGTTGTACACACCGTGTATAATAATTCTCTCCCTTGGAGTGTGGGCGGAACCTATGAACATGATAGATAGTCACTCCCATGATTATGTTACATTATACGAAGACTTAGTCACAGCAGGCTAGAGAGATTCTTTTACTGCTTCGAAGATGTAAGCTGCCATGTTTTGAAAAGGTCACATGGCTAAGACCATGTGTCAACTCTAAGACCTAAGTCAACTCTTAGAAACTGAGAGCAATCCCTGGCCAACAAGCAGCAAGAAAACAGAAACCTCAGTCCGACAACCACAAGGAATTGAATTCTGCCAACAACCCAAGTGATCTCAAAATAGACCCTGATCTCTGGATGAGAACACAGACCAACAGACACTTTGATTTCCCAGACTGGTGAGACCCTGACCAGAAGACCTCCATTAGCATAGTGACAAATTTTCTAATCTACAGAAAATGTGAGATAATAAATGGGTATTATTTTAAGATACTAAATTTGTGGTTATTTGTCATACAAATACTCAAACTACTCTCTCCCCAACCCCTGCCAAGTCTTATTTTCGGGATGGTATCACACAGCACTTACCGTAGTGTGTATATATTTTATTATCACTATTTTCTAACTACAGAATTTCTAGAGGTTTGGCAGAGTCTTTGAATATTCAGTCCTGTGTCGTGTCTTATCCACTCTGTGCTAGATGCCTATAACCTGATTCACTATGTTTTCAGCTCCTCCCTGCTTCTACTTTCTGTACCCATGAAAAGAAAATCAATAGCAATAATGATATTTATGTTACCCTGGGCAGTGAAAAGTGATGTTCATGGAGAGCAAGGGTGGACACTCTTCTCGCCCCGTTTCCTGGGCTCCATAATCTTCCATTACACATACACAGCTATTTGTCACTGTAGGGTTGGCCAAGAGTACTATTCATCTTGGCCCTAGAAATACTCCCTCTATCTCTAACTCCATTCCCTCTCTTTAGGGCTTGTCTACTTCCATTCCTCCAGAAAACAAAGTGAAGTAAGCTGTTGGTTAAATTTCCAGAAGCAGGAAATGTCTAAAGTTACTGCCATTTGCAACAAGGGTTGATGTCATAAATCAGCATGGAAGATAAGTTAAAATGATGAAAGAAATACACATTATTTAAGGTAAGCAAGGCAACCCTTTATCTCTCTGTCTTTTGGTTTTAATGACATATTTCCCCAGAATACCACATAATGTGACCTAATTTGGACATAGGGTCTCTGTAGAGGGCATCAAGTTAAAACGAGATAATCAGGATAGGCTCCAAACCAAGACGATGGTGTCCTAGAAAAGTAGACATTTGGACAGAGAGACCAACATGCCTAGAAAGAAGACAATGTGAAGAGACATAGAAAACAACCATTTACAAGTCAAGGAGAGAGAACTAGGACAGATCCTTCCCTCACAGGCCTCAGAGGTAACCAATCCTGCTGACAACTCGATATTGGACTTCTAGGTTCTAGAACTATGAGACAATAAATTTTTGTTGCTTAGGCCACTCAGTTTGTGGCATTTGGTTGAGACAGCCCTAGAAAACTAGTACAGCCCTGAGCTTTGCTCTGCACACTCTTGTCTGGTAAGTCATTGTATTCACTCTGTTGTTTGGTCACCATTTCTTCCCTGAGTGGACCACAACCTTAACCTCTCTATATGGGAAATGTTGTTCCTTCTCCCTTTATGCTTTTTTTTTTTAAATCTCATTTACTCTCTGTGTTATCAGTAATGGTTCCATGGCCCCTCTAGAAACAAGCCCCGCAGAACATCTTGATAACTATTCAATGCAACCAGAGGACAGGCAACAGATAAAGATGTCCACATTTTGATGTGCTACACACATTGGGAAGTGAGTGAGCAAATCTGTCTGGATTGGGTAGAGAGTTCATGCTCCAAAGAGATAAGCTATACAAATCAATGTGGGCATACTTTGAGGGAACTTTGGAGAAGTGTGAACTTCATCCTCCAGGGATAAGAAGTCACTGAGGAGATTTGGCTATTGTCTTTTGTTTGCCAAGAGTGCTAT
The DNA here is from genome assembly GCF_002007445.2 of Ailuropoda melanoleuca. NCBI lineage: Eukaryota > Metazoa > Chordata > Mammalia > Carnivora > Ursidae > Ailuropoda > Ailuropoda melanoleuca. The sequence goes on along the minus strand of NC_048228.1, from coordinate 29,314,561 downwards.
AATGGATGCAACCTTTCAGGAAGATGCATTTGGCTACACGTCATTTTAGAAAATGGGTTAGAAAAAGGGCCAGAGTCGTGGAGATCAGATGGGAGGTTATAAAACAGTCATGGGTTGTGGTATTAAAAACCTAGACAGTAATAATACAGTAGAAATGGGGAGAAAAGAATTTATGTGGAAAATCTTACGAAGAATCAACAAGTTTTACTGGACTGTAAGATGACCTCGAGTTCTCCAGCTGGGAAAGCAAAATTGAGTCACCTGATAGTGACAAGAAAAAACAACAAATGGTAAGTAGCTTAATCTGGGTAACATATGTTGTGCTATTAGGTCTTAATAGTGATTAACAAAGTAATAATAGTTAGGAATAAAATATTTTTGTTTCCTAGGTATATTGTAGAAGTCTCTTCTCAGATACAACATTTAATGAGTCCAACTTGAGTTGCTGAGTTGTTGTTACTTGTTTGATGAAATCATATGCAAAGAATTCAACCACCTTTTTTTGGAGGACATGGTCACTGTTTCCTTCCCAAAGTGAAGGCCAATGCTGTTTTTCCTTATACCAGGAGAAGAACTGGATTATGCTTACTCCGTGTTGCTGGAATAAATACTTACATGCATACACACCCTCATATGCTTAGACAATTATACAAGCCTTCCTAAAACTGTATTACAAATTCCTGCCTTCTTCATTACTCTTCAGGAGTACCACAAGACTTAGTGAGTGTTAAATTATAACCTAAATAATAGCCACAAATCCACTCGCCTCTATTATTTCTAAAGAATCAAATTTAATATTA
>NC_048228.1:29300345-29313566 GCF_002007445.2 Ailuropoda melanoleuca | reverse complement strand
ACCATACAGTACATCCCTAATTTTTGATGTAATGTTCCATGATTCATTACTTGCGTATAACACCCAGTGTACCATGCAATACGTGCCCTCCTTAGTACCCATCATGGGCTTTTCTAAGGACAGCGGTCTCAGGCCAGCTATGCCAACTTTTTTCTGCACAGACCTCAAGACAGTTTCCAAATATTTTCAGAGAAGCCTGTCCCGCAAATCCTGGAAGACTAGCTATGTTAAATGTCTGACATTTAACCTTTTCTAGCACTTTACACTCTAATAGCCATTTTCCCATGTGCATGAGTTTATTTTATCTGTACGTCAATGCTGAGCAGTTATCATTATTAACCTCACAGTTGAGGGAACCTGAGGCTCACTGAGGTTTGGTAACTTATGGTCTCCCAGTCAGTGTGTGATGGAACTGTGCTTCAAACTCAGATCTTTGGACTCTAAATTCAGCACGCTTTCCTCTATTTCACATCCACACCATTTCTCAGCTTGTGACTTGCATTCCAGTCCTCACCTCTAATCCACTCCTTCAGGAGCTTTCTATTTTCACACCTGCCTAAATCCAACAAGGAGGCTGTGGCAGATCGGATTTCTCAAAAGTGGTCACAACGATATTTCCGGTCACACTTGCCCTTCCGGACACTTGCCACTCTTCCATGGAGATGTGAAGCCTCTTCCCATCCCCTCCCCTGTTCTTGAATCTGGATCAACAGAGAGAATGTGGCAGAAGTGAGGCCCTAAGGCCACCCAAGCTATTTAGTAAATGGCCCTATGGCTTCCTCTGTCTCTGTCTCTGTGTGTCTCTGTCTCTCTCCCTTTAAACATGTACCTGGTAGCCCAAGCTGACAAGATGTTCAATACACTGATGCTGGACATCATGCTGGAAAATCCCTGTGGAAAGACCACATTCACACAGATGCCCGGGGAGCCCAGGCTGTTCTAGCCCCCAGCTGTTTGAGGCTTTCCAACCCAGGCACCTGAAAAGCAAGTGAATTGAACTTCACATGATTCCAACCCCAGCCTGGGAGGCATTCCTGCTAATGCCCGAGGGGGCAGAACCCAAGGGGACAGAAACAAACCTTTCCGGTCAAACCCTGTCCAAATTACAGATTCACGCGCAAAGTAAATGTTGTTATTGTTTTAAGTCATTTAATTTGTTTCCATTTTAGTAATGTGGTTCATTATGCATCAGCAGGTAACAGAAACAGCGGCCTGGGAGAGCAACAGAGAAAGGGGGTATTTAGATCTATTTTTAAAAGACCAAATTCAAGTCAATATGCATAAGTATATACTGCTGTTAAGATATTTTACATTCACATTGTCACTCATCTTGTCAAGCTAAAATGCTCTTAATATAGCAGACAGTAATGCCAGTCAACCACATAATAAATCGAATTTTTGAAAATAAGTGTAAATCTCAAACTTTTTACATTTCTTAAGAGGAAGCCATTTCATATTTTCAGACAATGCAATCATACTTCAGGAGAGTCTTTTTAGCCCAATAATAATGAATTTCACCACAAAACTGGACACATTACCTCACGTAATGAAGGCGCTTACTTTTTGGCAGACATCAGCTCCTGTATCATCTTGCAACTTAGAGAGCTGAGTTTCTTTGGAGGTGAATTTATTAGACCCTGCGGAAAGTGGAGTGTGACCCCTGGGGGCTGAGACGTGCTAGGACACATTTCGGTGGGCAGGTAACAGGAAAGTGACAGGCCAGGAATTCCAGGGTTTGGAGCCAGCACCTGGTGGGAGGGGGGGTTCGGAGAGGAAAACCCCCTTCTACCTGAGCTGGCAGTAACCACCAGGTGAACTAACTTAAGGGAAAATGAAAATAGGATGCCAGTGACGTGGGAGACTAGGGACATTAGGCATTTGTCATTACTGGGAGAGAAAATAAAACAGGAGCGTCCTACACACCTGAAGACGAACCTAGCTGCTTCATGGGTACTCTTCTGGGTAGACCTCGGAGGAACAATTCTGCCGGAATTCGAAGTGGTTTCGCACTACGCAGCACGGCACTGAGCACAGTTGTACTGTGGGAAATGACCGTGTTCCTCACTGGCGCGACATGCACAACTACACCTGCTCCCGGGGAACAGGGAAGGATTTTTCTTGTTCCGTAGTCAGGTGAAACTGACCTTGCTATTTCCTTGGACAGAAAGAATATAAACTCAAGAGAGTCAGAAGCATGCACCTGCAGAGACGGGACAGAGGGTGTTCTGCTGATGTGGCTCTCGGGCCGTGTCTTTCGAGAAGGAGCCTGAAGAGGGTCCTTCATATCATGCCTCATTTCTCCACACTTCATCCAAATTTTCCCAATTAAAATTAAACTTTTACAGAAATTTTATTATTGGCAAAATTCAGGGCCAGCCTTTGAATAGTTGATGCAATAGGAAAATGTAAATTAGAACAGAAGAGAGAATTTTAATTATGCCAATAATTACAACTGTTTTTCATTTACTCCCCTGCCCTCAGCGACTCTCCACCCTCTCCTCTCACAATACCATATAGCTTCCAAGGATTTATAGTATTTATACTCTCCAAAATATTTTGGTGTGTAGAGGGAGTTTAGAAAACAATATCTCGTGCTGTTTTGTTGATCTGGCCTTTTAATATTTCAATATTTCCTTTTATAAGCTCTGATAATTTTATAATCATAAATTTTATAATTTTATAAATTTTATAAATTATAATTTTAAGTTGTCTCTCAATATTCCCTCCACCTGTTGTACACACCATGTATAATAATTCTCTCCCTTGGAGTGTGGGCGGAACCTATGAACATGATAGATAGTCACTCCCATGATTATGTTACATTATACGAAGACTTAGTCACAGCAGGCTAGAGAGATTCTTTTACTGCTTCGAAGATGTAAGCTGCCATGTTTTGAAAAGGTCACATGGCTAAGACCATGTGTCAACTCTAAGACCTAAGTCAACTCTTAGAAACTGAGAGCAATCCCTGGCCAACAAGCAGCAAGAAAACAGAAACCTCAGTCCGACAACCACAAGGAATTGAATTCTGCCAACAACCCAAGTGATCTCAAAATAGACCCTGATCTCTGGATGAGAACACAGACCAACAGACACTTTGATTTCCCAGACTGGTGAGACCCTGACCAGAAGACCTCCATTAGCATAGTGACAAATTTTCTAATCTACAGAAAATGTGAGATAATAAATGGGTATTATTTTAAGATACTAAATTTGTGGTTATTTGTCATACAAATACTCAAACTACTCTCTCCCCAACCCCTGCCAAGTCTTATTTTCGGGATGGTATCACACAGCACTTACCGTAGTGTGTATATATTTTATTATCACTATTTTCTAACTACAGAATTTCTAGAGGTTTGGCACAGTCTTTGAATATTCAGTCCTGTGTCGTGTCTTATCCACTCTGTGCTAGATGCCTATAACCTGATTCACTATGTTTTCAGCTCCTCCCTGCTTCTACTTTCTGTACCCATGAAAAGAAAATCAATAGCAATAATGATATTTATGTTACCCTGGGCAGTGAAAAGTGATGTTCATGGAGAGCAAGGGTGGACACTCTTCTCGCCCCGTTTCCTGGGCTCCATAATCTTCCATTACACATACACAGCTATTTGTCACTGTAGGGTTGGCCAAGAGTACTATTCATCTTGGCCCTAGAAATACTCCCTCTATCTCTAACTCCATTCCCTCTCTTTAGGGCTTGTCTACTTCCATTCCTCCAGAAAACAAAGTGAAGTAAGCTGTTGGTTAAATTTCCAGAAGCAGGAAATGTCTAAAGTTACTGCCATTTGCAACAAGGGTTGATGTCATAAATCAGCATGGAAGATAAGTTAAAATGATGAAAGAAATATACATTATTTAAGGTAAGCAAGGCAACCCTTTATCTCTCTGTCTTTTGGTTTTAATGACATATTTCCCCAGAATACCACATAATGTGACCTAATTTGGACGTAGGGTCTCTGTAGAGGGCATCAAGTTAAAACGAGATAATCAGGATAGGCTCCAAACCAAGACGATGGTGTCCTAGAAAAGTAGACATTTGGACAGAGAGACCAACATGCCTAGAAAGAAGACAATGTGAAGAGACATAGAAAACAACCATTTACAAGTCAAGGAGAGAGAACTAGGACAGATCCTTCCCTCACAGGCCTCAGAGGTAACCAATCCTGCTGACAACTCGATATTGGACTTCTAGGTTCTAGAACTATGAGACAATAAATTTTTGTTGCTTAGGCCACTCAGTTTGTGGCATTTGGTTGAGACAGCCCTAGAAAAACTAGTACAGCCCTGAGCTTTGCTCTGCACACTCTTGTCTGGTAAGTCATTGTATTCACTCTGTTGTTTGGTCACCATTTCTTCCCTGAGTGGACCACAACCTTAACCTCTCTATATGGGAAATGTTGTTCCTTCTCCCTTTATGCTTTTTTTTTTTAAATCTCATTTACTCTCTGTGTTATCAGTAATGGTTCCATGGCCCCTCTAGAAACAAGCCCCGCAGAACATCTTGATAACTATTCAATGCAACCAGAGGACAGGCAACAGATAAAGATGTCCACATTTTGATGTGCTACACACATTGGGAAGTGAGTGAGCAAATCTGTCTGGATTGGGTAGAGAGTTCATGCTCCAAAGAGATAAGCTATACAAATCAATGTGGGCATACTTTGAGGGAACTTTGGAGAAGTGTGAACTTCATCCTCCAGGGATAAGAAGTCACTGAGGAGATTTGGCTATTGTCTTTTTTTGCCAAGAGTGCTATAATGGATGCAACCTTTCAGGAAGATGCATTTGGCTACACGTCATTTTAGAAAATGGGTTAGAAAAAGGGCCAGAGTCGTGGAGATCAGATGGGAGGTTATAAAACAGTCATGGGTTGTGGTATTAAAAACCTAGACAGTAATAATACAGTAGAAATGGGGAGAAAAGAATTTATGTGGAAAATCTTACGAAGAATCAACAAGTTTTACTGGACTGTAAGATGACCTCGAGTTCTCCAGCTGGGAAAGCAAAATTGAGTCACCTGATAGTGACAAGAAAAAACAACAAATGGTAAGTAGCTTAATCTGGGTAACATATGTTGTGCTATTAGGTCTTAATAGTGATTAACAAAGTAATAATAGTTAGGAATAAAATATTTTTGTTTCCTAGGTATATTGTAGAAGTCTCTTCTCAGATACAACATTTAATGAGTCCAACTTGAGTTGCTGAGTTGTTGTTACTTGTTTGATGAAATCATATGCAAAGAATTCAACCACCTTTTTTTGGAGGACATGGTCACTGTTTCCTTCCCAAAGTGAAGGCCAATGCTGTTTTTCCTTATACCAGGAGAAGAACTGGATTATGCTTACTCCGTGTTGCTGGAATAAATACTTACATGCATACACACCCTCATATGCTTAGACAATTATACAAGCCTTCCTAAAACTGTATTACAAATTCCTGCCTTCTTCATTACTCTTCAGGAGTACCACAAGACTTAGTGAGTGTTAAATTATAACCTAAATAATAGCCACGAATCCACTCGCCTCTATTATTTCTAAAGAATCAAATTTAATATTATCTAGACTGCCTTAATGTAGCAACACATGAACAGCAGGGTCATTTTTACAATGAGAACACAACGTTTTCTGACTCTCTCATATTTAAATCAATATACCTTAACATTGTTAAGGACCATGTAAGTCCTTATTCACTTTCTGTCACTTTCTTCCCTCAGATTCATTTAGTGCAAATAAAATGTGGAAGATGACAACTAAAGGCAGCAAGAAAATGCTACACAAACACCAGGAGCAATTGAGAATTTTGCAAAAAAAGCAGCAGACTTTATCCCTTGCAGACATTTACTCACAGAAATATAAACATTATGATTCTGGACACATTTTGAATGGTGTCACTACTTGAAGTGTGACAAAGCAATGTAAACCCCAAAAGCCATAAAATCATAGTCTGTTAGGATATGACATCTCTAAATCTCAGATCATTTGGATGTTACCTCCCTAGGTACAAAGTTCCAAGGTTTCTGTAAACTTATTCACTCAACACCATATCTCCACTTAGGCCCAGCCAATGCCTGACTTACTGAGTCTAGAAATGAAGTTTTTTTCACGTTAGTGGAAAAAATATGAAAAGAAACAACCTTTGAAAAATGCTGATGAAATGTAACTTTTCCCCATAATAATTTTCTGGCATTTATGACAAAGATTCTCTGTTACAACTTCCAGCGAATTTCGTTCTTGGCTTCAATGCAACCCAAAGAACTGACAGGGGAGGGATATTAATATATCTCTGAGCAGTGAGGGAGCTGTTTTTCAAGTGAGACTGAAGCCATGAGTGTTTGGAACACCTCATACTTCAATGAAATCCAATTTTCTCTTACAGGTTTCACTCGGTAGCAAGAAGGCTCTCTTACTGCAATACTTAGATTCCAACAGCATCTATAAAAGAGAAGGGAAAAGACATTCCGCAATGATGTTTAGGAGTTTTTTGTTACTTGCAAATGTACTTTCATCTTATCTGCTTCCAGTGAATTCTCACCACTGAGTCAAGACCTCAGACCTTTGATGATTTGTAGAAAATTATGTTACCAGTAGTTTTATGTATCTTCATGTCTGAACCCTCTGGGTTTTGTGGAAGCACAACAGTTGGATTTGCTGGCAGACTGGAATCATATTTTACAGCAAATGATTAAATGGTAGAGAGGGGAGATTTCAATAAGGCCCTAGGGCATGAAGGAGGATTTCAACAGGGTGATATGTCATGTGAGATTGGAAATTCTCTTGTAGGGCAACATTAAAAGGTTTGCAAAGATTCATGGATACAACAAATATTTAATTTGTACTTATTGTGTGTTGGGCCTTCAAATCGTGATGTCAACCCGGGCTATCTGGAGAAATGGAAGTTGGAAAACCTGCAAAAGACTTAACCTTGGTAAGAAAATGAAACACGAAGAAGATTGTTATAGTTATTGAGGTACGTCGGTGGCTCATTCTGTAACAGCCACCATAGCTAAAGCCACTGTGGGGGGGTTCCCAAACCAGAAGCATAGCTCACAAAGCCTTCTTCAATTCCTCGGACGTATATGGGAGTTACTGTCGCTGCTATTGTTTTTGCAATTAATAGAATATCAACCACATTTTAGATATGGGAAGAGCTTGGGAGAACTTGAATCTCCCTTGTAAAACGGGAATCCTTGTTCAGAAAGAACAGCTTTGCAGGCTAGGGCACTAGGTTTTAGACCCCAGTTTTAGGAAAGATGTGAACGTAGGTCTTAGAAGGACATGGTTGGCTTTCCAGAGCCTCCACAGCTAATTACCCGCAGGTATCTAGAGTCCACTCACCCCAACTAGGAGTGAACCTCAGTTCCCTTGTTTGGCACTTAATCCACATCAGAACAATTTGCCACTTTATATAACCCCCTTCCACTTCCACAATAACCCTATGAGTTAAATATTATTAATATCCCTGTTTTGAAGATATGAAAATTAAGGTCATGGTCAGACAGCTTGTTTGTGGCAAAGCTTGGTTTTGAACGCAGCAATCAACTGTTTACAGCTGATTTTCCAGAACCTGACATTGAACAACTTGCTACTCTCCTAGTAGTAGTTTGTTGGATAAATCATCTACACCAAAAAGGGAAATTACATAAAGACAGCGAAAGAAGATTACTGGTGGCATCTTATCCTGGAAAATAAAGGCCACTGAGTCAGAGTTAAGTCCAAAGAAGCCTTTCCAGGAATTTGTAAATAATCACATACCAATAGTTCAATCAAAAATTGACCACTATACTGTCTTTTGCCAGCACTAATCCTGATACACAGCACATATTGTAGTAACTGTCTCTTCACCTTGACTGTTGGGCATCAACAACAGAAATAAATAGTTGGGGGGGGCAGGTATTCTAACCTATATAACTCTCTTCTGAGCAATACTAATTATTTGGTTTGGCAAAAAGACTCAAATATCCTTTCAGAGAACAGCGCATTTCACATTTTGTCGTTGTTGTTGTTGTTGTCTTTTTGTTTTGATTTTGATCAAGAGAAGTCATGTTGAGACTAGCAGACAAAATTAGAAAAAGTTTGAAGTTTCATCAGTACTAGGATGTGCAACTCTGTGTGTGATGTGTTTCTTTGTTTTGTTTCTCCCTTTTTGGCATATCAGCATTTTTGTCAGCGGAAACTGAACAGAACTTTCCCCTCTCAACAACCTATTCCTATTCCTTCTCTTCATTTCTCTCTCTGGCATCACTAAATTGCTAGAGGGGATGACTGGGCCACTGGATCTAAATATACTCAGCTCTAATCATATTGCATCAGAAACTGCTACTAAAATTGAGCTGTAACACATTAGAAACATCCAGAGATTTGGCTCTCAAAGAAACCATGTTTTCTCTCTTCTGAATCCCAAGATGCCCTCAGAAGAGCAAAAGAAAACCTGCAAATACAGAGACCTAAAGGACCTAGTAGACATGATAACGAAGATGCTTTTTCTTCCCCGCCCCCAGCTTCCTGGAGGAAGAAATATCTTTGTGAGTTTTGCGCCTCCGGAAGAGAATGGTGTCGCATTCAGGCTGCCCACTCTCTCTTTTTCCTTGACCTCTTCAGCAACTTTGTATCCCCACTAAAGTGTGTGTTACATAAATGGAGGTCAATTGGCCAGCCAGTCAAATGGTCCCAGGAGTTTGTAACTTTGTTTTACTATCAGTGTGTGCACTCTGTTGAGAATTAGTGGAAGCAGCTAGCTTTATTAGCATTGAAGCTGAGCTTCCACAATCACTAGGGAACTTGGCAAATCCATCCTCACAAAAATGCCCGATCCTCACCTCCACTTCTACTGCATGCATCTGTCCACATGTGTGTGAGCGCGCACACACATACACACACAATTTTCTGCAACAGTATTACAATTTGGAGACCAAGAAGCGTTATCATATGATTGAAAAGAGCCCCTTAAGATGACAAGTAATAAGAAGTTGTAATTGCTTTACAGTTTCTGAAGGAATGACTCTAAAGAAATGAGCTGTGTTCCAAGTCAATGAGTGGTTCCATGTTCTTTGTGCCATGACTCAGATTCCAAACCCTATGTCCTTCCTGCTAGGCCACAGTAAAGCCACCAGATAGCACTATTCACTGCTTCTGGAAAGTCATTACATCTTCAAACTCTGGGTGCTAGGGAAGCCTTCTTCTTGCTAAAAATGGTGGCAACATCGCATCACCAAAACTAGCTCTGATCACTTGCTCTTCCTTTTCACGAATTCCAGAAAACGAGAGTCAAGGCAAGAAACTTGGAACAAGAAAAAGGATAAACTAAGGTTGTTAAGACTTTGATGAGAGTCTAGTAGCTTTTCAGCTTTAGTATGATCTGACAGATGGCGCAGAGACCCTGATGAGAGCTCCAGATGCAGGGATTGCATCATCAAGGATGCAGTTCTGGCAAACATTGTCCTACCCCACCTTCATTTACATGGGTCTCTTATGTTTTATTTGTAAACTATCAACTTTGATTTCTTTGATAGTTTTGCAATCTTATTTGTTATAACCAAATATTTGCATTTCAAATACCAATAGGCAGATAGATGATAGATAGATAGATAGATAGATAGATAGATAGATAGATGATAGATAGATAGATAGATGATAGATAGATAACACAGAGGTTCTTAACTCATTCTAAATGACATTTCCAGGTTTTTATAATGCAAATTTCTCATCTAGTACCCAATGTTAGGAATGTCATTGTTTCAAAATTATTCCAACTTGTGTGTGTGTGTGTGTGTGTGTGTGTGTGTGTGTGTGTGGAGAAGTTCATCGTATTCTATTCTCTTTGGACCTGGTGCTGACTTTCCTTTCCCCAAAGTTGTATTATATTCAGCTAAAGATGAAGAAATTTTTAAAGCTAAGCCCATTTGTAAATTGGGAATTGCCTGCCAATAAAAGCCATATGTAATCTCAAATCCTGATTTTAATCAGAAGTTTCAAATTTTTTTACTAAGTAAATCTTTATGCCAGAATGCTCATGAGAGAATCCTGAAGTATCATTAGCATAATTGTGCAGCCTTGGGGATTAAGAGTAGGACAGATCTGGGCTACAGTCCAGCTCTGCCACTAACTAGCTGTGTGACCTTGAGCCAGTTGCTTCATTTATATTAACCTCAGGTAGTAGCCCTCTCATTTGGCTTTTGTGAGGATTAAATAAGCTAAGGCATGAAGAATGCATTCTTTAATGTCTGAAACATGATGCGTACTCACTAGGTATTACCTCGTGTTATATGTTCCCCTAAAGCTTCCAGAGAAACCGAATACACATCATTCACAAAAGAACAAAAAGTAGACTGGCACCAGACTTTTCATCAGAAAGACTGAGGCTGATAGACAGTAAGCAATACTTTCAAAGTTTTGAGATAAAGAGATTTTTAACCTAAAATTCTATCTTTAGCCAAATTATAAATAACCTAGTCAATGCCCACCCATCAAAAAACCACCAAGAACTCACCTATAGCTGAATAATGTTGAGTTTATTAATTCTTGCTGCAGGAAAGGAAGGCCTCACCCCACAGGGAAGCATGGGCTTCTCTGTAAGCAGGTGTCAGGACAGTTTCATTATAGGATTTAGGCTTGTGGTGAGTGGTGTCAGAAAGAATGCAGAGAAGAAGGATTTTCTCTGGTTTAGGTGCTGTCAGAAGATCCTATGATTAGGCACCTTAATAATTCTCATCTAGAAGTCAGGAGACATGAAGCATTAGGTCTAAAACTTCATTGATTTGAAAGCAACGGTCATTCATATGAGCTAGAAGAGAAGAGAGAAGAGGTTGGACATTTGTATGGTCGGCTCCATATTCTTGTTTTTGTATGTTCTCAGACATGATTACAGAGTGATCCTGTTTTTTTTTTTAATTTTTTTAATTTAAAATTTTATTTCATTGATTTTTTACTTGAGTATACTTGACACACAATGTTACATTAGGTTCAGGCATACAATTTAGTGATCTGGTCAGTTTATACATTGTGCTAAGTCCACCACAAGGATAGCTACCCTCTGTCCCATTAGATCCTGTGTTTTCGATTTGTTTCATCATGGTCATGGAGTTACCTTGTCTCGTGTTGGTGTTCTGTGAAATCGTTTATGTTACCAGAGAGCCTCACCGTTACTAGGCCTGCCACCAGCTGATGGGACTTGTTCCTTCACAATGGAAGGGAAGAATAAGGACATTTTTAGACATACAAGGATTCAGATATTTTACCTTACATACACTTTTTTCCTAAAAAGTTACTTGAGAATGCACTAAAGCAAAAAACTGTGAAATGAACCAAGATAAAGAAAACTTAGAACCCAAGAAATATTGGCACCAACCCAGGAAAGTGGGGCAGTTGTTCTAGGGAGAAATCAGCCCAGACCAGATAAAGGATAAGAGGGACCTACCTACTGGAGAGAACAAGAAACAAGAGTGAGTTAGTAGGAAGCTTGGCTGGAATATAGAATTGAAAACATGGAGGCTGTGATAAATTCAAATAGTGCAAGAACTAAAAAGGGAAATTTGGTATTACAAATAGTAAATGTAATTAAAGCACATTGTCTAGTTATATCCTGAAATAGTTAAAGAATGCAAACACTTTATATCCATTTCTATTAGGATTAATCTGTAGATAGTGATTGGAAATCTTCCAGGTGAATTATTGAATGTGAATATTTTCAAACTTGACAAGATAAAAATAAAAGGTCTACAAGCTGAAAAAAGAGAGACAAGCTGGAGGACATAGTAGGGGCAATAATATTAAACTACAAGGTGGAATTTAGGAGAATCTAAAACAATTCGATAGAGTAAGAGATAAAGGTATTATTACATTGCTCAAAGTCATGCAACACAATCAATAAGAAAATCTAAAAACTAGTGTATAACTCTGTTAGGAGAATGCACGAAGGGGAGCTGGGACTGTGTTATAATAAAGGAGGCAACCTCATTTATCAAAACAAGAAGTCTAAGTTGCAGAATCAAAAAACAGCAACATGCACGTATTTATGGTGGAAGCGATGATCTGAGGAACCAGAACTGGGGCACCTGAGGGGTTCAGTTGGTTAAGTACCCAGCATTCGGTTTGGCTCAGGTTCTGATCTCTGGTTATGAGATCCAGACCCCCATGGAGTTGTCTGTGGGGCTCCATGCTCAGTTCGGAGTCTGCTTGAGATTCTTTCTCTCCCTCCCCCTCTGCTCCTCCCCCCTCCTGCTCTTTCTCTTTTTCTCTCTTTCAAGTAAATAGATATAGATGATGATAGATAGATTAGTTAGATGATAGATAGATGATAGATAGATAGATAGAACCTTAAAAAAGAAGAAGAAGAAGAACCAGAACCAGCAGACAGTTAAAATTGCTTCCTCTGAGCAGCAGGTCCATCACGGAAAAGAAAAAAAATGCAGNAGCAGCAGGTCCATCACGGAAAAGAAAAAAAATGCAGCAGCAGATGCGTTTTCTTCTGTCTGAATCTTTTTTTCTGTTTGATTTTCTTTCATATGCATAAATTATTTTAATACCGGCTAATTTTTAAAAGCAAAAGAGGTATTTGTAAAATGAACATGGTCATTGCTTAATGAATATTTACTTAATAAATTATTTACTCTAGATTAAATATGAGAAAAATATAGCTTGGAATCAAAATTTTATCAGAAACTTTTTGGATTATGTAATTTCTTCATAGTGCAAAAAAAAAAAAAAGAGAGAGAGAGAGACACACACACACACACAAAAACAATATAATACAGTAGTCCGGCATCCAGATCCTTTAGAATTAACTGGCTACCTTTTTATCATGGGAAGCTGTTTTCTAGTCCTACAGCTTCTGAGTAACTAACACCATGGACAGCAAATGGATTGACTTGTGCAATAAACTACTGTACCCGTGCATTCACCTCACCAAACCCACAATGAAGGAATTTGGGACTTTGTCGAATCACACACATGGCACCACATCGCTGGGTGTGGCTCTGTGCAGAATCCAGGACTTGGTGAGAGAGAGCAGTCTCCACCCCACCTCCACCCACACAGGGCCCTTGGGGATCTGTACTGAGAACAGTGACTAGACACTTGTGCTTCTCCTTTTCACTCATGTCCCTCAAGAGCCCCCACCATTATTTGCTTAGATCCCAGGGCTTCTCTGAAAAGTAAGGACACTATACAGAATAATTCTGAATATTCACATGCGAGATCTCACGAGTTTCCCCACAAATGG
>NC_048228.1:29040215-29300245 GCF_002007445.2 Ailuropoda melanoleuca | reverse complement strand
TTTTTTTTTTTTTTAATTTAAATTTTAGGTGGTTAATGTACAATGCAATATTGGTTTTTGGAATAGAATTCAGTGGTTCATCATTTACATACAACACCCAAGGCTCATCATAACAAGCGCCCTCCTTAATCCCCATCACCCATCTAACTCATCCCCCACCCACCTCTCTCCGTCTCCCTTCAGTTTGTTCTCTTAACATTGCAAACAGACTTCATCCAAATAATTAAATAACTGGAAATGTACAGAGTGTTATTTAAGAAAAGCACCAAACGCAAGTGTTGTGGTTAACTTCTTCCATGTATGTGTGAGTGACCATGAGCAAAGGCATCAACACTGAACACACATTTGTTAAGCTCTTACTAGTGATGGTACATTAAAGGCACTGGCAAAATGCTTGGTACCCACTATGTGTTCTATAAATGACAAAGAACACGTAAATAGCCCCCTGCTGCAGAATTATATATTTCCACTTCAAATTCCACTTCTCATTTCACTCAAACTAAACCAGGAATATTCCAAAAGGCTCTCCACCTTTACAGTGCCGATCGGGGCACCGTCCCCCAAAAGTGGGTGTGCAAAGTGCCAAGAGACCTAACTAGTGGCGAGAATCTCTCCTCTCGTTTTCCTTACTACCTGCCCTATGTGGGGTCTCTATAAACTCCATTCCTGGTTTATGAAATACGATATAGTAGAAAGAGCACGGGCGCTAGGCTTAACTAGACTTGGATGTAAGCTATGCTCTCCCAGTGATTGGCCATATAAACTTAAATCATCTGTGAAATGGAAATAATCATATTGGCTGCATCACTTCTAGGAGCCTGAGACGTGGATCCATACAAAAGGACCGATGAGGACCACTGGCAGGGAGGACTGGGATCCTCGCGCTGTTCTTTGAAGACAAACAAGTTTCAACTCTGTATTTAAAGGCCAGAGATGACAAACCCGCTTGCACAGATCCCTTGCTGGGATAACGGGGAATTCTTCCTATTTGTCCTAAGCACAGTCTAGGCACAGGTGCACAGCAATGATTAATTTTCTACCAGCGAAGTGGCTCCTAGAAGAAGACTGGGGCACCTGCCTTGGCACCTGGTTAAATACCCACAGGGTGCTGACCTTCCCACTCAGGAGCCCAAGTCAAACTCTAAGGCACCTTGAGAGTGAGCCTACTGTCCCTGTTCCATGGAAGCTAAAAGGCAGATCCTTTGCTGCCTTACAGTCTCGTTCCAAACCGTCCATGTGGGCTTCCTTTATTCTAACCCTGCAGCCCCTAAATTGCTGTGCAGGATTTTCCGACGACTCGGCCCTGAGCACATCGTGGGCTGCTGGATGTCCGCATGCGCTTGCACGAATAAGGAATGGACAGCTGGCTCAGGAAGAAGGACTTACATATTTATTTTTCCCTCAAATGACATAGTTGCACATTAAAAACTATGCATTTTGTTCTCCTGCTAGCAAGGACTAATGAAACTAGAGTGTTGCCTTCCCAGCAGCTCCTGCCTTTGAATCGCGAAAGCAGAAACAATCCTCAGCTTGTAGGCAGCGACAGCCTCCAGAAGCCGCGGGAGCATTGCCAAGAGCTCTGAAACACCTCCACAGCTAATTGGGAACTGGCTTATTAGTGACACTTTTGAGAGTCAGGTTGTCATTGAGGAGAAACGAAGGAGAACACGGTGGGCGCTGTAGCCTGGAATTAGGCCGTGGGAGGGAGGGCTGCTTCCTTCTCCTCACAGGAACATTGCTCTGTAATTTTCTCAAACGCTGTGCTCAGCTGCTTGCAAAAGCCCTGGATCCTGGGAGGCTGCAGGCAACACTTTGCCTCCACAATTGCCCGATGCGGTTTCCCACCATCCACATGCGGAGAGCTCTGCGGCCCTTGCAAAGATACCCCAAATCAGGTAACACCACCAAGATAAACGCATCGTCCCCTCTGAGCGGTAACCTCTTGAACACGTGTCTCCATTTGTCGTGTAGCTAACTCAAAGTGTTCATTTCACAATCATAGACAATTCCAGTAGCAAGTAATCCTCAAGGTTTTGTGTAAATATTTGAAACTCAGTAAAGAAAGAAGAAAAGCCGAAGAATTTTTAAAAATGTTTTAAATTAATTTGTCAAAATACCATTCAGGTCATATTTAAAGTCAGGCTTTTGAAGCATCACAAGAAATGAATACTTTTTGAGGGGGATGGTGGGGGAGGTGATTGCCAGTGTCAGGCCAGCTCCTGTCAAGCAGAATGCCATGTCCAGAGTGTTGCCTTGGAGTTTTGAGTGAGATGTTGCACTGATAACAAACTGGGTTTCTCAGCTCCCTTCTTCTGGAAGGGCGGTCCCGGATCTGGATAACATTTTCTGAGTTCTGTGCTGGGATGCTAGCCTCACCACCCCTCCCCCGTTCCCTGGAAAAGACGAAGCAGCAGCTGCATTAGGAATGAGAGAGGTTTGAGCTGGGTAAGCCTACACATGTTCCATTTGACGTGCTCCTGCTGGATGAACTGATGGAATCCCGTCGCCGCCGGTAGGAGGAAGGAAGCCTAGATGCTGGAATTAGCCCCGGGGACTCTCTGCTGGCCTGGGAACAACCGCAAGGAGCTTCTTCTGATGGTACCAGAAATCCATCTGAGAACAGAGACTAGCACACAAAAAATACAGTTGGCAGGCATCTGTTTACTGCCTTATTCTATTTATTGCCTTTGTCTTCTCTTTCAGTAAATTCACTCTTCTTTCCCCGTAAGAATAGTTTTGCCTTTGTGCATTCCATAATTCAACCCAACTTGTAAGAGGATAAGTTCCCTGAATCTCAAAGTAACTCACTTTCTCTCCCTAGCTCTTGATTTTAATATACACAGACACAGACACAGACACACACACACACACAAACCCCCCCCCACACACACACACATTTTAGGAGTACACAAAAGTGGGTTGTTGCCAAACCTATAGTTGGCCATTTTTCCTTCCTTTCTTCTTTCCAAGGACAGATTGCCTCCCACAAGAGAACCTAAAATGTCAGTTAACAGCAGTGGTTTCTTGCTGCTGGAGGTGGGGATGTGACACAGTTTTTGGGTGGCCATGTGACAGAGTCCCAGCGTGGCCATGTGACACAGTTGTGGGGTTCAATGTGACAGTCCTATAGCAGCACTATGATGATGTGGCCCATTTCTGGAGTGGCCAAATGGCAAAGTCCATGGGTGGCAGAGTGACACATTTCTGGTATAGGAATGTGACACTCTTCTGGGGTAGCCATGTGGTATAGTACTTGGGTGGAGATGTGACACAGGTCTCTGTTGGCTATGGGACCCAGTCCTGTGGTGGCAGTGAGACATCCTTCTGGAGTGGCTAGAACATGGAAACATTCCTGGGATAGCCATGTGCCAGGTATGGGATGGCTCTGTGACACGGGAGATGACCATGTGAAACATTTCTGGTCAATGAAACCTACAGGATGTCTGCTGGAGAAACTCTTGGAAAAAATGCTCCCTCTATATGAACAGAGATATGGAAAAAGACCTTTCTCATCACTGGGACTTCCCCTTTCTCTTCTCACCTTGGAACAGATTTACATGAAGTTAAGCAAATTCAATATTTAATATTTTCTCAATACTTTGTACTTTGTTTTTTCATAATAAAAGTTTTCTCCAAGTCACATAAAGACCCCATACTCCCTCCCATTTTCCCAAGCATTTTGTACAGATAATACAATTGTGTGTGTGTGTGATAGGATATGAACAAGGTTAGGAAGCACACAGAGAAAGCAGTTACCAATCAAGATCTGTCTTCCCTGTTTTCCAACTGCATCAACACAAAAGGAGACTGTCACTAAAGATAGATTTGAGTAGACTCCTGCTTCACTCCAAACCTCTCCATTTCAAACCCTAGAACCACAAGTGTAACCTGAGGGAAAGAGATAGAGTGAATGGGATAAAGTTTGAACCGAACAGGAGATTACAAATTAAAAAGAACATGTTTGGCTCCGAATAACTGAAATGAGACTTGCTAAAATAAATGAGATTTTACTGAGTCAAAATGAGATCCCAACTAGGGAAACGGGTACCCAGTAAAAAACAAAGTACCATTGAATGTGGAAAGTACCAACTATTGGGTCAAAAGAAAGCTTTTCATGTTTATGCTCCCGAGAAATTGAGGCTAGAGTAAACCAGTCAAATAGATTTAAAGTACCTCACGAATTTCAGTCAAAGTTATTTTGGATACTCACATTAGACACACTCTTTCAAACATTTTAAATAACATGAATTAAAACAAGCAGCCTATGAATATATGGTTTAATCCCATCTTTCTCCCCCTTCCATCCTCCCCCAACAAAGTTAGGTACAAAATAACAAATCCAGTCTGGCTCCTACCTTTTCTGCAGGAATACAAAACAAATTTTGTTTCCCATTTTGAGGGCATGATTTCAGGACCCAATAATTTTGCACACAGCTAAGATGAATGTCAAACAAAGAGGCAGCAGAAAAATTTCCACAATTGAGGGTGGGGATCAGAAAATGTATTATTCATAAAACATTCTTGAAATCTTAATTTAAAAATTACTCCAACAGACCAAGCCATATATTAATATTAAAAGCTCCAGAAAGATGAAGTCATAAAGACTGCTGATGAGTGAAAATGCCATTGAATACAAGGTTAAATTCTAAATAATCATAATAAATTTGAAAATTTTTTAATTTAAAGGAAATATATGTTAAAAATGTTTCACATTCACCTATTCATGGTCATATGGGTTGTTTCTACATTTTAGATATTGTAAATGCAGCTGCCATAAACATTTTTGTACATTTTGTGAACATATGCTTTCATTTCTCTCGGATACATACCTACAATGGGAAAGGCTGGATCATGTGAGATGTGAATGTTTATGTTTTTACAAAGCTGCCAAACTTTTTTCTGAAGTCATTCTTCCATTTTACCTTACCAAAAGTTGTGTGTGAGAATTGCAGTTGCTTCACATGCTCACAAAACCAGATGTGGTCCTCTCCTTATTTTTAGTCGTTCTGCTAGGTAGGCAGGAATAGATATATCATTGAGGTTCTAATTTGCATCTCCCTGATAAATGATGATGAACCTCTTTTAAAATACTGCTCTGACATCTGTTTCTCTTCTGTTGTAAAGTGTCTGTTCAAATCTTTTGCCCATTTTGTTTTAATTTTATTATTGTGTTCTAAGAGTTTTTACTATTCAAGAAACTAATTCATGGACAGATTCATATTCTACAAATGTTCCTCCCAATCTGTGTCTTCCTTTTCATTTTCTGTACAGTGTCTTTTGAAGGGAAAAAGTTCTTAATTTTGATTAAGCCTAATTCATTAATCTTCTTCTTTTTGTATTTCTTGTCTTGTTTGTTGTGTTGAAAGAAATCTTTGCCTAAACAAAGTTATGAATATTTTCTCCTGGTAAATTTATAGTTTTATCTCTTACATTAAGGTCTAGGATCCATTTGAAGTTAATATTTGTATATCATATAAGGAAAATAAAAAGCTTCATTTTTCTAAATGACTTTCCAAATGTAGCACCATTTGTAGAAAAGATTATCTTTTCCCCTCTTAGCAGTTCAGTAAAAATCAATTTATGATATATGTGAGTCTATTTCTGAACTCTTTGTTCTATCCATTGATCTATTTTTTCTCTCTTTATGCTAATACTACACTGTTTTGATTATCATTGCTTTATAATGAGTCTTAAAATTGGGTAGTGGAAGTCCTCCAATTTGTTTCTTCTTTGTTAAGGTTGTTTTAGCTATTCCGGATCCTTTGCATTTTTGTATGAATATTATAAATCGGCTTGTTACAAAGCAAAAGCCTGCTGGGAATTTGATTGGTATTACATTGAATTTGTACATCCAATGGGGAAAATTGTCATCTTAACAACATTAAGTCTTATGATCCATGAATGGATTTATCTTTTCAGTTATTTAGGTTTTTTAATATCTCTCTGCAGTGTTTTAAAGTTGTAGTGTAGATATATATCTTCTCTCAAATTTATACCTAAAATTTTCATATTTTTAGTACTGTGATAAATGATACTTTATAAAATTTTAACTTGTGATTGTTTGTTGCTAGTATATAGAAACGATATTGAATTTGCATATTGATCTTGTGCCTTGCAATCTTACCAAACTCATTTATTACAACTTATTAGTTCTAGCAGAGTTTTTGGTCAGTTACATCAGATATCCTGCGCAGATAGTCATGTTACCTGCAAATAAAAACAGTTTTAATTTTACCATACTGATTTAGATGCTTTTTTATTTCTTATTCTTCCCTTATAGCATTTAATAGAATCTCCAATACAATGGTGAATAGTAGTGGTGACAGCAGATATATTCAATTTTCCAGAAGAGCTTGTGTAAACTGGTACCATGGGAATCATCAGAAATCTATGTTGTCTACCTCAGATTTCCGAATCAAAGATTGGGAATGCAGACTTCCCTCTTCCCTTGTGTTCACTCCTCATCCGTGCCATCTCTTTTTCGAGGTTGTAGCAATATTAGCCCCATTTTAGTGACCTGGCCTTTATAGTGTTAAGGCAAGGAACCATGTATGTACTCCCAAAGTTTTATTGAATGTCTGGTGAATATATCAAATGAATCCCTCATTATGCCCTGTTGGTCAGTGGTTAGCCTCCAAGAGCTTGTCCCTTGTCCTTAGCTAAAGACTCCAATAGCCATTTTCCAGACAACAGGATAGCTGCTATTCAACACTTTATATTATCTTGTAATATCAGCATGCACTGGTTTTCTTTCCTTTACCACAGGAAATTTTGTGTTTTCCTATTACCACAGGAAGTAGAAACAATGCTCTATCCCAATTATTTTTTTGCTTTTCAGGAATAACTAAATTACCAAAACTAAAGCTCTGACTTATCTCACTCATGTTTTCAAGCATCCAATCAACACATATTTACTAAGTAGTACCAGGAACTGTTCAAGGCATAGAGGATACAGTGGTAAGAAAAATACACATCGTCTGTTTTATTCTCTTAAAAAACAGAAGGAATTACAATTCCCAGAAGATATGATATACTAGGCTGGATAGTGGGCACCAGGGAACAATAAATCCAGAGGCCCCAAATAAAGTCAGTGAGTCAAAAAAAGCATTAGCCTTGGGTATTATTCAGGTAAAGAGGTAAGGAAAGTTCCAGAGAGAAAGCAGATTGCTAAAAGGCCTTGGAGGTAAAAGAAATTGAGGGTGACATGTTGGAGGAATTACAGAAATTCATGTTGGGTCTACTGGTGAAGACAAGGGCAGAACAGTGGCTGGGTCATTCAGGGTCAGCTCCGACAGCTTATGCTCTGTAGATACTATCTCAAAGACAATAGAGGATGACAAAGCTTCTAAGCATGGAGATGATCACAATTAAGTTTTAGAGGTTTAATGACACAATTTGGCCATAGCGTGTTGATTAGACTAGAGGATAGAAAGATTTACATCAGGAAATCTATTAGGAGATGCTCATAGTGACCCAGACTTGAATGGATAAAAGGCCAGATTACTTAACTTAGTGGTAGTGGACATAAACAAACATAGACAAATCTGAGACATGGTTAGCAGCAGTTTCAAAAGAATGTAGATTACAAAATTCAATGTTGAAGCCTTCGGGCAGGATGCTGGATGATTACAGAGATGTTAAAGATAACTCGGTTTCTGTTTCCAGCCAAATTTAGATATGAAGTACAGAAGGAAAACTGATGAATTTGGAATTCAGAGATTCAATGTGAAAGCCAAAAGCAAATAAATGTCCAGTGGCCAGTTGCCTATATGGCTTTGAAACTCAAGAGATGTCAAAGCTAAAAGGTATATTTGAAAACCATCATGTTTAATTTTCAGATTTCACCTGATATTACTTTTCTGTTTTTATTATTTTTTTCTGCCTTTTAAATAATCTTTTAAAATTTGAGCTCCACATTTCTCAGAAAGTTAAAAATGGAACTACCCAATAATCCAGCAATTGCACTACTAGTTATTTACCCAAAGGATACAAAAATACTAATTCAAAGAGATACATGCACCTCGATGTTTACAGCAGCATATTCAACAATAGCCAAATTACGGAAAGAGACCAAGTGTCTATCAACTGATGAAAGGATAAAGATGTGTCTCTCACACACACACACACACACACGCACACACACACTGGAATATTACTCAGCCATAAAAAAGAATGAAATTGGAGCATTCGGTGGCTCACTCGGTTGAGGAGCTGACTCTTGATTTTGGCTCAGATCATGGTCTCAAGGTCCTGGGACCAATCCCTGCATCAGGCTCTGTGCTCAGCCCAGAGTTTGCTTGGGATTCTCTTTCTTCCTCTCTCTCTCTGCCCCTCTCCCCACTCTCTAAATAATAAATAAATAAATAAATAAATAATAAATAAAATGTTTTTGAAAAAGAATGAAATCTTATAATTTGAAATGACATGGATAGAGCTACAAAGTATAATGCTAAGTGAAATAAATCAGTCAGAGAAAGACAAATACCATTTAATTTCACTCATATGTGGAATTTAAGAAGCAAAACAAATAAGAAAAGGGAAAAAAGAGAGAGAGACAAACCAAGAAACAGACTCTTAACTATAGAGAACAAACTGATGTTTACCAGAGGGGAGCAGGTGGGGATAAAACAGGTGATGAGGATTAAGGAGTGCACTTGTGATGAGCACCGGTGTTGTATGAAAGTGTTAAATCACTATGTTGTACCCCTGAAACTAATATAAGAATGTATGTTAATAACTGGAATTCAAATAAAAACTAACTAAATAAATATACTTATTTATAAATTTAAATTCCATATCACTGACTTAGTTTTCTGGTACAGAATTTTTTAGAGATTATTTATTTATTTTAGAGAGGGGCGGGGCAGAGGGAGAGGGAAAGAGAGAATCTCAAGCAGACTCCCTGCTAAGCATGGGGCCTGACTCAGGGCTCAATCTCACGACCCTGAGATCATGACCTGAGCTGAAACCAAGAGTTGGGGGCTTAACTAACAGATCCATGCCCTCTTATTTGGTATGCCCTTGTTATCTACATAACTACACAGTCTATATTACATAGCTTTGATTGCACTGAGTCTGTCCAATTGTTTCCAAATTCACTTTGGGTTTCTATAGTAAAACATTTTTCAAAACTACACTCATTCATTTCCTATTGAGATTGTTTACATTTCAGCATAACTGTTTTTTTCAGGAGCCCTGAGTTAATTTGCCCTCTCCACTCATTCTCAGCCAAAAAGATTCTCTTATTTTTGATTCTCACAGAAGTTGATCCTGGAAAAAAATAATCTAATGTTTGTGGCTTTGGGAGGACATGCATGAAACACAGATAATTAAAGGAGAAAGATATAGAAAAGGGAAGTCATTAATAAAGGCTGCATTGTCAAACCAGCCACAGCCGTGAGTAAATCCATGCAAAAGCTCTGGGAACCTGTGCACAATTCACACCTGCGGATTTTTCCACCTGTGGGGTCAGGGAGCTCTGCATTATGTTTTGTGGGCTGTGGTCACACTTCCGGGTAGACTTCCCATCCACAGCTTGGGTGAAAGCTGCCAGGGAAAGAAATGTACATATTGGCATTTGGAGACCTGTCAAAGGCCACTGAAGTGTAAACCTTGGGGAATGTGTCACACAGGATCTGCTACAACAAGTCACTTTTTTTCCCCAAAGTGCAGGGGGTTTGGATATCTCTTTGTTCTCTTTACCTCTTGTTCTGTTTCACCCCCAAGTGAATGTATTGTGGTACAATTCTGATGAGAACCACAGGAAGCTAGCATCAGACTCCACAGTTAAAGGCTCAGTGTGTTCTAAACTGAAGTTTATGTCCCCCCAAAATTCTTGTGTTGAAGCCCTAACCTCCAGGGAGGCTATATTTGGAGACAGGATCTCTAAGGAAGTAATTAAGGGTGGGGCCCTGATCCAATAGAATTAGTGTCCTTATGAGAAGAGGCACCAGAGATCCTACACTCACTTTTCCTCCCTTTTCCTCTTCCTTTCCCCATCTCTCTTCTTCCCTCTCTCTCCCTCTCCCTCTTCTTCCCTGGCTCCCTCCCTATAAACACATGAAAAGGAGATCATGTGATCATACAGTAAAGATGGCAGCCTTCTACAAGCCAAGCCAAGAGGCCTCAGAATGAAAGCTACTTGTCAGTACCCTGATTTTAGACTTCCCAGCTTCTGAAACTATGAGAAATAAATTTCTGTTGTTTAAGCCACCCAGACGGTGATATTTTTTTTTTATGGCAGCACAAGCAGACTAACATACCTCCATAAGACTGCCCTGACATCAGATGCCAGACATACTTCAGGAGTCCCTTGGCCACCTGCACTTCTATCTGGCTATAAATTCAAGGGTTTCTATAGCCCCCTCAGGTTCAATAATTCACTAAAATGACTTGCAGAGCTCAGTCAAGTGTTATACTTATGATTGCAGTTTTAATATAAAAGATACACATAGGACAATGTCTGGAAGGGAGGGCAGAGCTTCCCTACACTTTCCTGTGGAGCTGGGGTATGTAACACTCCTGGCCAACCAATGTGTTCTCCACTGAGCATCAGTGTCCGGAGTGTTGTTTATCAGGGTTTCTTTATGTAGACATGATTGATGGACTCATTTGCCATGTGATTGAATTCATTTTCCATCCCTCTGCCCCTCTCTGGAGGTTGAGACATTGGCTGAGACCACATGGCTCGAAGCTGCAATCATCTTATCACATGGTTGGTCTTTCTGGCTTAGAATATGCCCCATCATGAGTCACTTATTAGCAAAAAATATCAAGGCCCACGATGAATAAAAAAGAGCTCCTATACCCAAGAAGTTACAAGGATTTAGTGTCCCTTCCAGAAGCCAGGGAAAAAGACCAGACAAATTCTCTATTATACCACCTCTCTATGTGGAGACAGTGAAATCTCCTTTGATCAGATCTGGAAGGAAAGTTGTTGTGTGTTACCACTAATTTCTAATTTTTAGTGGGCCTTCATTTAGTTATTTTCATACTAAGAATCTTTCTGTGTCTACTACCTGTTCTAGATAAAAGGGTATACATTGAAACTGTCTTCTTTTCTGTAAAAGACACCATCAAGAGAATGAAAAGACAAACCACAGAGAGAAAATATTTGCAAAAGACACATCTGATAAAGGACTTATATCTAAAATATACAAAGAATTCTTAAATCTCAACAATAAGAAAACAAACAAAATGATTAATAAATGGGCCAAACATCTAAATGGATACCTCACCAAAGAAGCTGTGCAGGTGGGAAATGAGCCTATGAAAAGATGCTCCGTATCACGTGTCATCAGAGAAATACAAAGTAAAATGAGATACCGTTACACACCTATTAGAATGCCCAAAATCCAAAACAATGACAGCAAAGTTCGGTGAATGTGGAACAAAACAGACCTCTCACTCATTGCTGATGGGAACGTGAAATGGTACAGCCACTTGAAAAGGCAGTTTGGCAGTTTCCTACAAAACTAAACACACCCTTACCATAAGATCCAGCATTCCTGCTCCTTGGTATTTACCCAAAGAAGTTGAAAACTTATGACTACCCAAAACCTGCACACAGACGTTTATAGCAGTTTCATTCATAATTGCCAGAATTTAGAAGCAACCAAGATGTTCTCCAGTAGATGAGTGGATAAATAAATTGTGGTGCATCCTGACAATGGAATACTATTAACTCTAAAAAGAAATGAAGTATCAAACTGTGCAAAGGCATGGAAGAAGCTTAAATGCATGTTACAAAGTGAAAGGAGCCAATCTGAAAAGTCTACATATGGTAAGATTCCAACTATATGACATTCAGGAAAGGCAAAACTATGGAGACAGGAAACGAAATCGGTGATTACCGGGGGTTAGAAGGGAAGGAGGGGTGAATAGGTGGAGCACAGAGAAGTTTTAGGGCAGTGAAAATACTTTGTATGAAACTACAATGATGGATACTTGTCATTATACATTTGTCCAAACCCATAGAATGTACAACACCAGGAGTGAAATGCAGCCTAAACTACAGACTTTGGGTGACAATGATATCAATGTAGGTTCCCCAGTTACAACGCATTTACCATTCTGTTGGTGGTATTGATAACGGGGGAGACCAGGCAAAGTGGGGCAGGGAGTATCTGGGAAATCTCTGTATCTTCCACATAATTTTGCTGTGAACATAAGCTACTCTTAAAAATAAAGCCCNAAACAGACCTCTCACTCATTGCTGATGGGAACGTGAAATGGTACAGCCACTTGAAAAGGCAGTTTGGCAGTTTCCTACAAAACTAAACACACCCTTACCATAAGATCCAGCATTCCTGCTCCTTGGTATTTACCCAAAGAAGTTGAAAACTTATGACTACCCAAAACCTGCACACAGACGTTTATAGCAGTTTCATTCATAGTTGCCAGAATTTAGAAGCAACCAAGATGTTCTCCAGTAGATGAGTGGATAAATAAATTGTGGTGCATCCTGACAGTGGAATACTATTAACTCTAAAAAGAAATGAAGTATCAAACTGTGCAAAGGCATGGAAGAAGCTTAAATGCATGTTACAAAGTGAAAGGAGCCAATCTGAAAAGTCTACATATGGTAAGATTCCAACTATATGACATTCAGGAAAGGCAAAACTATGGAGACAGGAAACGAAATCGGTGATTACCGGGGGTTAGAAGGGAAGGAGGGGTGAATAGGTGGAGCACAGAGAAGTTTTAGGGCAGTGAAAATACTTTGTATGAAACTACAATGATGGATACTTGTCATTATACATTTGTCCAAACCCATAGAATGTACAACACCAGGAGTGAAATGCAGCCTAAACTACAGACTTTGGGTGACAATGATATCAATGTAGGTTCCCCAGTTACAACGCATTTACCATTCTGTTGGTGGTATTGATAACGGGGGAGACCAGGCAAAGTGGGGCAGGGAGTATCTGGGAAATCTCTGTATCTTCCACATAATTTTGCTGTGAACATAAGCTACTCTTAAAAATAAAGCCTATAAAGAAAAAACAAAACAAAACAAATCAATTTATATCTCCACCCTACCCTACTTCTTCTTGGACTTTTGTTTTTTGAAAGCTCTAAAACAAATACAGAAACACTAAGAAGGAAGAGCACATCTGCAGGAGAAGGCAGATCTCCTTGCTTTCTGGGTGGACGTGGACCCAGGTTACTGAATGAAAGGTAAGCCACCAGAGAAGAACAATGTGTCCTGCTATTTTCTTTCAATAAGGCAGAATATTTTATTTCATGATTTTTCTCCATCCTGATGAATTGCCTTTATTTTTCATAGAACTTTTCTCCAAGATTCTGACAATAGGTCATTAGTCCAAAAAGTTTTCAGGAGTCTTATACATTCNGGTGAATAGGTGGAGCACAGAGAAGTTTTAGGGCAGTGAAAATACTTTGTATGAAACTACAATGATGGATACTTGTCATTATACATTTGTCCAAACCCATAGAATGTACAACATCAGGAGTGAAATGCAGCCTAAACTACAAACTTTGGGTGACAATGATATCAATGTAGGTTCACCAGTTACAACACATTTACCACTCTGTTGGTGGTATTGATAACGGGGGAGACCAGGCAAGTGGGGCAGGGAGTATGTGGGAAATCTCTGTATCTTCCACATAATTTTGCTGTGAACCTAAGCTACTCTTAAAAATAAAGCCCATAAAGAAAAAACAAAACAAAACAAATCAATTTATATCTCCACCCTACCCTACTTCTTCTTGGACTTTTGTTTTTTGAAAGCTCTAAAACAAATACAGAAACACTAAGAAGGAAGAGCACATCTGCAGGAGAAGGCAGATCTCCTTGCTTTCTGGGTGGACGTGGACCCAGGTTACTGAATGAAAGGTAAGCCACCAGAGAAGAACAATGTGTCCTGCTATTTTCTTTCAATAAGGCAGAATATTTTATTTCATGATTTTTCTCCATCCTGATGAATTGCCTTTATTTTTCATAGAACTTTTCTCCAAGATTCTGACAATAGGTCATTTGTCCAAAAAGTTTTTTGGAGTCTTATACATTTTTCTAACTTTAATAAACAGTTAAGAAGAGAAGTTGAGTAAGAAGATGGGAACCAAGCATCGTTTCAAAATACAACTCCAACTACTACCTTTGAAATGGCTCCTTTTACAAACTTCACAACATATAATCCTATACCATTCCAGCTTCTTATAGCTCTTAATTATGACTGTGTTCTGGCTTACCTTTCATCAAAAGTGGATATGGGCTCGTTGGCTGGTAAAGCTTCATCACATAGATGCTCTTCTCACGTACTGCTTTGCCGTGAACGCAGGTAAACTAAACCCTATATACGAGGGAGATGTGGACTTCCTTCCCACAAAGCTTCAAGGTCATATTTGACATCAGGCTTTTCATGCTCATATATTTTCTTTGCTTCTTTTCATTTTGTTTTGTTTTATTGGAAATCATAATTTAATACTATATCTATACATCAGTATTGAGCTCATGTATAACTACGTACAAACCTGACATCAAACTACTAACACTTTTCTTGTCTTCCAAAATCTAATTCTCCCTTGTAACCATCCTTGGAATGGTCTGAAAACTGGTGCCATATTCTATTCAGATTAACCCTCCATAATGTCACCAACTTTGTATTCCAGGAGGATGAATTTGCAGCTAAGCATTAAATATTTTATCAGCTTATGTGAAACATAATCCATTGGGTTTAAAAGTGAGCCATTATTTCAAACTACTGCCATGCACGGTCTATACCTTATTTCCAGGAGACCATCAAGAGAAAACATTATGCACAAAACTGATTTAAACAACTGCTTCAGTCACTGTTACGATCCTCTCAGAAACAACTGGAAGGATAACCATTTTTGTCATGTGAGAATACAGTGTTCTGTTCTAAATGGGTTAAGTACGTGTGGTAGCAGAACACAGAAGAAAGTCACCATGGGAAATATGAGTAGAGGATGGTTTTGCTTTGAGTCCTACAATCTTATTTCACAGAAATAATGAATCAGTCCACACAGAAACTTTCTCTGATGTGTTGTGATCAGATCAACCAAATGTGAGTTCCTGGGCTGCCAGACATTAGAAACTCTCTGCTTTCATTTTCTTAATCCATAGTAATACTCATCCCCAAAAAGTAGGCTCCATGAAAGTAGGTACATGTCATTCTTATTCTCTGTTTATACCTAGTTTTTAACATAGTATCCAGCATATACTTGGCCCTTAATCGGTAGGCACGAAATCCTCCACTCATTCATCTAACAAACATTGACTCTGGTATAGGCACAGAGAGAGCCAGGTGAGCCACTTACCATCAGGGTATCACCCAATAGTGAGAGAGAACAGGGCAAAGGAGGAAAGATGAAAGTAAGCAATCAGGATGATCTTCCATAATGGAGCTAGGTCTTGACTGCTGTAGGAACACTAAGAAATGAGCCACTGGTTCTGCCTGAAAGAATTGGAAAACATACCCAAAGGAGATAAGAACCTGATTCTAAAGAATAACTGACATTTACCAGTTAAGAAAGAAGGAGAAGAAGGATATAAGAGACCAAGCAACGACGCACTCAATGACCCTAGCAAGGAGTTTCTCATGCTCATGCACCACTGCAAGTTCCTTGTGCAGCAAAATATGTGGGGGAAGAATAACAGGAGAACATTCCAGTAAAGTGACCCTAGGCCAAATTGCGAAGGGCTATGTGTGTCACACCAAGAAGCCTGGTTTTTACCCTGTGGGTCATGAGGAGCCATCAAGGCTTTTAACAGTATCATAATTAGGGTATTGAAAGGTGATCTTTGTGTTAAATGGTTTAGTTTAGAAAGTAGCTTAAAAGGAAGACCAGTTAGAAAATCAGGCATTAAATTAGTCAATAAGTAATGGGGATATGTACCAATGCAACAGTAGAAATAGAAAATATATACAAGTTTGGAAGATGTTTAAAGGGAAGAACAGTTAGGATTTGATGATTGAAAGATTTTTTTGACTCCATGCCAGATGCTGTTCTGAGATAAAATGGAGAACAACAGTAACAAAGTTTCCTGCTCTCGTGGAACTCATAATGTCATGGAGTAGAAAGAGGCAGTGGACAGTGATGCTCTTAGCTCCACTCTTCGGCCTACCCATCCAAATCCCAGCTGCACAGAATATTAATTGCTGATATTTTGCAGCTGTGGCCCTCATTCTGCATTGCCCTCATCTAAGGTTAAAATCCCTCCCAAAGGAAGACTATAGTTTAAGATTGGCTGATAAAGGGATATAAAAGCCCAGCCCTCCCCACTTCCCTCAATCAAGAACAATGCCAGAGTTCCAGAGCTCCCATAGGACCTGGCAAAGCCTCCACTGAAACCACATTCCAGGTCAGTTTCTTTCTTTGCCCAGCCGTGCCTTCTTAGCTCCTTTACATGCGTACCTCTTAATCACCAATAAACAATCTTCACACAATTCGTCACCTTGAAGTCTATTTCTGGGGACCCCAACTGAAGATAGTCAGTGCCAGGAGTGGTCTCGGGAAGCCAACTTTAAAGTAGAACTTGGGAAATGGGTCGTTTGCCAGAATCTGATAATAAGAATCTCATTGCTAGTGGTAGATGGAGTATGGATAGGCCCTGGCTTGCTGTGATGGTGTAATTATTAAAACCATTGCCAGTAGTGCTCTAGCATGAGACATGGGTGGAAGCGGGTACACTAGCTGATAACGTGTCTGTGGTAGTTAAGAAGTATGAGACATGGGGTTCTTGGGTAGCGCAGTCGTTAAGCATCTGCCTTCGGCTCAGGGCGTGATCCCGGCGTTCCGAGATCGAGTCCCACATCGGGCTCCTCGGCTGGGAGCCTGCTTCTTCCTCTCCCTCTCCCCTGCTATGTTTCCTCTCTTGCTGGCTGTCTCTCTGTCATATAAATAAATAAAATCTNCCATCGGGCTCCTCGGCTGGGAGCCTGCTTCTTCCTCTCCCTCTCCCCTGCTATGTTCCCTCTCTCGCTGGCTGTCTCTCTGTCATATAAATAAATAAAATCTTTAAAAAAAAAAAAGAAGTATGAGACAAATACTCACTATAAAAACAACAGATTTAGTGGCTGTTGCTGAATACCATTGATTAGTTGGAAAGAGATAATGACAGGTTCTGGATGGTTAATCATCAATTCAAGACAAAATGTGAAAGCCGTGTGCATTTCAATTTCCTGACTTCTGAAGCTGGAGGTGGAAGAGAGCTGAAGTCTTGGTGCTGGACTAAATCAAAGTATAGCAGAGTCTCAGCCAAGGAAGGATTCTCAGCTCCGAAAGTTCTCTTACTCCAAGGCCAGAACCTTATTATAGAAAGAATAAGACATTACGATTTAGAATGGGAATATCTGTGAGAATGTAGTGAAGAATACTGAACAACCATGATCTGCTGAACCCACTGGGCCTGCAGGCAGGTCCACTCAACCTTGTGGGCTACTCGCTCAGTGGCCCCTTCTTGCTTGAAGATCTTGCAGAGGCTTCAGATGAAGCAGGTGACTTACAAAACAATGCTTCTTCCGCTCAGGATCTGCACCTCCTGCTGACAATTAGATTAATTGGGCTCAAATCTGAACACAGATGTGCTGCTCCTGCTAAGGGAGAGAAAGAACCACAAGAATCTAGCATAAACAACGCCATAGACTGAATACTATATCCCCTGCGATGCTCGATACTGTACAAAACTGGCCCCTGAGGATGCTCGATACTGTACATGAACTGGACTCTAGGATGCTGGGCAAAAAGAAAACCACATAAGGGAGAGTTTATGTGATGGGGGCACTCTCTAATGATAACACCCTGGCAAGGACCTCAGAAGAAAGTGTGGGGGTGCTGCAAAGATAACACTTGGCAGTAACCATTACTTTTTTCAAGCTTCTAAATGAAAGAGAAATGTCAGAATTACTATGGCAGTTCATGGGCAAGGGATCCAAAGGCTCAGAAAAATGACATGTACAATTGGAAAACCTACCGGGTACCTATATTCTTTAGAAGATCCTAAAGGACACCAAGACATGTAAGGAATGTGCTAGTGAGAGGGACACCAGTGTCCCTGAGAAACTCATTGAGGCTGTTATGTAAAGGCCAGTAGTTATGGTAGAAGATGCTGGTGCAGGACAGGTTTAGTGAGGAGGGTCACAGGACCTGGAAAAATAGAGACCAGCGGTGGCACTTAACAATAAGAAGCAACGAATAGCAAGGTCAGAGTGGCTACCAGGAGTGCTGACACACAAAAGTACTGTTGTGATGGTGAATGGACCACAGTGATCCTAGAGGCTGATCCTATGGACTGCCAATAAGGAATTGTTTAATTTATACAATCAAAAAAAAAATATCCAGATGGATGGTCATGCTGCTGAAGACAAATTAGTCCAAGGAAGAGTCATGATCCCTTGCCCAGTTTTTATGTATGGCCCTTTCCCAGACCCTGAACCCTGAATGATGGAGGAGCTAGGTCCCTATGAAAAAAGGACGCCACAGAGACAAGTCAGCAAGCATAGATAGTAATAATTCTCCTACTTTCATCATCAAAGAGACCTACAGCTATTTATTTGGGAAACCATTCACTAGGAAAAAAAGCAAACCTGGCCCTTTCATTAATTGATGAACATAGAGTCCAAACTAACATTAATACTTAGAGATGTAAAATGATATCATGGACTCCTTTTAGAGGAGTGGACAATGGAAACCTATAGTAAATGGAGTCCTTGCTACCAGTAAATGGATCTGGCTCTAGCGGATCTACAGGACCCACAGGCCACCCCTTATGGTCATATCCCTGGTCCCTGAATGTGTAATTGGAATGCTTGATTTAGTTAGCAAGACTATCACATTGTGGTCCTGTGGCAAGAGAGCTATTATAATGAAGGGAGCCAAGTCACAAGTCACAGTCTCTTTACCTCTTCCCCAGGCAAGACAATAACTGGAAAATACTACTATACATGTGGGGAATGGCAGAGATTAGCGGCACCCTCGAAACCTTAAATACGGGAGTACTGTTCAGCATGGAGGCTACTGGTTACACCGGAAAAGGCACTTTCAAAGGAATCATAAAAGTAAAACAAAGTGTGGGGCGCCTGGGTGGCGCAGTCCTTAGGAGTCTGCCTTCGGCTCAGGGCATGATCCCGGCGTTATGGGATCGAGCCCCACATCAGGCTCCTCTGCTGGGAGCCTGCTTCTTCCTCTCCCACTCCCCCTGCTTGTGTTCCCTCTCTTGCTGGCTGTCTCTCTCTCTCTGTGTCAAATGAATAAATAAAATCTTTAAAAAAAATGTAAAACAAAGTGAGTATAGGCAACTTCTTGCAGGAAAATTTGCTATAACAGAAAGCAGAAAAATGGCTTTAAATGTGTATTGTAAGGGAAAAAAAGAAAAAGATCAGTCTCCAACTTGTTGGATTAAGTGTGTATTAATACCATTAACCAAGATTAAAGATAGATATGGAATAATGGCTTTGGAAATTTGGAATAGGAAGCTGATGGTTTACTTTTGAAGCCTAGTAGGCTTGAATACAGAATTACTTAACTCAGGCAAGCCAGAATCGGGAACCAGGAATCTCTAAATGGGGTCAATATCTCAAGGGTTAAGACAAGTGTGTGAGAGAGGGGGCTTTCCCACAGTAGGCAGTGGGGTACAGAGGATTTGAGGACTGGGAAAAATAATATCGATATCTTGGGGCAAGCATATTTGGAGGAAGAAGAGAATTCCAGAAGGCTGAACACAAACAAGAAGAAGTAGAGCAAATTGCAAACAGAAGCAAGGTAAGAAGCCCATGTTGATTTGGGAGGTAGAGCAGTGATTATCTCTTACAGAGTGGTCCCCAGAAAGGCCAATGACTGGACCATGGTACAGATGGAAAGTTGTTAAAGGCAGAGACTTGGGAAAATACAATCATTCCATGATACACAAATAAAATTATTTTATCTTTACTTCCTATCCGCTTTTCATTCTTCTATTCTTCTTAATTTTGGTCTTTAAAGTCCAACCTAGCCCTTGGGTTTTTTCATCAGTCTGGTGAACCTCAGAGAGATGAGATTACTGCCAGAACTAGAAGCAGACTGCAGATACCCTGGCATCCAGAGAGAGTTCAAGTGAGGACTGCCTGTCACCCATTTTGTCTGAGGCTCACAGAGAATTTAGAATGTGCACAGATCTTTGGAAATATGATGGGTTCCATATTGGTTATAATGAGCTTGAATATCTGGCTAAACAGAGATGTAGGCTTAAAATTCAAAAGGTGTGTTCGAGAGAGGTAAAAGTTACTAATTCCTGAACATGTCCTATTTTGCCCTTCCTCCCTTCTCTCCTTTTGTGCTTGCTCAGATTCTCCATTGGGTACAGAACCTAGATCAGGAGCAAAGCCCAGAAAAGGCAATGTAAATCAAAGAAGTGAGGTTAATCTATAGCATAGTGAACTTGGAGAGTAAAATAGAAAAATTAGGCGGGCTGAACGGTGAGACAAGTTTTTGAGGGTTTCGAGTTAAGAGTGGGAAATGGATGTTTCAGGGAGCAAGTGCTATCTGCTACAGGACCCCCAAAGTTGCAAAACTGGAGACAATAGTTTAACCTGTGTTGTGTATAGGCAACGTTCTCGGATTATGCATTTATGGAGAGGCCATTTAAATAATTGAATAATTTTAATTATCTTAGAGCTAATCGACAACTTTTTAAAATGTCAACACCTTTGCTAAGCAAGTCCACATAGGGTCTTCATTTTATTCTATTTTTATTTTAATGAATACATATTAAATATTTGTATAAACATATATTGCATTCTTTGACCACCTTATGTTAGGTGCCATTCATGTAATTTTAATGTCCATTTTCTTCTCATGTTACCACTAAAGAGTACTATTTTAATTGTGAGCTAATAAGAGAAGGACAAAAATAAATTAATAAAACAGAGTTGGACATAATATATAAAGTTGCATTTGTACCAGGTGAAGTACAAATGCAATTACAATGACCTGAACAAATGGAAGCTTTGCACTAGTTTGAAAAGAGAAAAGTGGATGAGAAAATGAATCACCACACCTTCCACAATAGAATGACATCCAAATTAAAAGGTTCGTGTCTTATCATCTTCATCGTATTTCTCTTTCAAGTAGGGATACAGCAGTGCCATCAAAATGATATACTCTACTGCATTAATGGTGTTAATTTTAAATACATTATTTTATGATTACCCCACCTTTCTTGATCCCTTTCTTCCCCTACTGATCATCCTAGTTCTTATGTTCCATAGATGAGAGAAATCATATCAGAAGGGGGAATGAAACATGACACACTATGGACTATGAGAAACAAACTGGGGGCCTCAGAGGGGAGGGGGGTAGGGGAATGGGATAGGCTGGTGATGGGTAGTAAGGGGGGCACATATTGCATGGTGCACTGGGTGTTATACGCAACTAATGAATCATCGAGCTTTACATCGGAAGCCGGGGATGTATTGTATGGTGACTAACATAATATAATAAAAAATCATTAAAATAATAATAAATAAATAAATAAATACATTATTTTATAAGTTTGATTATAAGTTAAAATTTTCTACTTTTTCAAGATATCAATTCATGTCTGAGTATGTTTAAGGAACACTTTCATTAAAATAATTTACATTGATATGGGAAGAGAAAAAGAATTTTGTCTCTACAAGGGGTTCATTTTAACTAAATTTGAAAAACACTTGAATGCAAATAGCATATGCAAAGCTTGATGAACAAGGGCTTTGAGAAGGGCATAGGCCACAGTGGGCAGCTGGCAAGAAGGAGAAAAGACATCAGAGTAGTCTAGAGTGGAGTAGAATATTTGGGAACTTCCAATCAAATCTATAGACAGTTTTCTCATATCTAGCTTTTTGAATTTTAGATACCTCAAAGTTTGAATTCGGTTACATCCATTTATGTTTATATATTTTCCCCATATCAGAAATGTGTTTTCTGATCATAATTTTGTGTTCTCTATGAGTGAGTACATTAATCAAATGTGAGAAGAATTTTGGCTCTCTCGGCAACCATAGTTTAAAGTAATACAGCCATATTTTTAACAATGTGCCAAAAAGGGTATTATAATGTTGTTTGGCTACTGGAACATTTCAATTTAAACATTCATGGATCCATAATTTTAAATACACCAAGCAACAAAAATTGCATTGCTAAGTAATCAATCCTTATTTGGTCAATTCTATTTATTTTTGAAAACTATTTGCCTCCCTTTAACTCTTAATTAATTTGTCACTTATCTGATGTGAATTTTTGAGTAATTACAGCATCCAAATCTTCAGTCTGGATGGAATTACAATAGGAGTTTTGTCCCTACCCATCCCGACTTATTTCTTGTCACTATGCTTCCTCCTGTTCAAACCAAGCTCCAGCCAAATTGAAACTCTTCCATTTTCTGAATAGCATATGATCTCTCTAATCTTAAAAATGACTTTTAAATGTTCACACCACTGAGTCCATCCCATCCAGCAGCTTTTTCCCAAGACATAGATAGCGTGCCAGATTCAGCAAATAGAAATACAAAGCATTCACTTGAATTTGAATTGCAGATAAACAAATTGTTTTTTTACTGTAAGTATAGCCCCTATATTGCATAGGACATAATTACACTAAAAAATTGTTGTGTATCTGTGATTCAAATCCTTCCGGGTGTCCGTATTTTATCTGACAACCTTGGGGCTAGAGGACTTCTAATGCTACAGCTTTAAGTTTTTTGTAAAGCATACCCTTCCCCCTCTGGCATGGTGGGAAAAAAGAAATATAGAAAGCCAAGACAGTGTCCCCAGACCTGGTCTGGTAGCCTTTGGTGTGACATCAACTTCTTTCTCTCTGCTGATATGCTTAATCCCTCTTCCAAATTAATTTCATAACCTGCACTAGAATGTTGCTCATTATTGTTTTCTAGATTCACACTCTTCTAACTCACTGTTAGGCTCTAATGGTTGAGATCTGACTTATATCTGACATCCCCTCTGGAGTAGGCATAGAGGAAGAGGGATCCATCTCAAACTTGGGTTCCTGGGGCCAGGACTAGACATGGTAATGAGTGGGACGAGTCAGTATTGCACAATAATAGCCAAAGTCTAAGTCTTGTGTCAGACTGGGACTGCCAAGTGCACACATGAAGCATAAAGTTCAAGAGAAGAAAGATAAAATAATGGAGAATAAAAGTGAAGCAATAAGCAATAGGACCTACAAGATAAGGCGGCAGGGAAGAGGAGCATCTATGGAATATTTATAATGAAACTCATTGTCAAGGAGAAAGTTGTTAAGAGGGGCAAGATTATTCAGATAATTCAGCTTCCAGCTTTGGATGCCCAAAGACAATGAAGTTCTATCTTCAGTCTTAGTCATGGCAGACACACTTTTCCCAGGCAGTTCCTTGATCTCAAAGCCCTAACTCCACTGAGACTAATACAATTTTAAAATACAATCCAGGCCTATCTGGATTCCTTACTTATTCCCTACCCAGATGTCCTCATTGTGCTTGACTCTCCCAGACCTGCATCCCTGCCCCAGGTCCACATGGACGTGGTCCTCAGGATTTATCATCAGAATAGAAACGAGTCATGGCTTTGTTCTAAGCCAAAGATCACCACCATCTACTAGGTAACAGCTACCCATATTGAAATTATAATGCCTGAGAAATGACAACCAGTTTCAAACATAGTGTGCTTTATAACTTTTATCCAATATCCCTGAAAATAAATTTATAAGCTATGTGCTTACTCCCAACAATAAGGCATTTAATAATGATTCTAATGAACGAAATAGAAAAAAAAAAATAGGGGAGAAAAGTCTTGGTGAAAGTGACTTCTGCTTCTTACAACGACTGACTGAAAACAACTAGGAAACTTGCAAAGTATGGGAAATTTTCCAGAGCAAGATGTGGGAGAAAATGAACTCCAGAGACGTGTGCTAACATTTGGGGCTACTTTTGCACTTAAGGCACTTGCCAACTCTAGAGAACTAGCTGAGAAGCTGAGAAGTGCTTTTAACAGCTCAAATGATGGAGAAGATAAAAAATTAAAGTCCCATATATTGGTTTGGGCAACCAAAGAATTGAGGATGGAAGGTGAGCCGGAATTAATTAACCAAGCTTCAAAAAGACTACAGCCCTATTATTACCTCATGAGTGGCCCAGAAAAATCTTAGTTTCAGAAACTAGATGAAAGTGACCCCAGATTGCTCATAACCCTGTGAGCTTTAGATATAAATAAAAGTTCTCTCTAATAAAAGATAACATCATCTGTGGTAGAATATTAGTGCTTCTCACTCACATTTTTAATTCTCTTTTAGACACAGGAAAGAGATTGCACATTTCCATCCACTTGAGTTTGGGAGTAGCCATGTGATTTTCCTGGGCACTGAAGTATTTAAAACCCAGGACAAAATTCTCCAATATCTCTTGCTGGTCTTATAGATATGGCCAAGAAGGATAGAATAAAGGAAAGAACCTCTCAGAGGACACAGCTAGGGATGGCAAGGAACAATGAATGGATTGGGGAAGACTGCCCCGGGAGTACAATTACTTAAGTCCTCAAAAAGAGGGACTGTTGAAATATATTATCAGGATGGTCAGCGTCGCTATGGCCCAGTGACTTCTGCAGGCCCCCCCACTCTTCCTCTTTCAGAACAAAAATGCTTGTTGTAATCATTCTGTCCCACGTCCACCACTATATGTTGGCATGCCACAGAAGATCAAGAGCTACCACATCCGGACATGATATAAACACTACTACACATTACACTCTAATGAGGAAACTGTCATGCATCACCACAAGGTCCTGGATTGCCAGCTCAGTGATCACTGTGGGGGGCTCTTTGAATTAGCCACCTTTGGGAAAAGAGTGGGTGCATTTGACATTCAGGAAAGACAGTGAGCCTAACATTTGGTGATGGGAAGAGCTGTCTGTAGTAGAAATTGGTTTCTCTGCCCACTATTTCTAGTCCCCCTCTCCTTCTGAGCACATGGAGAATTATATTTCTCTGTCCCCTTGCTTTGACCAGTGAAATGTTAGTAGAAGTCATATGTGCATTTTCAGGTAAAATTATTTAAAATATAACTCTCTAATTTTTCCCCTATCTCAGCAAATCGCAAAGGCAGCTGTTACTATGAAAATCCTATAAGACTAAAAGCAAGCTGAAATGCTAAGCTGCTAAATACGAATAATAATGACACAGAGAATTACTTGGTCCCCTTGCAGGAGAAAGAAAGAACAACTTCTTGTTAAACCACTGAGATTTTGAAGCTGTTACCACAACCTAACAAAGATTGACTGACACTTTAACTTAGACTCTAAATTATTTCTCAGTTCCCTTCCAAGTAATATTTTTATAGCATCTAATTTTATTTTGGTTACAGAACTCCTGTTAGGACAGGGGCGCCTGGGTGGCTCAGTCAGTTAAGTGTCTGCCTTTAGCTTAGGTCATGATCCCAGGGTCCTGGGGTCCAGCTCCCTGCTCAGTGGGGAGCCTGCTTCTCCCTTTCCCTCTGCCCCTCCCTGCTGCTCCTACTCTCTTGCTATTTCTCTCTCTCTTAAAAATATAAAATAAATAAAATCTTTAAAAAAAAGAAAATCCTGATAGGATAAAAGGGAAAAATCCAGATTACCCACAGTCATCGCCATGAGGCATTTTTTCATCTTGTTAACGTTTTTAGTTTCTGTAGCCTAGAGTGGGACAAGTCAATGTTTTCGGATGAATACAAGGCATAAAAGAAAAACTCCCAGTGACCAATGAGGTATTATTGCTAATTAATAGCCACAGATAGAAAATATAATAACTTGTAATAGTTAACTGTTCCTTCACAGATTTAGAGTATTATGAAACTCAAGAACTACCCTTCAGCCTATTTGCTTGTCTTTGAATGTTGCTGGTTCAAGTTAACTTCCTATTTACCAATAAACCACTTGGGTTATAGTTCAAGTGACTTTTTTTAAAGATTCATAATTTATCTTATCAATATGTTCCCCAAGGTTGCTTCCACATTAAACGATCAGCCTTGACAATATATTAGAGTAGAACAAACGTGTGGTGGTGACAGAACCAAGTTCGCCTGATTTTGTGTCTTCCTAACACAATAAGAGCATTAGGTGGCGATCCAGACTTCGGCAGGTGCATTGCCCTAGTCAGTCAATCCTTCCAGAGCCTCTCCATCGACTTACTATTAAACACTAGTCCTTGAAGACTATTCTTCCTGTGTGTTAGGACGATGCCTTTCAGTTATAGATTCTAAATATGTATCTTTTGCTGCTAAACCTATTTCAAGGGGCTTCCCTTAATCTAAAGGTGCATTTAGTTCATCAGGAATGTTTATTGAGTAACAGTTTTGTATCTAACACTGCAGGAAGAACATTGGGCGGAAAAGGATGAGTTGCTATGTTGTGCTGGAAGGGTTCTTAAGGAAAGATGACACCTCTGACCACATGTTCTTTCAGCCACAGCTTACAAAGCCGTTGCTTGTATACAGCTTTTCTAGAGACGAATGAACAATGCGTGCCACCTGATGTGCTTTCAACCAGACAGACATCTCATATGCCATGCACAGACTGAAGCATATAGATGTATATGAAAGTTCCAAGGGTATTCCTGAAAATTGCCCTGGACCTTATGTTTCTGACCTGTTCTGAATCTCACTCCAACCCCATTTGACCCTAAGCTCTTGGCTCCATGGGCTGTGTCTGATCCCACCTCTGGCAATTTAGACTTGGTGTCTGTAATTGGTCTCACTGGGGTTAGTTTCTCAGCCATGTCTAAAAGATTTGGTCTAAATTCTGATTCTCTCCTTGGCATAATGCCTCAGATAGTATAGCCCAACCTAATCCTAGCCTCTCATGACATGGCAGATACCGTAGCCAAACTGGCCCTGGATTGTAATGGAACATTCCACCTCTTTCAGAAATCATGGTTGTTGCACAGTATTCATTTCTCCTTCTGCCCTTCTTTGTGTTTCATATAGGTAAACAAAGCCTCATGTGGCTTGGGAAAATACAGTAAAAATAGTGTGTAATGACTTTAATGAAAAGCTAGTTGGAAAACTAAAATTTGGAGTGTATTTGATTATTGAAGACACAGAGCTCAGAAACAGCAATTGAGATGACAGCATTCCTCTTTCATATTGCATTGCATTTGTTTGATGGTACGGAGCACAGTCTCACTTTTTCCAAACAAAGAAAATCACCAGGACTCTATGCACTTGGTACCGATTTCACTGAGCACATTCAGTCCCATTATTACAGGAAGAAAAGTGAGCCTACTGTTTCTAAGAGGGAGTTGACCCTTTTCAGAGGCTACAGGGGCGTATTATGCAGCCGCCTGCTTTCAGAGCCAGCAAATTGGCCAGCAATTATTAACCTGCCCTTTTCTATCAAAGTGCTTAGAATAAGATTGCAATTAGGAACAGAAGAGTTAACACATTTTTCAGATCTGTTATTAACCATATACAATGTCACCGAGTACATAAAATGGGCATTCAAAAACCATTTGTCTCCTCTCTTTGCATCAATAGGCTTTAGGTTTAAGAGCTTCCAGCTTATTTCCTATAAGAGATTTCTACCTGTATCGATGTTCACCATAGCCAGTAAAGCTAGGGCAGCTGACCCTTTATATTCATTTAAGAGTGGGGACACAGAGGCATGTGGGTGTTCAACATCTTAGTCCCCATCAGAAGGAAGCCAAACAAAGTAAAGAAACAGACTGGCCCAGCGTGGACTGTTGTAGCTTGGGCATCAGCGAGAGCTAGATTTGATATCTTAATTTGACCTGAACATGTTGGGTGACATCAGGCACCCAACTCAAGCGCACCAAACCATAGTTTTAGCAGTAAAATGGGTTTTAAAAAACACTGTATTATAAGGTTGCTGGAAAATATTGAATAAAAATAGATAATTAGCACATGATAATTTTTAAATAAA
Source organism: Ailuropoda melanoleuca (assembly GCF_002007445.2). NCBI lineage: Eukaryota > Metazoa > Chordata > Mammalia > Carnivora > Ursidae > Ailuropoda > Ailuropoda melanoleuca. The sequence continues at coordinate 29,272,343 of NC_048228.1, read as the reverse complement.
TAGTAACTATTCCTTTTGAATTCTGTTTTACTAACTTTACTTAGAGCCAATCCTAGAAACATCAGTCAGTAGACCTAAGTACTGAAGTGGAAAGAGGATTTTTCCACCAATCAAAGAGGTGAGTGGGGATTACACGGGAATTACAACACCATTAGGGCTAAGTTTAATGACTATAATTTAAAGAGGAGACTGGATGAATGGTAAAGCATACAAAGGTGAGTGCTAGGGGAAAATCTCCGAAAGATGATTTTGTAGCCATCAATGGAATCAAAGATTTTTCTCTGGAAGAGGAATGGCTTTTTGTGCAAATGCTGCCATTGCCTCAAAATCATCTGGCTGTGCAGAATTTACAAATGATTGTATAAACTCAAGGGCTATCTACTTTGCGCTGAGTGGTTCACATTCACAAACTCATTTAATTTTACCTCAGCTCTGTGAGGCAGTACCTTCCTAGATGTGGGAAGTGAGACCGTAGAGATTATGTATCCTGGTCATGGTGTTATGATTCATAAATCAGAGACAAGAAAGTCAGATCCATCTGACTTGAAAACTCAAGTTCTCACCAATCTTCTAGGTTTCCACCCCAAGAACCAGAAGCTCACCAACAAAAACATAAGTGCATTCTGTTTAAGAAGAAAATGAGATATTTAAAGAATGAATGTGTTTCTTTATGGAAACGTTGTCGCACACACACATACACACACACACACAATCAGACAGCATAAGATGTCCTAATATTTATTCAGAATGGGTTGGAAAAAAGAAGAAGTTGGAAAATTAACTGTAAGCTATGAGAAAACAAGAGACTGGGGGGTCTAAGCTTTCAGCTCTTTTATTGGCTGTGGCCTTGCTGTTATATTAAGGTGATAAGAGTCACAAATGTGTTTCCTATCAAGATGTTTCTAACTGCAATGGAGTTATGTTTCTTGAATATTTTTCTCATAGCACATTTTCTAATAACATCATTTATCATGCAATTATGAAATATGTGATCTATTCATAACATGTATTCATATTTTCTTTCCCAGAACAAGTTCAAGGATTTAGATTCTCTCTAGGGAAAGAAAAATGAAAAATGGATTAAGCAGGTTTCTGTGTCTCTCTCTGAAATTCTTTGACCTTTATAGAAAGAAATGTAATTCATTACCTAAGAAGGATTTATTGAGTAGCTACTGTTTTCAAGCCACTTCACTAAATCCTAAACTAAAAAAAGAAAAAAAAAAGGAGAAGATAGGTTTTTGGCCTTTAATAAATACATAATCTGGTTCAAATGCCAATACAAAGGAATCATCTGATTATAAAAGCCACAAAAGAAACATTGTCTTTCCATCTACCAGTGTTCCTGATTCTCTGCCCTGCCTTTCCTTCGTCCACTAAGCCTAATAACACCCTTCATCAAAAAATGTGATATAATGTCCCTATATGTCAGTAGAGAGTATCTGGATAACCTCCTCCCCTCCTATATTTGGACAAATATATATAGGCCCAATTTTCAGAAAACACTCATGTCTTCCGTACAATTGCATCCAACTTTTTGTGAGCACTTACTCTTTACCAGGTCTTCCTCTAGGCAATTTCACATCCATTATCCTATTTACTTCCACAGTGGCTTGATTGTTAATATATTCACTTCCATTTTACAAAAGGGGAAATGAATAAGCAGAAATACAAAATAAATTGCCCAAGATCACACCACTAATTCATAGCAAAGCTGAGATTTATACCTAGGGTTAAAAAACAAAAACAAAAACTAGGTTCAGGGTTCTTCTCACTGCACTACTTTGTACTTAAGGAGAGGTGGTGGGTCTCATGCCCCCAGGTTGGGTGCCCCGGGATACAGATTCCAAAATGAAAATTAGTGTCCAGGAAGATACTGGGAAGTCCTCTCAGGACCAACATGATCAGTAGAGGAGAAGAAAACTGAGGAGAGCAAGTCGTGATGAAATCACAACCAGACGTCAGAAAACAAGACGTTGAGCTTGCACACTGACAAGGTATTGCGTATGCACTGCCTCAGAAGGAGGGCTTAAATTTAGGGAAAATTGCCTCTGCAATGAGGCAATTCCTGGAGAGGGCTAACAGTTGAGAGGTGGCAATACCATTCTCAGCAGCGGGAGGACGATCCCTTAGTGTTGAATGAGGGATTCGGCTGGTGGGAACAGCATTTACACCTTAAAGCTTTGTGGGTCAGACCGCCACAGTAGTTTCTTGGTATCTTTCAACTATTTTAATCTAACCATTCAGTGGATCAACTTAAAGGGAGATATTTTATTTGTGTATTTTCCCAGGGAGTACAGCATCCAACTAAATAAACAAGAATAAAATGAAGTGAGAAAATGTGGTCAAGAATTTGGTGAAAGACAGAATGGCAGAGGCTCATTGACGTTGACTCTGTATTCAAAAACTTTATTTTCAGTCCTCCTCCTGACAGAAACATTGGAGGAAAGGGGATTTCATTTAAGTTTTGTAACCAGTTACCTAGAATCTAGATTGCACCCCATATAAAAGATTCACACTGAATTTCAGGAGTTCCCTCCAACAAATTTTACAATTCAAACACAAAATAATGTAATAAAAAGAAGTCCCAACTTGTAATCAGTATAATAGATTGAGCTAATACAAGACTCTTTCACTCAAATTATAATAGATTCTAGATATTACCCAAAGAAAATGAAAATACGAATTCAAAAAGATATATGTAATCCTGTTCATTGCAGCATTATTTACAATAGCTAAGATAAGAAAGCAACCCAAGTGTCTGCTGATGGTTGAGTAGATAAAGAAGATGTGGCATATATAGTCAGATATATATAACAAAATATTACTCAGCCATAAAAAGAATGAGAGCTTGCCATTTGCAACCTCATGGATGACCCTAGAGGGGATTATGCTACGTGAAGTAAGTCAGGCAGAGAAAGACAAATACCATGCAATTTCACTTGTATGTGGAATCTAGGAAACAAAACAGATGAACGAACAAAAAAACAGACATAAATACAGAAACAAACTGGTTGCCAGAGGGGTGGAGGTTAGGCAAAATAGATAAAGGAGATTAAGAGGTATAAACATTCAGTTATAAGATAAGTCGTGGGGATGAAAAGTACAACACAGGGAATCTAATCAATAATATTGTAACGAAGTATGGTGACAGATGGTGACTACACTTACGGTGGCGAGCATTGAGTGACATACAGATTCATCATATCTCTATGTTGTACACCTGAAACCAATACAACATCGAATGTCAATTCACTTAAATAAAAAAATAAAGTTAGTCTTTTTTAAATGACATAAATGGTAGATAAATGATAATAAAACATTATAAAATATATTCAAAGTTACAAAAACATCTCAGTGCTGGGAATACAGAGCTCAAAACCAGACCAATTGGTAAGCATCATGTGTTCCCTTTCCTGCATGTAGGTATCAGAAGCAGATACGTGCCCAACGGGCTGCAGGGCATGCTTTGTGGACACGAGAACTACAGCCGCAGTCCCAGTGCAAAGTGCTGTTTCTTAGGTCTTTACAGAAAGTCATGAACTGAGAAGGGCTGACCCATTATTGAAAAGGAGATTACAAAATCTCTGCTACCCCACTAAGGCACATGGCCTAGAAGCCAGCCATTCCAGGGGATGGGTAGGGAAAGGGAGCTGAGAAATCTGAGACCCAATCCTTCAGAGTGTAGGGCTGGGAAATTCCAATTGGAGAAATTAACACAAAACTAGTTCAGTTCTGGCAAAACATGGAGCTCAGGCATGGGAAACCACGATACTCTCCCCCAGACATAGCCTTACATGACGCATACAGGACCCATAGAAACAATTTCTTCAAAAGATGAGTTAATAAACTTCCAAAACCAAAGAAACCTGTAAACCAGCACAGAGGGACATGGATAATGATGTCCGGGGGGAGAGAGGGAGGGATCGCACACATGGCTGCTGGCATTAGAAGAGTCTGATATTGCCTTCTCCTTTAAAAAAACAAACAAAAAATACCCTTTAAAAGCTTGCTTAAGTAAAGTCCTAGGAATGCAACAGTATTCTAAGGTGAATTGTTGGTCTCTATCCCTAATTATTTACCACAAGGTTCCAGTTCACACATTACCCTTCTACTGGAGGAGGGTGCTCTGGGGCTCCCTGGTGTTATCTGCCCCACATGCGTATTACCTGGGAAAAGGTGACCATTCTGGCTTTCTCACTTTTTGCTGGAAGGCTCCCTCTGTTTCATACAGAGATCATGTAATCTATAGCCATATTAAACTGCAATTCTCTGATGGGCAGTTGAATATATGATATGCATCTTCTTACATTTCATTGGTGTACTTTTCATATGTCCATCAGTTTAAAATTGTATTGACCTTCTGATTACAAACTGCAGTCTCCAGGAAGAAGCCAAATATTCTCTTTAATCAGACTCCCAAAGATCTCCACCTTTCGGTGGATGCAAAACAGGAAGTTGCTGCCCCTCCCATTCTCCTTCATATTGTTTTATTCCTAAGAGACCACCATCAAAGCAGTGCTAATATTCTTTTAGATGGAGGGGTTTGACAGTTGAAAGGACTACTGCTTTTTAATTATTGGTGTGCAAATCAAGATTCTTTTAATTAAAAGATTTTTCCCAGTAGAGGTCATGTATAAACAGCTCAGCAACGTCCTACACTTTTCCTAAATTGTCTAAATATGAAAAATTTCAGCTCACTTATCTCAGAGGTAAGTGAATGAGGCTGAGTGAAAACCAGGGAGCTTCTAGAAATCCTTATAATCTATCGTCTAGTCCAGAGGCACAAATTGCCCTTCAGTATCTCAACATTTTTCTTACTTGTCAGAGTACAGTATTTCTCTATACTTCAACATTTAAGGTGCATTCATTCATTCCAAAGTCAGAAATACTGACTTTTTTACTCCAGTCTTATTCACACGATGGTTGCTGTGCAAGCACGGTTTCAAAAGTGATGTATACACAGCTGACATGGTACACATAATGGTGTTTGAAGAACAATATATATACGTATATATAATAGATTTCTATTATATATATATTTAGGAAACAAAATCAATATATATATATATATTAGGAATTTTATTTATATTAAGTTTTATTGTAAAAAATGACACGTAGTACATTTAGTATTTGTATGCGGGCCCCTCATTTAGGGCAGACGACAGTATAGACAGTAGCAGCAACACGAGGTGAGGATGGCCGGGGTGCTCCCTTGACTCCAATAGCACGTGCTCACACAGGTGCATTTATAGGCCACGCCTACTTTAAACTAAACTAATCCTCACGCAATAGATGAGTGCTTTAAAAAGATTCTTGCAAAGAAACAGTTGATTGAATAAAATACTAGCAGAAACTCACCTCACAGGAAGCACATCTCCACAATTTTTTTAGCAATATTTGAAATCATGTAATACCCAATCTACTAATTTATAAATATCCACTCATTATAATGAAAAAGCTTTAAATATATCTTCTGGGCTTTCTTGCTTATTGTCAAAGTGTGATAGTCATCATATCTCTGAGGAACGTCTTTCTGCTGTGGCAAAAATGACCAAAACAATATAAATAAATCAAAACGATGATAAATCCATGTTCGTTTCACTGTTAGCACATACTGTTTGAAGACACCAAGAAACAATGTTAAAGACTTAAAGAAACAGACCTTTCTACTATGCTCCACTTATTGTATTTGCTAGACTCTCTTTCAGTGACAAAATACACATAAACTATAATTTGTGAGCCATTAAAGGAAGACGTACTGCAGAGGATATTTTCTCAATAGTAAATGTCTTATATCACCATAATTTGTGGAATTAAAAAAAATACTGTGTAAATTAACCCCTGCTATAGTATGCACTTTGGTGTTCTATGAGGAAATCTAGGTCACAGAAACGGCCAAACCTGCAACTCCATCACTGCGTCCCTCATGGGCAAGCCACTGCAACAAATAAATGAAGCCCAAAATGCACAGAGTGCTACAATCTCTTCTACCAGGTGACGTTTCTTTGTTTGTTGCCAGCAGGACCTTTAAATTAAAAAGTATCTGTACAATAGATGTAATGAAATGAAGAATGACTGTGAAAATCCTTTGTTCCACAGACAGGCTTACTTGTCATCATGTGACAAAGCACATACCAGAGTTACAGAACATCAAGACAGCTTACACATTTTTTATCTATAAAAAAGAGATAAGTGTTCCAAGTTTGCTTTCCTTCTGTGATAGGGAGAGGCTATTGTAAGGCAGATGCTGAAAACAAACAGGTGTAACCTGTCCTTTGTAGGTAAAGGTGACATTTTTATGAGGAATAAGGAAATAACTGTTTTATGAAAGAAAACTGAGCTCTAGAGAGAACATTTGAAATGGATATTTGAAGTTATTTCACTCATTATTTCTTTTGCTGAAAACAATGAACATCATATAAAAACCCATCTACACTTTTAAAATCTGTTAGTAGAACTTTCCAAATGAGGTTTGAAAGGCTGTGTTGTTTTGTTTTTGAGAGAGATAGACAGCATGAGCAGGGTAAGGGGCAGAGGGAGAGAGAATCTTAAGCAGGCTCCCTGCTGAGCACAGAGCCCAAAGCAGGGCTCCATCTTGTGACCCCGAGATCATGACCTGAAACGAAATCAAGAGTTGGACACGTAGCCGTCTGAGCCACCCAGGCACCCCTGAAAGGTTTTGAATTCATTTGTTAAGCAAATTTTAAATGCAACGTCTCTTCCGATTAACTTGCAAGAACAATTGATTTACATCTAGGAGATGGAAATTTACTACAAGAAATGTTTTAAAACAACAGAATTTCACAAAAACAAAACAAGACAGTAAAGAAAACTTGGGTGGAAGCTACTGATTTAGGAAACAAAATGAGTGTACCTCACTTCTATTTGCACTAATGGTTTCTTTCTGCAGTAACATTTTTTGCTATGAAAGCCGTTGGAATAATTTTAATATTTAACCATTTAAATTTTATTTTAAAAATTTTTATAAAGATTTTTAATTTATTTATTGGAGAGAGAGACAGAAAGAGTGTGAGAGAGAGAGAGAGAGAGAGAGAACATGAGCGGGGTGAGGGGCAGAGGGAGAAGCGGAGCAGCAGGCACGATATGGGGCTTGATCCTCGGACTTCAGGATCGTGGCCAGTCCCGAAGGCAGACGCTTAACCAACTGAGCCACCCAGGCATCCCTGAATTTTAAATAAACTAAGCCAAATAATCATTTTTGTATAGCACAATGCATTAAACCAAGATTTTTTTTAATAGTTAAAGCTATTTATTCACATTGCTTTCAAAATACTGCTTTTGGTACCATTAATAAAATATATTATTTCAAAATTAATGTTTATTCCATCTTTATATTTGAAATGCATTTTTAAATGTTTTATAACGTATAAACTAGTACTTGTATATAATATATAAACACACATGTGTTATAGGTAAAGGCCTCAAAGTATTTAATGATAACGTTCTGAAATCCAAACAGATTGGCAGTGACTTCTGACTATTCATTCTTCCCCACTAGAGGCCCCTGCTTCAAGTTCCTTTTTGGTGTTCACGCTCTTGACCGGCAGGTGTCAACATCTGGGAGCGTGGCTGCATTCTTCCTGTGCGCAGAACGGCAATCTTAACCTTACGCAACAGGAACACGCCTCTGCTGCTTTCAGGTGCCTATGACTTCCGTCTGTTCCCTTGGCAAAATGACAAGGTAGGGCCTCTTTCCACCGAGCAAAGATGGCAGCGTCGCAGTGCATTTTTGCATTCATATTTATTAAATGGGTTTTAAGGGACAGCTGGGTGGTTCAATCGGTTACACGTCTGCCTTCGGCTCTGGTCGTGATCCCGGTGTCCTGGGATCAACCCTGTGTCAGACTCCCCTGCTCACCGGGGAGTCTGCTTCCCCTTCTCCCTCTGAGCTCACTCACTGTCTCTCTCTCAAATAAATCTTTTTTTTTTAAGATTTTATTATTTATTTGACAGAGATAGAGGCAGCCAGCGAGAGAGGGAACACAAGCAAGGGGACTGGGAAAGGAAGAAGCAGGCCCATAGCAGAGGAGCCTGATGTGGGGCTCGATCCCACAACGCCAGGATCACGCCCTGAGCCGAAGGCAGACGCTTAACCGCTGTGCCACCCAGGCGCCCCTCAAATAAATCTTTAAAAAAAGAAAAAGTAAATGGGTTTTAAGAAGAACAGAGGTTTCATTGGACTGCATGCGATGTTAAGGGAAAGTGGACACTAAAACACCTTGCCATGAGACCCCCCGATTCCTGAGGTGGGCTTGGGACTAACACGAGTGTGTGCTATAGAGTGAGACACACCTGCTTTCCCATCCTCTTCCACCTGCTGGGCAGTGCCTCAGGCAGCCAATCTATAAAATATGCACAATTATGTCCAAATCACGGGGTTATTATCAGGATTACACAGACTGGCGTAAAGAAAGTGGCCATTATTCTGAGGCCCTTTACACACTGAATTCATGCAACTAAAAGCAGCATCAAAATAAAGATTGATTAGCAGAGGGGTTTTTTTTTTTTTTGAACCAAGGGCACTTCAGAAATGAAAATTAATTACTTCAATAAGAATGTATGCACTATCTAGGCATTTCTACCTCCCTCTCTCTGTCTCTCTTTCCCATCCTCCTCTCTATGCACACACACGGCCCTTCTGAGATAGAAGCAACATGCGATAAATGGCACGGATTGCAAGTGTACCACCTGGTAACTTTTGAACTATGTAAACACTCACGAAACCATCACTACAATAGAGAGAATGAGCGTATCTATCACCTTCACAAGCTGCCTCATGCCTGTTCGTAGTACTTCCTTCCTGTCCCCTCGGATTCACCGGACAACCATTGATTTGCTCTGTCACTATAGGTTATTTTGTGTTTTTAGAATTTTGTGTAAATGGCCTGTACAATACGTACCCTTTTCTCTCTGGCCTATCTACTCAGAGAAATTGTTTCGAGACTCACGCATGCTGTGGCTCATGCCTTTTCATCTGCACGGTATTCAGCCATGTGGGTATACGCATCTTGTCTACCCATGATGTTCATCTGGATTGTTTCCAAATTTGGGCTATTACAATGAAGCTGTTATGAACAGATGTATTCAAGTATGTGTGTGGATGTGTGCCTTCATGTGGCTTAGAAAGAAGAGGAGAGGAGTGAGATGGCTGGGTCAGATGGCAGCTGTATGTTTACCTTTTTAAGAAACTACAAACTGTTGTCCAAAGCGGCTGTACCATTTTACGTTTCCTCCGTCAGTGCACGGCACTTCTACCCGCTCCGTCTCCTGCTCGACAATACTTGGTACCTTAAGATTTTTAAATTTCAGACATTTTAGATTGTTAATTTTATTTTTTTTTAATTTTATGTATTTGTCAGAGAGAGAGAGAGAACACAAGCAGGGGGAGCAGCTGGCAGGGGGAAAAGCAGGCTGCCTGCTGAACAGGGAGCTTGATGCGGGACTCGATCCCAGGACCCTGGGATCACTCCCTGAGCTGAAGACAGACTTTAATCTGTTTGTGTTTCTCTACAGATTATTGATGTTAAGCATATTTTTATATATTTACTTGCTATCGGTATATCTTCTTGGGTGAAGTGTCTATTCAAATCTTCCACTAGCTCTTTATTGGGTTGTTTGATTTCATATTGTGATTCTTATGTTCTTAATGTATGCTGGGTCAAATCCTTTATTACATATATGATTTACAGATCTTTTCTTGAAGTCTGTGAATTGTTTTCTTCATCCACTCGTGGTGTCTTTCTAAAAGTAATGGTTCTTAATTTTTACGAAGTCTGGTTTATTGTTCGTTTGTTTGTTTTTTAAGAATTAGGATTTGGGCATTGTATCCAAGAAACCTGTGCTAAACCCAAGGCCACAGAGATTTTTCTCCTATGATTTCCCACTAGATATTTTTTAGTTTTAGGATTTATATTTAAGTTTATGATCAATTTTAGAGTTAATTTTTATATATTATGTGAGGGATGAGTTGAAGGTTTGTTTCTTCTTTGGCATATGAATATCCAATTTTTCCAGCATCGTTTGTTGAAAAGATTAACTTTTCTCTAAAGACATATCTTTGTACCTTTGTTGAAATTAACTGACTGCATATGTGTGGGTCTATTTCTGGACTCTCCATTCTGTTCCAATGACCTGTCTATCTATCTTTACATAAATGGCACATTGTCTTGATTACTACAGCATTATGACAAGCCTTGGAATCCAATACTATAAGTCCTTCAACTTTATTCTTTTTACTTCGTTCAACTATTCTAATTCTTTGCATTTCTATATGAATTTTAGAATCAGCTCATGGAAGGGCATTATACAATATCATCCTGGCATTTTTATTGTGATTGCATCGAATCTATAGATTGTTTTGAGGGGATTGCCATTTTAATATTGATCTTGGGATCCAGGAACACAATACATCTCTCTTTTTATTTAAGACTGCATTCATTTCATTCAATGATTTTTTTATAGTTTTTGCTATATAGAGCTTGCACTTTTTGGTCACATTTGTGCCCAGGTATTTCATATTTTTTTTTAAGATTTTAATTATTTGACAGAGAGAGACACAGTGAGAGGGAACACAAGCAGGGGGAGAGGGAATAGGGGAAGCAGGCTTCCCTCTGAGCAGGGAGCCCGAAGCAGGGCTCAATCCCAGGATCCTGGGATCATGACCTGAGCCGAAAGCAGATGCTTAACGACTGAGCCACCCAGGCGCCCCCAGGTATTTCATATTTTAATGCTACTATAAATTATATGTTTCAAATTTTAATATCCTTTTTTTTTTTTAGAGAGAGGAAGAGAGAGAGCATGCGAGCATGCATGTGGTGGGGGGGCAAAGAGAGAGGAAGAGAGAGAATCTCAAGCAGGCTCCACACCTAGCTCAGAGTCCACTGTGGGGCTCTATCTCACGACCCTGAGATCACAACCTGAGCCAAAATCAAGAGCCAGACTCTTAACCTACTGAGCCACTCAGGTGCCTCTAAAATTTTAATTTCTGCTAGTTTTTCGCTAATGTGTACAGAAACACAATTGACTTTTGAATATTCATCTTGTGTCATGGAAAATTACTAAATTTATTTTTTGGCTCTAGTAAATTTTTTGTAAATTCCATTGGATTTTCTACATTAAGGGTTATGAAGACTGTTACAAAAGCTAGTGTTGTTTCCTCATGTTTAGTATGAACATCTTTTACTTCTTTTACCTCCCTATTGGCTTGAACCTCCAATGTAATGTTATATATAAGGAATGAGAGCAGACACCCTTAGAAAGAAATTCTCAGTAGCAATCTTCTCACAAGTAGGATGTTAGATGTAGGTTTTCTTAAGCTATTCCTTATAAGATGGAGAAATTTTCCTTCTATTATTAATTTGATGAGATTTTTGATTCTAGTAACTGCTTTTCTTGCATCTGTTGAGATGTTTGTGTGTGTGTATCTGTTAGTATGGTGAATTGCATTGATTTTCAAATATTAAACTGACTGCATTTCTGGGATAAACCTCTCTTAATTATAATGTGTTACCATTTATATATGTTATTGGATTTGATTTACTACACTTTGTGTGAAGAATTTTTGCATCTTTTGAAATATAGTGTTTTACTTTTCTTGCAATGCATTTTCTCTGGTTTGGGTATCAAAACAATTCAGGCTCCATAGTATGAGTTAGAAAATATTTCCTCTTTAGTTTTCTAAAAGAAGGTATATATAATCAGTATTATTTCTTCCTTAAATGTTTGGTAGAATTCACCATTGAAGACATCTTGGTCTGTGATTTTCTTTATGTAAAAGTTTTTAACTTAAACTTAAAATTATTAAATAGACACAGGAACATTTGTATTGCATATTTATTTTTCAGTAAGCCTTGGTAGTTCACAACTTCCAAGGAATTTATCCATTTTCTTTAAGTTGTAGAATGTTTTGACATAAAGTTGTTCATTTGATTCCCTATCATCTACCAAGTATCTGTAAAACCTGTATGATGTCCCCTCCCTCAATCATGATATTGGTGAATCTCATATTCTTTGTTGTTGTTTTTTTCTTTTGCCTCATTAGTGGTTAGAGATTTATCAATTTTATGGATCTTCTCAAAGAGCCAGATCGAGGTTTCACTGATTTTCTCTATTGTCTTTCTGTTTTTCTATTTCATTGTCTTCTACTCTGATTTTTACTATTTCCTTTCTTCCACTTACTTAGGGTTTCATTTGCTCTTTTCTTCTCTTACTACTTTCTTAAGATGGAAGCAAGGTTATTTGAGAACTTTTTTCTTTATATTACAGGCACCTTGTTCTATAAATTTCCCACCGAGTAATGCAGCATCACAAATATGCTGATATCCTCTGTTTCAATTTTCATTTCATTTCATTTAAAGTGCTCTAATTTCCACTTTGATTTTTCTTTGACCCAAAGTTTATTTAGAGTTGTTTTATTAAGTTTTTAGATATTTGGGGGATTTGGGGATACCTTTCTATTACTGATTTCATTTTTTTTTTCAGTGCATAAAAAGTGCATAACATGAGGACAGGCCTGTGGGCAGAAAGAGCCACATTGGGACTGTGAGGCTTGCTTTTCATCTTTAATGAAATATGAACAGTAAAGTAGCCATGAGTTCCTTGAGGAATGTCATGTTCTGCAGGTCACAGGGATTTATTTATGCAAGTTGAAAGGAGACTTAATTTTAGTCAAATGAGATACTTTGTATGACTTGAGTCCTCCTAACTTTATTAAGACTTGTTTATGGACCAAAGATGACCTATCTTAGTGAATATTCCCTGTACACTTGAAAAGAATGAATATTCTGTCATTGTTGAGTGGAATGTTCTATAAATATCAGATAGGTCAAGGAGATTGACAGTGTTGTTGAAGTCTCCCATATCCTTACTGATTTTATGTCTACTTGTTCTGTCATTTATTAAGAGAGGGATATAAAAATCTCCGATTATCTTTGTGAATATGTCTACTATTTCTCTTTGCAATTCTACAGGTTGCTGCTTGATAGATTTATTTTTTTAAAAAAAATTTTTTTTAAGTGGGCTCCATGCCCAGCATGGAGTCCATCAAGGGGCTTGAACTCACAGCCCTGAGATCAAACACTGAGCTGAGATCAAGAGTCAGATGCTTTTTTTTTTTAATGTTTTTATATTATGTTAGTCACCACACAGTACATCCCTGGTTTTTGATGTAAAGTTCAATGATTCATTAGTTGCATATAGCACCCAGTGCACCATGCAATACGTGCCACACTTCTTACATTTTTGCACTTTTTGTTGGTGATTCCAGCATTCAAAATGCTGCCAGTAATAGTCCTGAAGTGCTGTCTAGTGTTCGTAAGCACGAAAACATTGTGCTGTGCCTTACAGAGAAAATATATGTGATAGATGAGCTTCATTCAGGCATGACGTATGGTGCTTTTGGCCTTAAATTCATTGTGACTAGTCAATGAAAGTTTTATGATCGGAGACTCATAACACCCCATGTTTTCCCTTGGAGCAATTGTTAATTATTTACTAATTCAGTGTTTATAGCAACTCTATTCATCCTAACTACCAAAATAATATGAATCAACTGTATTCTTCATCTCAGACAGAATTTCATCTACTGGAAATTTCTGCCTCTAAAGTTTGATTTGGGAATTTTTTATATCTTCCATTTCTTTATTTAACATATTGAATCATCCTCCTAGCTTCCTGAACAGATATAATATACTTATAATAACAGTTTTCACATTTTTGTACAATTTTATCACCAGTGTCATTTCTGGGTCAGTTACTATTGAATAATTTTTCTCCACATACGGGTTGTATTTTCCTGCTTTTTTGCATATCTGGAACATTTTTATTAGAAATAAGACTGTGAATTTTACCTTTTTGGGTCATTGATATATTTGTGTCCCCATAGATATCCTTAAGCTCTGTTCTGGGATGTAGTTAAGACACAAATGTATCAGCCAGTTTGATCCTTCAGAGTCTTGCTTTAAATCTTTGCATAACATAGCTTAAAAGCTTACAAGCAAGACTTGAAGGATCAAACTGTTTCCAAGTAACTTAATATACCCAGAATACTCAGAATAATATTTTTCTTCAAGTCCTCAGTGTCTATGTACTTAAGTTCTGAGCCAAACATTGTGAAGAACACAATAATCCCTGCTTTCTATGGCTTTAGATGAAAGATTCATTTTGCAACGTCACTATACAAATTTAGATTATTGAAAGTTGAACATTAAACTAGCCTAATCCCTTGTTTTACAAATAAGGAAAGTGACTCATAAAAGTTAAATGACACTCCCGAGGTACCATAGCTGGTTATGGCAGGGCTGAGAAAGAATCCTGGGACTAATTTCCAGTGCTAGTTTTCCTTCTACATAAATGCTCTTTTCACTCTAATTGTGTCTGTGTTATATTATTTTTGGGCTGCACATCTATCTGGGTAAAATGCCAAGTACGTTATATCAGGGTCCCAACATGAAGCAGACAGAACTAAAAGTTTACAGAGCTAAAAGGATTTTATTAAAGAGAGTCTAGTAAAGAGAACATTCTCAGAGATGTACACAAGGTCAAGAAAACCAATAGAATGTGGTGACTGCAGTTGTGCATCTCTAGGGCTGTGGGGCTAAACAACAGTACAGACCTCTACAGCAGGAGCTATAGCCATAGAAAAAAGCCCACCGACAGCATCTGGGGATGGAGAACATCACCACTTCGTCCAGGAGACAGCAGGAGAATGAACCCCCACCCTCTCTCTCCTCCCAGTCTCTAACCTTCCATTGGGCTTTCTCACTGCCAAACCCAACAGAAACCAGAGGGAGAAGGAGTCCATAGAGGCCAGCCTCCTGGGACAGAAAGAAGAGAAAATTAGACAGTAAGTCTGAAGGAGAAAGGAGAAGAAATATTATACCAAATTTCCCTTTACATAAGCATGTAAAAAAAATCTGTGGTCACAGAAATGTCAAGGAGATTGAAAATGCCAATCAATCACTTAAGGACAGTCAAAACTGTTTTGGAAACCGTCTCTACTTTTAATGTTTTCATAAGCCCTTTACCTTAATTGTTCTATTTCAATTTTTAACTACAAAAGAAATGTCTATGTTAGTAATTTTTCATTAAGAAGACACAGCTAATGAAGTAAAATGACAATAGGATTCAATAGCTATTTGCATTCCCAGGAGACCTAACATTTTTTCACATTCACCAGGAAGGATGTTTTAATTTATTTAAAAAATGTCTTTCTTGATAGAATTAAAAATCGATTCAAAGTGTCATCATTGAGCACTCAGCACAATTTACCTAGGTTTTGTCATACAGATTTTTAAATGCCACTGTTCTATTTGTTTGAAATCTCAGGTTGAGGAAATATAAACTGCACAAAGACAGAGTAAACTTATATACTGTAGCCCAGATCCTAGGGGACTCACACTTTATACCTCATAAGCTAATTGTTTTATTTCACCATTGACTTGGTATACTCTGATCCAAAACAATTTGTGGCATCAAGAAGGTGTAGGTTGGGATGATGTACTGTTCCTACCTGTTCTCAGAAATGCTTAAAACTTAATATTGATCCAGGGTTCCTGGCTGGCTCAGCCGGTACAGCGCGCAACTCTTGATCTTGGGGTCACGAGTTCAAATCCCATTGTGGGCATAGAGCCTACTTAAAAAAAAATCTGGAAAACTTGATGTCAATCCTTTATAGTTTCAGATTGCAAAGTAATACAGTCAGGTTTTTCAAAATAAATTTGTTGCAGAATTATCACACAAACATGTCCTGTGTTAATTGCTTATCCCTTGGAGGCTTTTTAAATGGCTATATCATGGTGAATTATGCTGGCAATAGAAAGATGGCTCGTTTGTAAAGTTCATATAAATGATGCATTGGGAAAGGGTTTTTTGTTCTGGTTGATAAAAGTTAATCAAATGCAATATGGCATAGAGCAATTCAGCATAAATCTTCCACAGAGCACTGCTTACGTCTCCCGTCTCGCAGGTAGGGAGAACATTTATTTGACTCTTTTCTAAACTGTCCCAATAAATCTTTGTTTAGGAGAATCCTATCAAAGTAGCTGACTAATGACTTGTTTTCCAGAACTCGTCTAGTAAATATATTATAAATGGCATTTGAACTCTTCAAATAGGCTGAAAACAGAGACATTTAAAACTTAAGTGAGAACCACAAATGAGTCAAAGCTGGAAAGGATTTCCTCAAATGCAGTTTTCTTTTGATACCAGAGAACCTGCCACAAGGCAAAGGGAAAGAAACATGGCAAGTTCAGGTTCCACAATGCTCTCAAACTACTAGATTTCAATTGCTTTAAGACCTAGGTTGAATAACAGATTTATTAGTGGTAGTGCCTATAAGATCAGTGGCAAAAATTCTATTACCATTAATTTCTGGTACTGTCCAAAATCTGAGACTAAGCACTAATTTCAAACGTAGCTTTCTCTTCCTCAATTGATAATCCCTCAAAAGGAAACTGTGGCTCTCTGCATAGAGGTAGCTTGACTAAACTGGAGCCAATGGCTCCTATTAGAGGGCAATAGTGATGCCCTCTACACACAAGTTTGTGCCTCAGACAAGTGGGCTTTGGCCATACTTTTGTGCCTGACCGCATGATGTCAAATTATTCATGATTTAAAAATTGCCCAGCGGGTATTTTGACATAATGTGTGTGCTTTCACGTATGATCATATGAATTAAACTAGGTGCATGATGCTGAGAGATATTTTGATATCTACTTCTTAGCATTTTGGTTTTTTGGGGCTAGAAACCTATATGACAATTGCTTGTCACAATGCCTGGCAATCAAGACCTATGTGCGCACTTCCTTTTGTTCTCCTTCACGGTTCCAGTGCTGGGTCCAAATATTCCAAATGAGGTGTTTTGTTGTTTTTTTTTTATTATAGTAGCTACCATTTATCAAAGGTTTTCTGTGTGCTTAGGATATATTTCTCATCTATTATATTGAAGCCATACAACAAGTCTTTGAGCTGGGTGCCATCATTCTATTGGTGAGTAAACCAAGATTTAGAGAGCTAAAGGAACCTAACTGAGGTCACACTATCTGTAAGTGACTGACATGGAATCTGAACTCAGTTTTGTCTAAATTTGAAACCCATGTTCTTTCCATTGCTTATTTCTTATTAAACTGATAAAGGTATTAGGTGTTAAGATTTCTGATTCTGGATATAACAAAGTGCAGTTATTAAAGATTCTCGCCAACAAGACTGGAATTCAGGGAGATCAATCAAATACCTATTTTAAAAATGTGAAAATTTCAGAAACATTGTAATATTCTCTTAGATTTACTTTTTTCCTTAGGTCTGATGGAAATAGACTATATGCAATTACAATTCATAATCTGTGGATTCAAACAAGATGGTCCCAATATGTAACTCTAAGATGGCACAAAGATGTGCTTACTCAGGGCATAGTCTCACCTAACCATTGCAATTGTTTGTTTGTTTGTTTGAAGTGTAAGAAAAAATTAACAAAACATTAAGTCTTCTTAGCAACTGTACTTCATTTTAAACCCCTTTCTTTGCATATAATTTATTTAATTAAAAAAAAAAACACCGTGTTTACATTTCGAGGACTAACTACAAAGGAAAGGAGCTAACAGGTCATGATAATAAAGTGAAACACCCTTATGTTTGTATTGCATGGTTTGACTGAAGAATAAAAAAGCAAATAACATTACTTACCTATAGTATTTACAGAGGTTCTGTATGTCTTTAAAAAGCAGGGTAACATTTCTCCACTTTTCTCTCTCCCATTGCATTTAATTAAAATGTGATCTTTTCTAAATTGACTGAGTCACTTGGCTCTGCTGTGTATATTTCAGGCTCCACGCATAAATTCTTGACCAGATTTCCATTTGGGGAGGATTAACCATTTTGCAATCTAATTTCCTTCCAGCAAATGCCTCTGGTCCTTTGTCAATATTCAGGCGGAAAAAAATGAGATCTCCAAGGGTCTAGCGCTCTCCATACAGATGAACTCTCAGGTTAATCTTCATGATTACTTTCTCCTCCCCACCCCCACCACCTCCACCAGGAGAGTTTGCATATGGACAATTTCTCCTCAAATGGGTAAGGATTGCCAACTATGATCCCCAATGAGTCCAGCCTTTGCCACACATGGCTAATGCCAAATTTCTCAGACAAATTCAAATCTCTTGGCCAGAATTGTAGTCCAAGGGATTTTTCTGTTGGACAAGAATCTGGGCCAGTGATTTCAAATTTCAATCTCATTGCTTTCAGGTGCCGTGACTATTAGTGTTGGAAAACTTTTAGAGATCATTTAGGTCAATGCCTTCATTTTTTAAACAATGACACTGAAATCCAGATAGGTGAAATTTAAATGTCATAAATGATTTAAGGATAAAACCTGGTCCACAGTCCTGATAATATGTGTCCAATCATTTCTCTACATAACAGCACTGCCTCATACACATGACTTTTCTCATTAAAAAAAATTATATTCACTTTTAATCCACTGAGGTAAGTTAACTGAACAATTACGCTTATATTTCATGTATACTAAAACACATTTCTCCACTTTTTACTACTTCTAACATAGTGACTAGTCTTAGCAAGACTGGTATCTTAATGCTGCTGTTAGCCTGGTGTCAGTAAAGATGTAAGTGCCATTACCCATTCATACACAAACTTGGTTGATATTCTGGTAGCATAACTGGACCATCATGACCCTTTGACACTTGATTGAAAAAGTTCTGTAAGAACTTCTGAAGAATTAATATGAGACTTAGTTGTTGAGATTTATTGACTTTCTCTGGTAATATCAAGAAATATACAGCATCAAAACTTGCAAGATGGGTATGTGCAGCTTGAATGCAAATACCCCACACAACAGTGAAATGCTCTTGAAAGAACTGCTATATCAACATTGCTCTTAGTGGCACAGAGAACTGCACTGTGGGAACGCCCGGGACTCAAGAGGCGGGCCAAAATATTCAAAATAGTCGGAATCTGTGAAGCTTTAGGAATACCTTCACTAATATATTTAGTGTATGTATTCCACTTTACATATGTATAAAAGTGCTGTGTAACCAAAATCTTCTAAAATAAATTTTAAAATTATTTTCAGTAAATTTAAAATAGAAATTTAAACCACAGTTCAATTTTTTCAGTGTTTTATTTTTTTATGTAAATAGAATAATGATGTATCTTATAATTAATGGCAACTTAGATTTAATATGTGTATATTTACTTTTAAAAAAGATCTATTTACTTATTTATTTGAGAGAGGGAGAGAGCATAGGGGGTGAGGAGGCAATGACGTAATAAAAATAATGCTAATAGGAAAAGCATATCACAGCATAGAGGTGGGGAGTAGTGAAGAAAGGGGCAAACTGGAGTCTAGAAGATCAACAAGAATGTAGTTTTGAGTACGTGACTAGGGCAATAAAGGAGAAAGAAGAAGACACATGATGATTCCCATGTATACATTCTGGGTGATTAAAAATTCATAGCATCATTGATAAAGAAATGTGAGAAATAAGACAGATTGCTGAGAAATTAAGAAAGACCGTTTACTAAAATAGAAAAGCCTCATGAGTAAGAGTTTCAAAGGTCTCTGAAAAAAAAAATCCTTCAATTTCTATATGATTAACTCTTTTTTTTTTTTTTTTTTGGATGGAGAGAGAGAACACCTGTGTGGGAAGAGAGGGGCGGGGGGCGGGGTGGGAATCCCAAGCTGTGGGGTTCCATCTCATGACCCTGAGATCATGACCTGAGCCGAAATCAAGAGTCAGACATTTAACTGACTGAGCCACCCAGGCGCCCCCCCCCAGATAATTAATTCTTAAAACAAAAAGCGGTATTATATTTTATAAAAGAAGCCAACAAGCTCAGGATGGCCAGAGGAAATGCTGATTAGCCTACACGGGATAACCATTTCATAAATGTTAAAGAAACGAGAAATAAAAATGTAAACCCCTGGTTCACTCTGTCTGCTCTACTTTATGCCAAAGCCTTGACTGTATATTTATTTTTCTCTCAATGGAATATCATGTCGTCTCATCTTAGGTTGAGTGTGAATCTAGTGTTCTCCTAAAGTAATAGCAAGGTGCATTTCATCTCAATACAGGGCAGGCAGGGGTTCGGTAGGATCAAGCAGCCTGCAGGGGCCTGGAATGGGACCCCCCGTGATGGAGGACAGGTACTGGGGCCTGAGAGACAGGTGAGGAAAGGAGATTCGGCTGCAGCACTGGCAGCAAGCCCAGCCTGACAGCCCAGTAGATGAGCAGGTCGGTAGTGCCAGCCAATGTCAAGCCAGAAAAGTGCGGCATCAGCAGCTCAGCAACAAAGGGAATTCCCTAGGCAAGCAGGCAGCCGCAGGAAGTCTGCCAGCAGATGGAAGGTGCTCGAATTCCTTGGTGGAGAATGCACTGCCTAGATGAGCCATAGTAAAAGTACAGCATGACGCAAATTACAAGTATCAGGTAGGCTGAGACTCAGGCTCATAAGGATCCAGCTTCGAGAACCGGAATAGAAGAGAAGCACCAAACTTCTGGAATAAGATGGGTATAAATACTGGAGTACAAGACATTCAAACTCTGCATGAAACAGAAAGATTATACTGTTTTCAAGGAACCTATCATGTAATGGAAACTCCTACCTAAGAGGATCAAGCTGTTTAATCTCCCCAAACCTCCATTTCCTTGCCTATAACATGGGGAGAGTTATATTCCCCTCCTGCTAGTTCTAAGATATATTGTTCAGTGAAGAAGAAAATCACAAAATTATATTTATTCTATGATTCCATTTATATTAAAATCTTTGTCCAAGCTTTTGTGTGAACATATGTATGCACACAGTCACACGCACGCAGGATCTGGAAGGAAACACATTCCAGTGCTATTAATGGTAACCATGGAGAAGAGAATGGGAGGGGTGCCTTCAGTTTTATTATAAACAGTTGTGTTTCTTTAAATATTTTGCAATATGCACGTATTAATATATGACTTCTCAAAGAAAGCACATCTTAAAATATCTAGCTCAGAGGATTATCATGAGGTTTCAACAAAATCATGTTTGCTCCTGAGGTGTGAAACCCAGGGACAGTCACAGAGGTAGACCTCCACAATGACAGTACTTTTGCCATTGTCACTGTTGCAGCTGTCGTTAGAAGCGAAATGGAAGAGGTCCACAAAATCCTTAAGAACACAGCAAAAGGAAAATAAAGGCAGAAGTACAGTTAGGAGCATAAACAAGCTATATTTAGACATCAGCGCTGAGAGGACTGTGAAGTGACTGACGTGTGTTAAGCAGGACGGAGTCCACCTGGGAAAGTTCCATGGCAATGAAGCAGATTGAGCAG
Source organism: Ailuropoda melanoleuca (assembly GCF_002007445.2). Lineage (NCBI taxonomy): Eukaryota > Metazoa > Chordata > Mammalia > Carnivora > Ursidae > Ailuropoda > Ailuropoda melanoleuca. The sequence goes on along the minus strand of NC_048228.1, from coordinate 29,251,003 downwards.
AATTCCGAGGGCGGGAAGAGATGTGGTTTGCCAGCACCACTCAGGATGAGAATTATGAAAGTGGGTTGGAGGAGCTAAAGATCTCAGGCTGCCAACACGTCTAAGTCCACTTTAGGTTCAGACCATGTCAGAGCCTTTCTCTTCTGAGATGAAAAAATCCAGCAGGCTATGTAAGAGGTCAGATAGAGGCCATCTAGGGCGCAGGTATAAAGAAGAAAGAGAAACATGGATGGATTTACAGAGGTTGTTGTCTTTCCCCAGGTGGTCTGAGAAGAACCGGGCCAGCATTGCGGAAGGTTAGCCAACAGGAGAGGAGATGAGTGCCCAGCTGCTACAGCACCTTGTACAAGAGACCCAATCACTGGGGCTTTGTCTGTGTGAGGTCAAAATAATTCAACCAAGTCCACCACACTTCCATTTCCCTCATGGGGGTGGTAGTAATCTGGGACCTTGCTGCCACCAGCCCCCTGCTCAATAGGGAGCTTCACGTGTGCACTAGTGAGCCTCATTGCCAATTCTTTCTGCTTTCTTAGAGCAGCTCTTCTGGGCAAGCCTAATGTGATGTTGTGGACTGCCTATTTTTGTCCCCCACAAATTCACATGTTGAATCCCCAACCCCCAATGGAAAGGTAATAGATGTGGCCTTTGGGAGATAATCAAGTTATGTATCAGTCAGAGTTTTCTAAAGAAACAGAACAAAAAGATTAGCACGAGAGAGAGAGGTAAAGAGAGATTTATCATAGGAAATGGCTTACATGATTGTGGAGGCCAAGTCCATAAGCTGCTGTCTGGAATTCAGCCTGAGTCGAAAGGCCTAAGATCCAGGAGCACCAATGTCCGAGGGCAGAAGATGGACATCTTGGTTCAGGTGGAGTTAATTTGCCCTTTCTCAGGCTTTTTGCTCTATTCAGGCCCTCAAGAAATTTGATGATATTCATTGGCTTTGGTGAGATTACTCTTCTTTACTCAGTCTATCAGTTTGAGTGCTAGTCTCTTCCAGAAACATCCTCACAGACACACTGAGAAGTAATGTTTCACCAGCTATCTGAGCATCCCTTAAACCGATCAAGTTGACACATCATAGGTCGCAAGGGTGGAGCCCTCATGTTGAGATTAGTGCTCTTCTAAGAAAAACCACGAGAGTGCTTACTTCCTCTCTCTCTTGGCTATGCGAGGACACAGCAAGAGACAGCCATCTGCAAACTAGGATGTGGGTTCTCACCAGACACTGAATCTGCTTGCTACTTGACCTGGAACTTCTCAGAACTGCAAGGAATGGCTTTTTGTTGTTTAAGCCTCCCGGTACCTGATAGTTTGTCGCTGCAGTGCCAGCATCCTAGGATGCGGTGAGCAGGGGTTTCTGTTCCTGATCACCCGCAAGGGTCTTCGAGTTCGCACCATCATCCTCAGGACCCTTGACCAAGCTTTTGTGACCTACGACCTACAACACCAGCACAATAGCTAGGGAACTGGTAGTCAAGGCTCCTTGGTTCTCCTAAATCTGTCCAAAATGCTGCTCCCTTTCTTGGTCATCAGAGTGCCCTACTGAGAAATGAGCTCATGCAGCTTTTTATTCACTTTCTTCCTTGGAGCACAGGCTGTGCCGTGGCTTGCTTTCCCCCAGACTCTCCCCTGTTACCCTTATGACTTCTCACTGTGCAGTTTCCAAGTCACCGGCAGTTTCTCCCTGTGTCAGCACACCGAGCTGCTCACGCAATCTGCATCTCAGGGGTGCCCGTTCATCCAAATGATCCACATGGGGTCGCTCGCTGGCTGGTGCTAGGTGCATTTCTAGTACAACTGAGCTCCTCTTAGCCAGCAGCAGCATCGTCATTGAGAACACATCCCTGAAAACTGCCCAGCACTCTTTGAAGCCAGGCTTTGACTTTTTCTACCTCACTGCACAACGCCCATCAAGCCCTCATGTATGGCTTAGGAAGAAGATGAGCAGAAAGGTGGAAAAATGCCTGTGGGAGCAGGGATTCTGCAGTCCCAATCTCAGGTCATGTAAACCAAGACTTAGCACATTCTGGAAGGCAGGAAACCATCAATATGAGGATACGCAACTGAGGCCGGCCAGACAGGTCACAGAATAACAACATGGGAAAGAAGCAAGTATGCACCAAGCAGTGACTTACAAGGAAGCTTAGGGCATGAGAATGGGGCCCCAGGTGCAAGGCTTAGGTTAGAAGGAAGGTGATTTGGGCTTCTGTACTCTGACATCCTAATTAAGGGAAGTTAGTCGGCTCTCTCAAGCCTGACACTGAGGAATACTGGGCCCTGTAGTGCTTTGCTTGGGCTCCCATAACAAAATACCACTGAATGACTGAAACAATAGAAATTTACCTTCTCACACTTCTGGAGGCTGAAGTCCAAAACAAAATGCCAACACCATGGGTTTCATTACGCGTGTGTGTGTGTGTGCGTGTGTGCATGTGTGTGTGTGTGTGTGTGTGTGTGTGTGAAGACCTTGTATTCTCCATGGTTTCAGCTTGTTTCACGAAGGTGCAGCATTTTTACGTTTTGGATTAGCCTTTGAGCTGTATTAAAATATGGAGGGATGAACTTGTTACTTTACTAAAGTTAAATGAAGCATATTCAAGTCAAAGTTTAAATCATAGGTATTTCCCACCACACCGAAAACCGACTTCCAGTACTAGGTGCTGGAGGCAGAACTCCAACAGGGAACTGCCTCATGTCAGGAATGGGGAAGAGCCTACCTGGAGGGCAAAGGGCCTGGAAGTTTTCACAGCCTGATTCTACCCATTTGCTAAGGTCCCCCTAAAAAACAGGTCGATGAATTACAATATTGCACAGGTCTCCTACTTGTGTCTTCCTAAGCATCTCACACAGTAAATTACTACCCTGAATATAGAGTATGCAGTTTGGGGTCAGACAAGCAAATTCGAGATCAATCAGGGCTTCAGACCACTCCCATCTGAAGAACCTAGGAACCCAATCTCCGTTTGGAACATTCCTTATGATCCCTACAGAACAAGAGCCCAAATGGATGATTTAGAGGGAGAAAACAAAACAAAAAGCCCATGGAAAGAACCCATTTCATAAAGGGAAGCAACTGCAAACCATAAGTAAGCATGCTGCCAAGGGCTGAGTCAACACCCTCAATGTGAAGGCCCTAACCCTCTTTCCACTAGTAAGCAGTGGGAGCACTACAGGCTGGAGTCCTAGCCCAGATCTGCCCCCATCCGAGGTTAGAAAAGCTTCAGTCCTGGTTAGCAGCCCTACTGTCACATGTCATAAGTATCTACGAGGTCTAAATAATAAATAAGACTGCATGGTTTTGAAGGTAGATCGAATGGAGAAAATGACCACACATCACTGGGTGCCAGAAACTGCAGTCATCAGCGCAGTGCTCTGGCATGCAACGTCAGCTCAGAGCACACCTCCTCCTCCCTAGTCACAGGTAATGGTAGCACAAGGGGGTTATTAGGCTGTGCCTTAGTACAAACGCTGGGGCTTGCCCGTGGTGCTTTTGATGTATAAGGCCCAGACATTCTGCCAATTCTTCTTGAGCAATGACACCAGAAAATTGACAGCTAAGTGGCTGTTTTACACAAGTTCATCATCTGTCATCTTCACGTGGCCAACAACCACTGTCAGACACAGCACGTTCTTCATCTGGAATTTGATCGTGGACTTTGGCCACCATGTTCGCATTGTGGGTCAGCAAGGAATGGAACTTGCCAGCCTTATTCAGGCCCGGGCCCAGGATTCTTGGGATCTGCTTAATCAGAGATTCTGAAGCCAAAAGGCATCATACTTCTCGGTCAACTTCTTGACTGATTTTTTTATATTTGTTGAGATTTTTCAGCGCCTTGATGTCCAGGTAGGCAATATCCACAGCCTTGGCCTCATCACAGTGCTGCTGGTCTCCCAAAACATATATGGAGAACTCGGGGTGGGGAGTGCATTTAAGCCTGATGGCATCCAAGGAGCATTTGTCCTTCTGAGCATCATAATTCTTCAAGCTGATTTGCAGCTCCAGCGTCTCTAAAAACTTCTGGCACTCACACTCGCCGCCGTGCACAACCTCCCACACTGCCTTGTACACGATGTCATAGGAGACTTTGCTGCTCATGGTACTGTCCACCATAATGATGGGAAAAGAGACAAATAGGTTTCATCCTGAGGCCTCTTTTCTTGGCTCATCTGAAGCCATCATCTAGCTCCACGCTCCCGTCACCTTTCCTTGGTATGTACGCAGAGAGAGGGAAAGAGGAAGCAAGCACAGGTGTCTTTTCTTATAAAGGCACTAATCCTGTTGGATCAGGGCCTACCCCTATAACCCTATGTAACCAAAATTTGTTCCTTAAAAGCACCATCTCCAAATATAGCCACACTGGGCATTAGGACTTCAAGGCACGAATTTGGGGAGGATGCTGGGGAACACAATATTCAGTTCATCATAGGTCCCTAAATAGAATGGGCTTTCCCAGGAACTTATAAGTAATATTTGAGAATGCTTACAGGAAATTTTGGACTATGATTTGATTATTAGCATAATATGTAATTTTTGCTTTAATAATGTAATGATAAGGCTTTCCACAGAATATCAGGGAAGAGAAGACAGACCATTCAGGTGGGGCCACTTTCCCTAAGAAAAGGAATTAGCCTGAAAGGTACTGGATAACACTTCCTGTAGAACAGAAGTCAGAAGATGGATCAAGTGTTGGAAGCATGATGTTTGGGGGAAAAATGGGGAGGAGCAGCCAGGCAGCTGGGAGAAGGCCGTGCAATGTACGTTGTTCTACTCCCAGCTCTTTCCTCGTAAGATCATAAGTCTGTTTGGATTTCTTAAGAAACACAAAGAAGGGCCCAAGCCAGCAATTGTTTACAACCAGGAAAGTACCACCCTTCCAGAAGGTAGGGAGTAATGTCTGGCTGTGTTTTAGGTTGTCATGACAACCGCAGAGTACCATTTACAAGCTTAACATCCACAATGCAAGGGATGGTCCCATAGATTGAAGAACAGTATTATCGAAGCATCAATCAGTTTAGTCTAAATTTACCTAAGTCACTGAGGGTACCTGAGGCCCTGGGTCAAGGTTATTTGTCTATTCATTTACTCATACGTACATTTATTAAATTCCTACTAAGTATAGAAAAGCTGGGATAAACCAACATGAGTAATACATGGAACTTGCTTTCAGGGAACTCATGCTGTACATGCACAATTAAATATGATGTTCTATGTTATGCTCTGTAGTAGTTGTATAAATAGAGCAATAAGACAATGATTAATTCAAACTGGGTAAGAATGGAGAGGAGGACATCAGAGAAAATATATTCAAGCTGGGATAGAAAGGATAATTCGAATACCAAGAAGTTACCATTGCAGAAGTAAGGGAGAAGGCAATTCAGTTGGAAGGAGCAAGCAGCACAAAGTCATGGAGGCATGAAAGGATACGGTGTGTGCCATGTAGCACAGGATATGAAATATAATTTTGGTAGGTGAGACTAGAAAGACAGGTTGTGTTGAGATTGTGAAAATCCTTGTAAGTCATTCTAAGAAGTTGGATTTCAATCTGTAGGAAATGGAGACCTATCAAAGAATCCAATCCAGAGAAATGACATAATCATTTATGACTTTAAAAATGACTCACAGCAGGGAAGGGAAGAAAAGGAGGAAGACTATTTGAGCTCATTGCATAGTGCGGAGGAGAAAAAATAACGACAGTGGGAAAGGAGAAAGTAGAATCCAGCAGATAGAGATAGGTATCCAGAGCTGCACTCCACATATTCCATGTACTGTGGGAAAGCTGATTAAAAACAGTCAGGGTGGTTTTACCAGGTTTCTGTGATATCAGTTAAAAGTAAACTTTAGTGATATGACTGTTTCCAATATTGGCATTTTATGGACTTACAGAAGACCAAATGGGGAAAGAAAAACAGAAAGCAATTTATTGTGACAAAACCCACATGATCTTGTGTTAATTATGGATAAATCTATATTTACTTAATCAGCTATGAGTTTACCCTTCTACGTTTCCCTGAAGAACTGTTTGGGTAAAATCAGCTACTGTGTTCCCAACATGCCAGTGGGCTTTAGAGATAAATTCTCTCTCAAGGTAAGGAGTTTTCAACATACAGTGATATCTCTGAAATTACTTTCTCTACCAGTTTTGTCTTCCACTGACTTGTTATTATGTTTTCCTATAATCAGGACATTGCCCATCTGTTCAATAATGCATTAGCCTGAACAATACGGATGGGATGGATGACAAGGGAAAAAGCCAGCCGTATGATATTGCTGCTGTTCTGATCATTACAAAACTTAAATATGAGGGTCTCAATGTCCCCAGGAATCTTAACTCACAGAACGGACTATCAGTCTTTTTCCAGACAGATAGTGGCCTTGCTTCTCCTCCTTTTGATGAGCCACTGCTCACTTGAAGATTTAGGAGTGGTCATTGGACAGGGTTCTATATACAGAGCACTGGCTCTGTGTTCACCAACGTCCAAGAACGCTGACCAGATTCTCAAAATCTACTCGGCTTATTAGAGGTGCTGCCCTTTGGGGCCAGCTAATTCAGCATGTCACATCGAGGCAAAGGATTTCCAAAGTTGTTGGGTTATGGCTTCTGGCAACGGGTGCTGCTGGCAATAGAAAGGCTTATCCCCTCTTTTTCTGTTTTGATTCCTTGTTGTTTCTGAACTTGCAGAAAGGAAGTCAGTGGGAGTCAAACTTATTTGGTTTTTATTACACCATTTCCATATAATCTCACTCTACAATTGTTTAAATACCATGCTCATGTTATTAAAGAAGAAAATAAACACAGATCAATTGTGGTTGTATAGTCACATTTCGAGTCTGAACTGATAACCCAGAAGAGGTTCAACCTCGATACTTTCCAGTTAGGCAAAAGGCAAGGTAATTATATTAATTTTACATCATGTAATTCTAGAATTTTGCAACTAAGATTTTGCTTCTTTTGGTCCAGGAATGTTTCTTACCTACCCAAGTATCTAACACATGCCATTAAACACATGCTAGTGTCCTTAAATACTTACCTAGTCCAGGGTTACAAAACAGTAAGCCATCTTTACAATGACTAGCCTTAATTGAGAACTCCTGTGTGCTAGTTATAGTGTTAAGTGTTTCAAATTTATTAACTCCTGTAATCTTCACAGCGGCCTGGAAGAGTGCTCCTATCATTACTCCTCCTATTGTTCCAATAAGCTACAGATGCAAGGAAAGACATTTTCCCAAAGTAACAAAACTTGTAGGTAGGAGAACTGGGGTTCTTATTCTAGTGTCTGTCCTCTTAACCACCAAGAAATGATTTTTGTTGTTGCTTAAAATACGTACGCACGTAGGAAAAAGTCATGAAGAGTAATATTGGTGTTGTCCAGTGATGGGATTTCACATGGTTTTATTTATTTATTTATTTATTTATTTATTTATTTATTTATTTATTATTTTAAGATTTTATTTATTTATTTGACAGAGATAGCCAGCGAGAGAGGGAACACAAGCAGGGGGAGTGGGAGAGGAAGAAGCAGGCTTCCAGGGGAGGAGCCTGATGTGGGGCTCGATCCCACAACGCGGGGATCACGCCCTGAGCCGAAGGCAGACGCTTACCGACTGCTCTACCCAGGCGCCCCTCACATGGTTTTAATTGTATTTTTAATTTTTTTTACTTTTGAGGTAAGTGTAAATTTACAGAAATGTTGTAGAAAGACTACTATGTAGATTTCCCGTATAGTCTTTGCCAGGCTTCCCCTAACGTTAATATCCTACATAATCAGAGTACAATGTTTTGAAACCAGGAAACTAGTACTATTACAAACTATAAGCTAAAGTACAGACCTTATTCAAATTTCACCAACTTTTCCATTGATGTCCTTTTTCTGTTCCAGGACCCCAAACCAGGATCCCACAGTGCATTTAATCATCATATTTTCTTAGTTTTCTCTAATATGTGACAGTTCCCCCATCTTATCTTTCCTGATCTTGACACTTTTAAAGACTGCTGGCCCGTGGTTTGGTAGAACGTTTGTCAATTTGGGTTTAACTAATATTTTCTCATAATTAAACTGACGTTATGCATTTTTAGCAAGGCTATCACAGAATTGGTATCCTCTGCATCATAATATGGTATACCTGATGTTGATAGATGTTAATTATGATTATGTTAACATTAATAACTTTAAGTTGGTGTTTGCTAAGTTTCTCCTTGTTTTCCCTTTGTATTTAATAAATATATTGGGTAAGACCTTTTAAGATTATGCACATGCCTTGTTTCATTTTTTAAAGATTTTATTTATTTATTTGACCGAGAGAGAGACAGCCAGCGAGAGAGGGAACACAGGCAGGGGGAGAGGGAGAGGAAGAAGCAGGCTCATGGTGGAGGAGCCCGATGTGGGGCTCGATCCCACAACGCGGGGATCACGCCCTGAGCCAAAGGTAGACGCCTAACGACTGAGCCACCCAGGCGCCCCATGCCCTGTTTCTCCTAAAAGTTTTACTCACTAATTTAGCAACCATCCATGGGTTGTGCCTACAATTATTAGTAGGTGGTGGGGGGGGAGTTACCTAATAAAGTTTAAATTTCCTTCACCTCTTCTACATTGATGTCTTGGAATTCTTCTGTGAGAAAGAGTTATCTCTCTTCTCCCCCATTTTTCTATTTGTCTGATTATTTATTTATATCGATATGGGCTTGTAGATATTCATTTTATTCTATTGGTTATAATTCAATACTGTCATCTGTTTTGTTCTGGGTTTGGTCACCAGGAGCTCCTTTAGTGTGGCTCCTGTGTCCTTTCAACACAGTCCATTCTTTTTCAATCAATTCCTTATTTTCTGGTACAAAAGATATTATAAGATCCTGTATTTTCCCTAACCCAGTATGGGAATCAACTATTTCTCCAGAGACCTGGTTTCTTTTATTGAAGAATGGTATTTAGAAACCAAGGTCTGGGCACTAGGTATGCTCATTGCTATTGGGTTTGCCTTTCTTCTAGGCACACTCAGTGGACAGATTTAAAAATATATGTTATGTACAGTCAACCACATGTACACACACATCTATATTTACTCTGTAACTATCTGTAAAAATATATTAAAAACCACAGGTTCATACTGATGGCTCCAATTTCAGTTCAACACCACAGTGTTCATTTTAGCCTTTTCCTATTCTTTATTTGTAACATTTTTCTCCAACCATAAGAAATGTGGTTTTAATTATCTACAATACGTTTTACTTATTTGTGCAATCCTCGTATACCCAAAAAGCAGTCTCAGAATTGCTAACCCATATTGCCATGAGGAAAAAATAATTACTAATAGGAAGACAGCATGTGCATACAATTCTTTTGGTCTTTCGCTTTAAAAATATTATTTTCCAAAATAGGTTAGTTCTTTTTTTCCCCACCCCATTATTTTTTCATTAATTATACTTCCTTCTATTTAACAATAAACATTTATTATTTCACGTATTTTTAAGACAATATTCTCTGGGGTCTGTATATTGGCTAGAGGGTAGAAACTGAAAGTTTGAAGGTATGAAGGTAAATACAGCTTTCCTAAGTGATGCTATTATCTTTACGACTTTGGTAACATGGACTTACACACATTTGTTGGGTTCTGCCACTGGGTTTGTGGACCTTTGTCTCAAGATGTTCTGAAGCTCCAGCCCCAGCCCCTCCTGCAGCTGCTCAACTGTCACATTACTTGTGTTATCTTTCTTTACCTGCACTTAAAATAGTCCCATCATTTCAAGTCTGGGAAAATGTTCAAGACATTTATTAATCATTAAAAAAGAAATCAAGAGAGTATAATCACTGATCTTTTTTTTTTTTTTGAAAGAAACCAAGTCAACATCTTTTGTGTCCTTCATAAAAATATATTCCAGGAAGATTTGGGAAACATCACGAACCATTTGGTTTACACTGATAAATTTACACTCTTGGAAATATATATATATATATATTTGATTACTCATAATGCAGATGGGACTTTGTCCTAGGAAAGGAATTAGGAAACTTCCAATAAACGGACCATTTCCTTTGCATGGAGATGAGTCACACTCCGACACTCATTATGGCAGTAAAACAGAACAGTTCTAGACTTGCAGCTCAAAATCCTCTTCCCAGTAAAAGCAATCACTCATTAAAATGTGAAAATAACAAGTCTTCTTCAGGAGTTGTTGGTAATTAATAATGGCAATTAAATTTCACAAGGCCAATTGGATTTTCAAATCAGGAAGTCATTAATAGAGAGAGATATTTTGTTTTAATCACTGCTCAGATGCCTCCAAACCAAAAAATAATCTGTCCTTCTCATGACAAGCTCACTGTTTCTCCTGCCACCCAACTGCACAGAGAGGCAGCTCCTGCACATCCAATATTGACAGGTGGTCGCCCAGCATCTCTCCTTCTGGAAAATGAGTCTGGTCTTCAGGAACTCCCTGAATATAAAAGCGGGGGCCTGCCTGCACTTCAATTTATTCCAATTTCATGTTCGTTTCATTTGCATCTCAATTCTGTCCAATGCATTCCTGGAAATCAGGTTAAAAGCAAATCACATGTCACTTTAGATGCCTGAGGTTTTATTTCTTATGTAGAATACAAAGAAATCATACATATGCCCAATAGTGTGTCACAGAAGTAAAAATATAATAAGAATAAACCTTTTATCAAAATATACTTGTCAAATAACATTCTAAGTCTTAAAAAATGGTCTTACATAGGCCCCAGCGTACTAAAAATGCACACAGAAAATGAAAACTTCACTTGTACTGTTAAAAATGAATAAAACTAAAATCAGTATATTGGCTTTAGCAGTGGTCATATTTATAATTAATACATTTCGGGTTGATTTAGAATTTAGAACATCTGTTGGAGAGGATGTGAAGAAAGGGGAACCCTCTTACACTGCTGAGGGGAATGCAAGTTGGTACAGCCACTTTGGAAAACAGTGTGGAGTTTCCTCAAAAAGTTAAAAATAGAGCTCCCCTATGACCCAGCAATTGCACACGACTGGGTATTTACCCCAAAGATACAAGTGTAGTGAAAAGAAGGGGCACATGCACCCCAAAGTTCATAGCAGCAATGTCCACAATAGCCGAAATGTGAAAGGAGCTGAGATGGCCTTCAACAGATGAATGGATAAAGAAGATGTGGTCCATATATACAATAGAATATTACTCAGCCATCAGAAAGGATGAATACCCACCAATTGCAACAACATGGATGGGACTGGAGGGGATTATGCTAAGTGAAATAAGTCAAGCAGAGAAAGACAATTATTATATGGTTTCATTTCTATGTGGAACAGAAGGAATAGCAGGGAGGACATTAGGAGAAGGAAGGGAAAACTGAAGGGGGAAGGGTGGGAATCAGAGGGGAAGATGAACCATGAGAGACTATGGACTCCCGGAAACAAACTGAGGGTTTCAGAGGGAAGGGAATGGGGGGAGGGGTTAGCCCAGTGATGGGTAGTAAGGAAGGCACATATTGCATGGTGCACTGGGTGTTATACGCAAACAATGAATCATGGAACACTACATAAAAAACTAATGAAGTACTGTATGGTGACTAACATAACATAATAAAAAAATAAAAAAAAGAATTTAGAACATCTGGAATTAGAAGAAAACCTGTGGGGGACAATTTGGATTGCTCACTTTATTTTAAATATCTGTTCAGAAAGTCTGAAGTGTTTCTCCCCCTTCCCTCTCCCCTTCCCTCTCCCCTCACTCCCTTTTCCTCTGACACCTTACCCTCTCCATTAATGTGTCCATAGCAAACAGAGGCAACCAGTCTCTTACATTAACTTCTTTCCTTGGGGAGGAGTGAGGATGAAATTTACTGTCATTTTTATCACATTTCAATAATGGTTTTTTCCCAGCTTTATCAAGCTACAAGTGACACATAAAATTGTAAGATTTTTAAAGTGTACATTCTGGTGGTTTGGTATACATATACACTGTGAATGTATTCACCCAATCTAGTTAATTTTAACACATTTATCAACTCACATATCTTTTTTTTTATGAAAACACTTACCACACTTAAGTTTTACTCTCTTAGCAAATTTCAATTATACAATACAGTGTTATCAACTATTGTAACCATGTTGTACACCAGATCCTCAGATCTTACTCATCTTACAGCTGAAAGTTTGTATCCTTTTATCAGCCTCTTTCTGTTTCCCCCATCCCCCAGTCCCTGACAACCATTTTCCTCCTCTCTGTTTCTATAACTTTGACCCTTTTTTAGATTCCACGTATAAGTAATACCATGTAGTATTTGTTTTTCTCTGTCTGGCTTACATCACTTAGCATAATGTCCATAGTGTCACAAATGGCAGGATTTCCTTCTTTCTCTCTGCTGAATAATATTTTGTTATATGTATTTTATATGTATGTATGTATGTATATTACATACAAGTGCATATTACACACACACACATATCACTTCTTCTTTATCCATTCATCCTCGCAGACACTGTTCAGGGACACTTGGTTGTTTCCAGGAGAAAATCTCTGTATATGATTGTGTGTTTTGAATTTCCTACTTTACCATCCAAGAACAAAAGGAAATAAAATGAAAACTTTGTCAATAGAACACACTGATCATTATAATATTTTTTTTAATTTTACATATTTCTTCATACCGACAATCTATAGGAATCAAATTGCTGATATTTGATTCCTATATTTCATATTTTGTACACAGAATATTTCAATACAGAATATTTGAAACTGGTAGTTTCTTATTGAGATTCTGATGATTATTTTCATATTGACTCATGATTTTATATTGAGAAAACTAAAGCCTATAAAGATTGAAAAACTAATCCAAAGTCATATATTTCTACACAGTAATAAATCATATTAAAATATTATATATGAGATTTATAAGAATATAAATACTCAGAAAATAAAAAAATTTCACATTATTTTTTAGACAAAACTTTGAGATATAATTCACATACCATATAATTTACTCATTTAAATTATACAAGTCAGTGGGTTTCCATATATTGGCAGAGTTATACAACCATCACCACTATTTAATTCCAGAGTAGTACAATCCTCTCCCCCCTCCCCCCGCCGAAATACTACACCCATTAGCAATCACTCCCCATTCTTCTCTGGCAACCATTAATCTACTTTCTGTCTCTGTGGATTTGCTTATTCTGGGTATTTCATATGAAAGGAATCAAAATATGGTCTTTTGTATCTGGTTTCTTTTGCTTAGCATGTTTTTAAACTTCATCCATGCTGTAACATATACTAGATTTTTTTTTCATATTTTTAGAAGATTTTTTTTATTTGAGAGAGAGAGAGAGCACAAGAGGGGGGAGGGTCAGAGGAAGAAGGAAACTCCTCACTGAGCAGGGAACCTGATGCAAGGCTTGATCCTGGGACTCTGGGATCGTGACTTGAGCCTACGGCAGACACTTAACCAACTGAGCCACTCAGGTGTCCCTTTTTTCCATTGTTATGGCTGAATAATATTCTATTGCATGGATATACCACTTTTTTTATTCATTCATCAACTGAAGGACATTTGGTTTATACTTTTTGGCTGTCATGAATAGTGCTTCTATGAACATCATGTATGTTCATACAGGCATGCTCAATTGTCTTGGGTATATACCTAGGAATGAAATTGCTGGATCATATAGAAACTCTATGTTTAAGTTTTTGAGGAACTGCCAAAATGTTTTTCCAAAGTGGTTATATCATTTTACATTTGATCAGTAATGTGTGAGAAGGTCTATTTCTCTACATTCTTCCCAATGCTTGCTACTATTAGGCTTTTTAGTTCTAGCCATTGTAATAGGTATGAAATAATATCTCACTGTGATTTTGATTTGTAGTTTTTTAATAACTAATGATGTTGATCATCCTTTCATGTGCTCCTTGGCATTCTGTATATCTTCTTTGGGAAATGTCTACTCAAATCCTTTGCCCATTTTTAAAAATTAGGTTGTTTGTATTTTAATCACTGAGCTGAGTCATTATACATTTTGGATACTAGTCCCTTATATATGTTTGCAAATATTTTTTCCCATTTTGTGGGTTGTCTTCCACTTTTTTATAGAGTCCTTTGAACAAAAGTTTTAAAGTTTGATGAAGTCCCATTTATCTATTTTTGTTTTGGTTGCTTGTGCTTTTTTTGTCAAATCTAAGAAATCATTGTGCAACTCAGAGTCACAAAGATTTACAGCTATGCTTTATTTTAAGAGCTTTATAGCTTTAGCTCTTACACTTAGGTCTTTGATCTTTTTCAGTTAATTTTTAATATGTTGTAAAGTAGGAGTCCAACTGCATTCTTCTGCATGTGGATACCCAGTTGTCCACATTTATTAAAAGGACTATTCTTTTGCCATTGAACTGTCTTGGTACTTCTTGACTTACACTGCTGTGATGGATCTCATCAACTTCACAGACCGCTAAAGCCGGTTCCTCTTCTGTGTCAGTGATTCCCTTTCTTCTCTGGCCTCAGCATTTGGATTCAACCACAGATAGAAGTCATCCTCACAATCGTTAAGGATGTTTTAAAAGCCACTTTCAAGTATTCCATTGTTCTATTGCTCCTCCCCACTCAGTATTTGTTTATCAAAAGAAGTTGTCAGAAGACTTGAAAAAAGGAAGAACTGCCTGGACTGAGCTGTGGTCCAGCTTCCTTCAAGTCTTGTTTGCCTCTAACACAACCCAGAAATCTTGATTTTCAAACACCACTTGTTGAAAATGAGATTGCAGTGCCTCTGGACTAGTCAGCTTATACTCTGACACCCAGAAAAAAGGTAAGCTGGAAAAGGCTCAAAAAAAGACCAAATGGAGACTAAAGAACAGTCTTTTCCCAAAAGCAATTAATGCAGAAAAACACCTCATCATTTTACTTTCCCATTATGGCACAGACAAATTTTCTAAACGAAATTACTTGAAAAAAGTTAATGACCCAAGAGTATATGATCACCAAAAAATGTACAAAAATGCTGATAGCAGCTTCTCAGAAAAAAGTTATCTTGTTTAGTTTGTGGGTTCTGTTCTCAGAGTAAGTGCTTAGAGCTCTAAAGATTGTGGGGTTCGTTAAAGAAGTGTACATAGATCAGGTGAGGACATCTGGATTACATTAGTGATAGAAAGCAGCCCAAACTGTGGAGTGTTTAGAAACAATGATAGTACTGTATCGCAGTCACAACAATAAATACTTTAGCAAATTATTTGTTACCTAGCATGCATTTAATAATAATAATAATAATTTCTTGTGTGAATCTCAACTCATCGGTTGTCACTGAACTGACTAGTGTATTGTCTCTCATGGCTTTAAAATATTGACAGCTGGGGTGCCTGGGTGGCACAGTGGTTAAGCGTTTGCCTTGGGCTCAGGGCGTGATCCCGGCGTTATGGGATCGAGCCTCAGGTCAGGCTCCTCCGTTATGAGCCTGCTTCTTCCTTTCCCACTCCCTCTGCTTGTGTTCCCTCTCTCGCTGGCTGTCTCTATCTCTGTCGAATAAATAAATAAAATCTTTAAAAAAAATAAAAAATAAAACAATAAAATAAAATATTGACAGCTGATTAAACTGGTATGTTCTAAACAACCGTAAGAATTCTTTTTCATTTAGTCTAGAAGATTCTTTAATTGATGTTAAAAAAAAAAAAAAAACTAGGTTGGCAATGAGATACTAACACATGCCCACAAGAATAGCTAACATTTTGACATCTTACAATACCAAGCACTGATGAGAAGGTGGAGCAATTGGAACTCTGAAACATTGCTGGAGGAAGTATAAACTAGTAAAATAATTCGGAATACAACCATTACCAATTAGAGCTAATCATATGCTGATTCCACGATTCAAGAATAATTAGTTCATGTGACCACCAAAAAACATGTATAAAAATATTGATAGCAGCTTTCGTCATAACAGCCCAAACTGGACACAATGCATATCCAATAATAAGAAAATGAGTAAATGAATTGTGTGTGCTCATAAAATAGAATACTACACAGAAATAAAGACTAGATTATAACCACAGACATGCAACCACAAACTCTCCCAGACGTTATAGTGATCAGAAGAAACCAGACACAAAAAATACACTATATGGTGCTATTTATATTAAGTTCAAGAGCATGTGAATCTAATTCAAGATGTTAGAACATAGAAATCAGAGTAGTGATTACTTTAGGGGGAGGTATTGACTCAAAAGTGAGGAAAATTCTTTGGTATGGGAATATTCTGTCTTGAGCTGGGTATTACATAAGTGTATAGACAGGAAAAATAGATCAACCCATACGTTTTTAATTAACACACTTTATGCACTCATTCACATATATTAAACTTCAGTAAAAAAAAAAAATGAACAAAGTGGGAGGTGGCCTAGGAAAATAAAGAAAGTTTCAAAGCTTTTTAAACATGAAACAAAATGCTAGGTCTCACCCACCTGTGACAGAAAAACAGAATGAAGAATTTAAAGCTAAGAACCCGGAGCCCAGTTGGTCTGAAAAAATGTGTGATGAAGACATCAGACATTATTCCCACTCGCCTACTACCAATTGGAGTCCATGCATTCTACTAGCTCAACTCCAAGAAGTAAAATGATAAACACAGATTATCTGCTCCAGATGCAACCGAGTTCTTACTTAAAATTACGGGATGTGACGGAAAACTAGATCCTAAAATTTCTAGAGTTCGTTTCTTTTGCTCTCTCACAAACTCACTCCTCATCCAAAGAATCAATTAATATTCAAGGTCAGCCACACTAAAGTAAGTCATATGTAATTCAATTCTACCTGAATGGCTTTTACATAATCCCTAGGCAGGGACCTTGTCAAAATCTTTGCTCAGTACAATTCCTGGGACACTGCTGACATTCAGTTGAGTGTATAGTACAATTAATATCGTAATAACAATAACACACAAGGAAAATGCACACGTCCTGCAGTTTGCAGAAATACCGGGCTGTAGTTACAACAAAGATAGATCGGAAGGCAGCAAGAGCAACTGGATTCAATAAATTCACAGACTCAGCCTAAACTGCTGGAAAAACCACACTTATTAGGCAAGCTGTCCTATAGGAGACAACTAAATTAAGCAGATAATTTCGTGTTCCTAATGCATTTACTTGACTACAATGAAGGTTGATGTCTCAGTCGCTACATGAAGTCAAACCTCCTTCTGAAGGTAAAAAGGACTGGGTGTCTGTGTGTTTGTGTGTGTGTGCATGTGTGTGTGTGTGTGTTTACATCTACGTGTGTATGTCTGTGTATATTTGAAAATGTTTAGCAGTATTGATGGGTAGGGTGAAAAAGGAAAAAAGAGTAATAAAATACTTTTGTAACTAAAAAAGATGTCTAATTAATGAAATGAGTTACACCATTAGCTCCTTATTCCCACTACAAGAAGATATGCTGGTATAATGAGGATTAATAAACATTCCCCCAAGGTGCAAAGTTGTTGTTTTTTCCTCTGGAGAGCAGGCAACATCTCTTCTCCAACCCTCAAGTTGGGAGCACACATCTGACTTTGCCAGCAAAAAGAAAAATATTCTGGCCTGTGTTTCACATGGACACCTGCCAAAAGCCCCAGGGCAAGGAGGATTTTCCCAAAATCCAGGCTTCATCTGAAAGGCTCCTTCTATAATCCTTAATGGGTGATGCTCCCTGAACAGCAACAGCAACATCACCAGAGAGTTTAGAAAATGCAAAAACCCCTGCTCTACCCCTGACTTAGTGAACTCCGGGGCTGGGCCGGGGAATCTGTGTTTCAAGAAGGCCTCTAGCCGAGCTTGACACATGCTCATCTTCAACTTGTTTTCCTCAGTTCCACATCCTCTTCCAACCCCTCCAAAAAATAACTGGCCTGGTCTCTTCTTCAGCAGCTGCAAGTCTCTCTTCCTGCCCCATTACTTATTTTAAATTACTCTTCATGGTGGAGTCAACGCTCCCACTTGCCACTATGCACAACATTATTCAAGCAAGATATACTCTCTCACTAGCGATCATCAATATGCAAAAAAAGCTTTTTCCGTCCCCAAATCTGGTCAGAATCTATTGAATTATATTAGGGCCACCACACAGCACACAGATCTTCTGCAACCCAGTCCTCAGTATCATGTTTCCGAGCATCCCATCGCAGTCATACCTCAGCCCCCAAAGCACGATTCTCCTACACAGTATGTGAGTTTGCATTTAAGACCGTAGAAGAGATCCTGTGGTGATAGCATTATTTTATTTCTAGGCATAAAATGCGAAGGAAGTAACTCATGTGTGACATTTCTGGGTCAAGACTTTCATGAAGCAGGTGTTCCTTCTCCCCCTCCACCTACTAGATGCACATACTGTGGGGGTCCACACCAGGGGCGGTGGTTCTCAAATTTTACCATGGATCAGAATCATCCAGGGCTTTTAAAAACGCTAATCACTAGACCTCACCCCTACAGTTTGTATGCAGCGGGACTAGGGTGGGGTCGGAGAATTTGCATTTCTAATAAGGTCTTAGATGATGCCAGTCCCACTAGTCCTGGGACCACACTTGGAGAGCCACTGGTCTGAACTATTGTTCTTTTTTTTTTTTTAAGATTTTATTTATTTATTTGACAGAGATAGAGACAGCCAGCGAGAGCGGGAACACAAGCAGGGGGAGTGGGAGAGGAAGAAGCAGGCTCCTAGCGGAGGAGCTTGATGTGGGGCTCGATCCCAGAATGCTGGGATCACACCCTGAGCCGAAGGCAGACGCTTAACGACTGCGCCACCCAGGCGCCCCTGAACTATTGTTCTAAAGAATGGTGGAGCCCAAAGAAGGAAGCTGCTTCCCTGGGGGACTTTGTAGAGGAGAAATATTAGCTGATCAAGAACATCAACCTCATTCCATATTTGAGCAAGACATAAATGTCTATTGGTTTGGAGCTGATGCGCCCTTACCCTCTATTTTTAACCACTGTTCATTCTATTCTTAAATAATAAAATAGCCCAGAAAAGTAAATTTTGACATCTTTGAGATCTTATGCAAAAAGATCTTTATAATATCCATTAATATAAAACAGTAGATACTAAACAAACAAAACACGAAACACAGACAAAAATGAAGTGGTACACATCTTAAATTAGAAATAACCAATTTCTGGTCTTTCTTTTTTGCTATAGACTTTTTTCAGTTTTTATCTCCCCCAGGGTTTCAACAAGTTTCTTACGGACTTCTTATCCTTATAACATCTTTTTCTGTCTAGTTTTCTGTCAATCAGTGTCTTTTGATGAGGCCACCAGGACAAAGCTGTGTCTAATTTATCTTTACTTTCCTGGTGCCTAACACAGTGCCTGGCATGCAGTCAAGATTCAAAGATTACATTTGTGAGATGAACAAAATAATTATAACAAAGTATGGCAAATGGAAAAATGAATATTTTTGAAACTTGGTTTTGTTAACCACCAGATCCTAGGTTCCATTTAGTTTCACAGATGCATTCAACAAGTACTTTGAGATGCTAGGTAAAAAACAGGAGACAGACTCAGAGCCCCTGCTCTCAGATTTTATCCCTATGAAAAAAGACATAAACAAGCAAATATTTTTTAAAAATGCAATAAGTCAAATAGAAACAAAACTAAAATGAGACAAATAACAGCAAAGGTAGATTCATTAGGAAAATTAAAATAGGCTGCTGTTCTCTAAGATGCTTGACATAGACAAAAGTACTTGGCAAATTTTATTTACATATAAAAAAAGGGAAAATCTCCATTGTAGTGGTAACACTTATTAATAGGTCTCTGTATCAATAGCTTTCACGAACAGCTGATGGTTATTTGGATGGAGCACATGGGATGCAGCAGACACATTGACTTGACTTTTGTCAGCCTTCCGTACAAGTGCTCACCTCCCGGAACTACCAGAGATGGAGTAAGAGGGTTGTAGTGCAGTTAATGTTGTCAGAGCTTTTGTTAAATCTCAGAAGGCTAGGGGTGCCTGGGTGGCTCAGTCAGTGAAGCAGCCAGCTCTTGATTTTGGCTCAGGTCATGATCTCAGGGTCCTGGCATCAAGCCCTGCATTGGGCTCCACACACAGCAGGGAGTCTGCTCGAGCTTTTCTCTCCCTCTCCTTCTGCTCCACCCCCCAAATAAATAAATCTTCTCAAAAAATTATCAAATCTTAGAAGGCTGCACTGTGCATATATTGCCCCTACTTTGCAATCGGCTATACTTCCCTTTTCATCCTCATAAGTTTATTTTATAAATACCCAAACTGAAATGATAATTGATTTAGAATGTCCTATGAGCTACAAGCCCCAGCTCTGGGGTCAAATAGACCTATTTCAAGTCTCTCAATGACTAGATGGCCTTGGGTAAGTCTAAACTCCCTAACATTTCTATACTCATTGAATGAGATCACAGTAGTGACTCTTTCATAGGATTTGGGGGAAGATTACATGAGACAATTGCATGTAAAACACTTACATTGTAAATAATCATTCAAGTTGTGCAATTCTAACAAGGATAAGAGTATGTTCAGTAGGGGTGAGAAAATAAGGTAGTCATACTGAAAGGGTATCGGAATTTGAAAACATAGAAGTAAAATCATTCTGGATTTTGGAGTTTTACAATGAGGTTATTGTGATGAGTTGCTGAAAATAAGTTTGATGGAATAGAGGAGGGTAGAAGTCAAGAAACTGTGAGTCAGGGTGTTAGGCGTTGAACACAGCAAGGATAATGATAGAGGGTAGGAGTCAAGTGCTAAAGTTATTAAAAAAGTGGAAAAGGGAAGTCAGTAGATGACTGTCAAAGAAGTGTTCTTCAGTTAGATTCCTCTATTATATGCTCTTACAGCACCTAGTATTTTTCCTTTGTGTCACCCATCTAAACTACAATTCATTAATTAATTTATTTATTAATATCCATCTGTAAGATAATAAGCTTCTTGAAGGTTAACACCAAGTATATCTTGTTCCCAAATGATGACAATTGCTTGTAAAATACAGAGCCAAACAAAAAGCATAATTAAGGTTGGATGGGTGAACAGATGGATGGATGGATGAATGAATGGATGGATGGATGGATGGACTACATGGCAGATAAACAAGAGACACTACTAAAAGTAAATGGCATCAAGATCAAAAGAAGAGAGCTTTCAGAGTAAGTTCAACAGGATGATTATCTGTAAAGCAAAATTATAACTAAGAATCAGGATGTCTTAGTGAGGGTTTACTTGTTTCCCACCTCCCTATTTAATCTCCTCCCCTTTCCCAGATTAATAAACCACATTTTAGAAACTTATTTGATAATTAATAATTAAAATAATTGTCCTGAAGTCTCCACCAGGAATATTACTAGAATCTCTCAGCATCATTTATCACCTTGGCAATATAAATAACAGTTTAAAATGTGCATGACTTTGAGCCAACAATTCCATTTCTAGAAATTTATCCTACACTCATTCAAGTATGCATGCTATGAATACAAAGATTTTCTCTGCAACATTATTTAAGATACTAAAAAAAAAATGACACTAAATATCCCCAAATAGGAGATTTGTTAAATAAATAAGTGATAACATTCATACAGTTGAATTTTATACACCACCAAAAATATCCTGATCTTTAAATATTATCCATGATATACTGTTAAATAAAAAATATGTATAAAACATGGAGTAATCTATATAGGATGATTCCATTATTAAAATACATAAATGTGTGGTGGGGGGCAGGGGGCAAATATTTCTAGATAATAGTCGGGAGCTTCCTCTTTCCTTTCTTTACCTCTCCTGTCTCTCCCTAATCTTGTCATGTCTTATTAAGGGGAACTGGTCCTTAGTGAGACATAATAAAAAGATTTTTGAGCAGAACACACAAACATTTGCCAGGAGAAACCATCACTACTAGCCAGAAATGTACTGGTTTGGCTTGTGGGTATTTCACTATGAAGACTGGAAGGCACTCCAGGTTTCTTTGGCTCTGTAGAGCTCAGGAACAAAGGGCCAGGCCCTGTCCTCTGTCTCTAGGTGACATCCAGGCCCTTGAGCACCCAAGTTTTCAATAAGAGTCGTAGATATGACCAGGAGCTTGTGGAGGAGAAGGAGTAAACCAGGTGAGAGGGATGGGATCTCTGTGATTATGTCCCAACTGGGATCTGTCGAACTAACAGGTGGCATGAATTAAAGGAAATGCTTTGCTCCACCCTAAGGACTCCAGAGGTAAGTTTGTCAACACTGGTCCATACTTCCAGGTTCTCATGGTATAATGAAGTGGTAGAATATGTATGTTTACATATATAATTGCATATGCAAAAAAAATCTTAAGATACAAACCAAGGTGTTAACAGTGATCGTTCTTGTGGAGTAGATGGTTGCATTTTGGTGGGAGAGAGGTGCTAGTGAGATGCAGATCAGAAGGGAATGGACATACAAAGGGAGGGAATGGTTTATGGTAATTATGTCCCGTAATTTAAAAATGAAGAGGGATTTTTTTAAAAAGCACAACCAAACCATAGCTCGCTTGTACATTAATTAGGCCTGAGCAGGAGAAAGTCAGCTTGACTTTCCTAAGGATGGTGCATCTCTCATTAGAATTGCCCCCAAATTGGGTATAAAACAGTTCTGAAATCTTTCTTCCTAGAAAAGCAATTGTTCCACCTTCTTGGAAATGACTATTTAGCTGTGCAAACAAATGAAATAGGCATATCATAAGTTTTCACGATCACTTACACAAAAAGAAAAAGGAGATCTCACACAGCACACCTCCCACATCCAACACTCTATAGATTAGCCCTATTCATTTACAAAGCACGAGAATTCATACTATTACCATCTAATTTAAATAATTTGAGTTCTTTCAGAATAAATTCTGTGATTATCTGTGGTATTCAAAGACTTCCAGCTTATAGTCTTATAGCACAAATTACTCCTTTTACATAAGTGGACTCCCAAGGCTGTAGACATTAAGCCACAAAGATTACCACTTAATAACTAGCTCCGAAACTCTATATTCTATTTCTACACTAGATTGCAAGTGCTCGGAAGGCCAGATGGAGTCTTTTTTTAAAATCTAATTTCCTGTAGCACTAAGTAGAATGCATTACCAGGAACAGACACTTCAGTCAATGAAGACTAAATCCATCACACAGAAGCGACAGGTAACTGCTCTTCCTTGGGCTTCCTGGCCATAATTTTTTTCACTTCTTCACTGATAAAGTGTAGTATTTCAATTCTTCTGTTCATCTAACACCTGTCTTTCTGGAAGCTTAATATATCAGGACACCTACTACAATGTGGAAAAAGGAGAAGAGGTAAAAACTCAACTAATAGATTTGGTTCTTCTAAATAACTTTATAGGAAGGTTGGCTGGAGACAATGTGTTTAATTCATGGCCCACGTGATTCCTTCCCCCAGACCATGGGGCCAAGACTTGGTTAACCAAGACTTGGCTCTTGGCAGGGACTCACTGTGCCTTTTAAGCTTCTTCCATAGTCTCACTTGGAATTGCCCCCTGCCATTGATCCGACAAAACAGCAAGTGCCTAACTACAAAATCACGGAAAATGGGTATAATTTGCTCTTATAAATATTGAAAAAGCTCTTATTAGACATTAAGTTTTTAAAACATTATTTTTAAAAGATTGGAATTTATACATTCTTGTATATTTCAACATGTACTCGTGTTCCATTTTTTCCTATAAAACAGCTTCTCCATACTTCAGCCAGAGAGCATGACTCTAAAATGAAGAACTCGTGACTGGGTGTGGGAGGGAAAAGACTAAAATTAGAGAGACCAACGAGCTCTAATATTAGGGATTTATTTCGAAAATGCCACCTCTAATGAGAACTAACAAAGAAAGTCTCTAAAAACGAACTGACTTGTTTAGCAGGTTGGAGTTCTGTCCTCTCCTAACCGGGGAAATAGCCAGCCTTTCCGGATTCTTTTTGAAGTTGTACAGTCAGGTTCAAAAGAAAAAAGAAGTATTCATCTATAATCATGTAGAGAAGAAAACTTAATATTTGGTCTACAGACAGAAGAGATTGACCAGGACAGAGATAGGGCAAAAATAAAGAAACCTAGGAAAGATACTCTCGATTGGTCTGTCGGTCTTCTAAGATGTTCCCCAGTTTTCAACTAGTTAACACACAAACAGAATTAGATGTCACACACTGCATTTAGATGGGGTACTGTGTCACCATGGTAACTGGTTTAGCTTAAACATAGCTTTGCATGTACGCAGGCCAAATTAGCTACAGAAGACACACACACACACACACACACACACACACACACACATTCCTGGAGCTTATGTAACATCCGCCTATCTGTTATATTTTTCTGAAATAGGGTATCTGAGTTCATGTTTGTAAATGCTCTTTCTTTAAAACTTCCCTTTCTAGGTAGTGTGCCTCTGATCCCTCAGCTGTTAAGATCCTGGAAGCAATACTACAGATACAATTTCAGGTGATAATCAACATGTGAAAAGAAGCATTTGTGCCAGCTCTTGTCAGGAAGTTTCTGGGTGCTCAGAATAGGGATTGTAAAACCCACCACTCGAGCTTCTTACCTTTTAGATGCTATTTTATTTGGCTCATCCTTGTGGAGTATTTTGGATCATTTTTCTTGAAAGATGGTCCCCAAATAGCATTCCCACCCCCACCGACTCCTCCTTATGATGAAATTGCTAAGAAAACAACTTAAAGCAAATTGAAAGAACTTTTAAAAAGAAAGGAAGTTGCCACAACCTGGTATCCAAACCAAGAAATATCCCCAGCACTCTTCTCATGATTTTTCCTTGAAGATTTATCTAAAAGAAAGGAAGAATAATTTATTGGTTGAACTCCATTGCAGGCACTGTTAAACGCATGTGATCCTTTTTACTTGTCAAGTCTCTATTTTTTTTTTTTTTTTTTTTCCTTCTCTCTCTCTCTTATTTTCTGAGACGAGAACTAAATATGATACACTTTAGGGAAATTACATCATTGACTGGTTTACAATTTTCAAGACCACTCTGATTTTTGTACTAAAATGGCATAATGTCGGCAGTGTTAGTGAATATTTGTCTGGAAAGAGGGGAAATTAATCATATTTCCCCTACTGAACACCAGTGAAATTATCTTTCTGCTTTTGGCTGCAAGATGTATTCACAGTTTGTCCAGTGTCCCTTTCATTTAAAGGAATACAGCTACCATTTAATTGAGCCCCAAGTCTGTACCAGGCACTTGGTGGGAAATCTAGCACGCCATGTCATTTAATTCTCACAAAACCTTGCTAGGTGGGTGTCATTATCTCTACTGAAGAAAAGGAAATTAATGCTCAGAGGGGGTCAGTTATTTTCCCTATTTTACACCGCTTAATATTTGGCAAAGCTGATATACCAATGCAGATTCCAGAACACATTTGTTCAAAAGATACTCAGGCCATTTCTAACGGTGCTACTACTAAAAAACAGCAGATAAGGGCTCTTCTGCC
The DNA here is from genome assembly GCF_002007445.2 of Ailuropoda melanoleuca. Lineage (NCBI taxonomy): Eukaryota > Metazoa > Chordata > Mammalia > Carnivora > Ursidae > Ailuropoda > Ailuropoda melanoleuca. Next base: position 29,225,583 of record NC_048228.1, on the reverse strand, counting down.
GTGGATTAAGTTGGATCTGCTCTTATTTTTTCATTAGAACTCTCTTCCCTCTGTCGGACCATCATTACTGCGATCCCCCGGAGGACCACTGGGAGGCAGTAGTAGTCTGAACCCAGCATTCCACCTCCAAGTCCTCACCATTGGCTTGCTTTCTCTACAAACAAGTCTCTATGAGGAAGTGAATATATAACATTTTTCTTCCTTCCCGAGACATCCAGAGTCAAATGTGCTGAAATATTTCTTGAAAACCGTTTAAGAACGTGAAATGCCCTGACTCTCGTATGCAGTGAAAAGTAAGGTAACTGTTCCGCGGAAGTTTCTGAGAGCAGTGCCTGGGGAAATGGAGGCAGTGGAACAGGCCCATGCCCTGAACTCACACGGTCCAGAGGCTCGGGAGTCGGGGAGAAGCTAACATCAACCTTCCAGAATCTTAGGAGAATCACATGTATGGGCTGAGAGGGATCAATGGCTACAGGAGGGGACAAGAACACCTGCCCGTGCCACTGATGTGACAGACGGGTGCGTGTAGGAAGGGAATCCACAGATCTTCGTTCACAGCCAAAGCTGGAGACAAGCCTCAAGAAAATCTCGTCCAATGGTTGTCACTCTGTGTCTTGGAATGCTTCTTAGGCAGGTGCCCCAAAGGCAACTAAGGGGGAGGAATAGGGAAGACTCCAGCTGAGACTCCTGGTGGTACTTTCCAACCCTGTGTTTTAGCCGCGGTGTTTCCAGCTCTATCAGTTTCGGGGGCTCTGCGTAAGATTTTCTTTTATAAAAGAAACCGACAGCTTTAAAAATTTTGCAAACTGCTTTAAAAATGAGGAAACGGAGATTGAGAGGTGATCTCTTATATGATATTTTTCTGCAGCAATGAGCAGATTGTTGGAGCATATTCCTTTCCACAGTGCGGATAGTCATGTCCGTGACGTTCTGCAGGATCCCAGCCTGGCTCTGGAAGCCTACAAAGAGGTGTGGACATCAGAAGAAATAACAATCAATGCAGTAGCCTGAGATCTAAGCCTCAGCTCTGCCAAGAAGTCTTGCTGTCACATGCCTTGAGACAAATCAGTGACAACCTGCCTTTATTTTCCTCTTTAAAATAAAAGCTGCAATATCAGCCTCCTTTATTAGAAACAGATTCAAAGGCCCAGTTGGCTGGGTTCTCTATCAAGAAAGGGGCACGGGCTAAGGGCTAAAGGAACCAAAATTATTTGTTAAGGAGAGTAATTTTTATACTATTAACTCAAAGCAAGAAGCCTTAATTCAGCCAGGAGATTGAAAAGGTGCTTGACTGAGGCATGAACCAAAGTCACAGTTCTTTATAAGGGCAGGAATTAAAACCGGAATAACCTCTCTTCGGCAAAGTAATGTGTAAAGCTGTCCTAAGAGTTTCCATAATTGGGGGCAACGGAATATTTTACAAGAAGACGCGTTGGTTTCGGACACAGACATTCATGGATCTAGCACGGCCAGTTCCTGATTGTGTATGCCCTTGACCAGCGTGTTTAGTCTTTGTGGGCTTCATGTTCCTGTTTGGAAATGCTTGAGGGACTATTCCCAGCATTAGAGAGAATACGTGGGATGCATGTGGCACGTGTCTGACATTATTATTATCATGTGTTCTTGTTGTTTTCATTGTTTTTAGACCTGAAAACCAAGATTCAGAGTTAGAGTGAAGTGAGTTGAGTGATCTTCCACAATATAGAATCTTCTGGGTCTACAACCAGTTTCATCTAGCGGGGAAATTGTTTGGTGGTGGATGTTTTGACGACTCTGAGGAGAAAATTTCAGAAGCTTCTCAGCAGGAAAAAGTATCATGAGTGTAGGAACGGAGATGTGGTTAGAGTGGGGGCACAAATGTCAGGTATAAACTGTCTCTGCTCTGGGCTAGGTAGCTGTTAAGAAAGGGGAACCCATGTACTGAGCTCCAGCTTTGTGCCTGATGGTTTAGCCATCACGGGTCATCTTTTTTCACAGCAGAGTTTACTGGGTACAGAACTGACTGTTTGTAGAACCCCAACAGCTACTGCAACAGGTTGGGGGAAGTGTGCATTTAGCAGAAGAAAAAGCAGGAGAGAAAGATCACAGAGAGGTAGGGGAGGGGACAATCTAGGTTGGCGGTGTTGGGCAGGGGTCACCTGCTATCCCTAGCATTCATTCAACCATGCAGCTTTCATGCAGCATTAGGGCAATTGTAAACTCCTGGAATAACCTTAGCGTTGGACAAAGTTCATTTGAAATGAAGCTATCCAGGAAAAATGATTCGAGCCAATTTTGTCAAGAGACCCCAGAGGCCTAGAGTTAGTGGATTCAGAGTAGCCAAGAGCCTAGCTGACCGGCACTAAGGTTTAGACGCTCCAGAATTATTTCTGGGGCAAGGAAGCCAATTGCAAGATGGGCTCTTACAGAAAAAGAATGAGAAAGAGATAAGACTTGAAAAACCTTCCTAAAGTGACTATGGTCATAAGACCATGGAATTAGAGGTTTTGTGCACTTGGAGGTTTTTCTAGAGTGGCGGAAAAAATAACACCTCCTGTGGATGTAACTTTCCCTATAGAGATTGTTGGAAGACAGTTCCTTCGCCCCCCGTGTTAGTCTACCGGGTTGATCATCTGTCCCCCATAAGCAGAAATTACAGTTGTGAAAATCTAAGCCATGTGACTCAGGATGTGGGCTGGAGTGTGGGCCATATAGATCGAAGGCTCAAAATGTGTCAGCCAGTCCCTTGGGTTCTCTCAGGACCGTTGCTAATGGAATTTTCAGTGTTTCTTTTATAAAGCCTTGCTTCCTAGTTATGGCTTTTTGGGCTATAATTACTTACTAAAGATGACATTTTTCTTTGGCAAGTAGGAGGCCTAAGATGAGTATATGAAACCACCCTATTTGAATAAGAGCATCAATTTAGTATCTTGAAGTAAACAAGGTTAATGAATTGATGCATTCCGTGTAGTCCCTGAACATAATTAAATTCAACATTACCCAGGAGGGAGTCGTGTTGCTGACCGCCTTCCACAAGGACAGCATCAGGAAAAATAGCAGCCTACAGACTAATTATTAAGTCCTACCTCTTCATCAGGGAGAAACAATGGATTAACCATGTTAAATCACATTGGAACTCAGGATTGCTATGCATTACTCTTATAAATATTTACCCAACACTCTGATTTTGCCATGCTCTTGCCAGAGTTAGAGGTTGCCCTGGGTCCTATACACCTATGTTTCTTCAGGCTACGTCATTGCCGGGGGGATTTTGTTTTTAATTTATTAATGGTATGTTCTCCTATCTTGGGCTCCTGACTTGATTGTGGAATCTCCATACCTTTTTTTTTAAAGGTTTTATTTATTTATTTGACACAGAGAGAGACAGCCAGCAAGAGAGGGAACACAAGCAGGGGGAGTGGGAGAGGAAGAAGCAGGCTCCCAGCGGAGGAGTCTGATGCAGGGCTCGATCCCAGAACGCTGGGATCACGCCCTGAGCTGAGGGCGGACGCTTAATGACTGAGCCACCCAGGCGCCCCATGGAATCTCCATTCCTTTTCCAGTCTCTCATACTTGGGGGCCCCCAGGCCGTGTCTCATCAATAGCATGTTGAGCTATCAGACAGATGCCGCCATCTTTGTACTCTTCTGCTCTGCTTTGAGAGCCTTATCTACCTATCTGCTGCCATGGCCATTGAAATCTTGAAGTCCCCATAAAGACAGCTCACCCTTGCTCCTACAGGCTTGGGCATTGTCTGCAGCTGCTGTCTCATGAAAGTCAGGTTATTCCAACCCCATCAAGAGTGAAAGCTCCATGTCCACTCATCCTCTAAGACCAGGGTTGTCAGATTTAGCACATAAAAATCAGAGAAGCAACAAATAAATGTTTTCTGGAAATGTGTCCTAAATATTGCATACAATATACTTAAAAATTTTTGTTTATCTGAAATTCAAATTTAATTCAGTGTTCTGTGTTTTCCCTGGCCACCCTATCCAAGACATATAGAAAGGTCTGTTTCATTCACACCACAGTATCATAAAGGAGTTTTTATTCTTTTTATTAGCCCTACTTTATTAGAGAGGACGCTGAGGCTTCCAGTGTCACCTCATGAGTTGTGCCCCGTGTCTGATTTCAGTTCTGGGCTCCTAAATCCTCCGTGCACTGCTCAGTCTCTCTCTGTACTGCTGCATCTATCCTACGTCTGCTACATAGAGATCATCCACACTGTCAAACAAGGGATATTAAAAATACAGCACAGAGATGAGTGGAATTTTGAGTTAAGAGTGACAAGACCTTGATATAATCCAAGAGTAGCCTGCGTTTGCTATAGATTGCACACCTAAATGGGGTGGGCTCTAGTTGCCAGGGAAACTGGCTGACCTGAGTATCAAAAATGTGATAAGACCTTCATATTTTTTAAAAATATGCATCCGTTTTGGAACCATTCCTCCCTTACCCTTTTAATCAATGTGCCACTCATTCTAAAACCCAAATCCTGTGCCCTTCCTACATTGTCTCACCTGGCTGGGAAATCGCTTAATCAATAAAGCACTTTACCTGCTATTTCCACCTACTTCCTGGCTGCCTGCTCTCTCTGCTCACGTGTAATGCTATCTAAACAGAATTTTCTACCTTATCTTTTTCAATAACTAATAGGCAAGAGTCCAGTATCTGTCCTGGCCAACCATTGGTTGTGGTCTCTTTGAATGAACTGATAGAAACCATGCTCCATACTAAAAAGATTATTAAAATAACCCCAATACTTTAAAGTCATTTACTTGGAGAAAGAAGTTTATATGCCCCCCAATGAACAGGGACCCACTATGTTTCATCTAGTTGTATTCTGAGACACACGCACATGTATGTTGGATCCAGGAATGGGACCTCTTCTAAGAAGAATTCAAGAAGGCTAGAGCAGAAAAGTCTTGTATTTATATCTTTACTGTATTCGACGTATTTTATTATACTGAATCTCTTTTATTCAAATTTTTTTTGAAAACCAAAGGTGAGCTGACATACCTACTTGGCATCCTCAGGCTAAAAGAAGCTTTCAGCATTTCAAGTTCTTCAAAATACAATCTGAACACTCAGGCTAGGACCTTTCAATTTTCTTAGATGCCGACTTTGGGCTCAGGAAAGGCTCTTCCTCTTGCAAGGATTCCCAATTTGTCAATAGTAGCTACCTTAAACATGTCATTTGTATGAATAGAGCATACCCTGGGACTTTCCTTCCCAATAAAAAAAGCTTATGATCCCAGGAGCTTATCATATTTTTGTTCCAAAACATATTAGAATAGGGTTGCAAATTAGTTTCTAGTCACTTCCTGGAGTACTGTGTTGCGGAAACTACTCAGGCCACGTTTGGGCTCTGGAAAACAGTTTTATGGATGATCAGCCATGGTTGCATGCTTGGAGGAAAAAAACACACATGCCTTGCATTTCATATGCCTGTATTAGAAGCATAAATTGACTACATGAGACCGGAAATCAACTTCAGATTCCTGGGATGAGACAGCAGTATTTGTAACTAACAAAGGCAGCTTTGTCTCTTCCTCAAATTAACTGACTAGGACACTTGCCAGACAGAAGCACTGATGCCTTTCTCTAATACCTTACCATCTTCATCTAAAAGGGCTTGTTAAGCACTTAATTGTGCATATGGGTGCTCATGGTTGTGAAAGAAGCACACCCTCATCTTCAAGCTGCATCTGAGCTTAGAGAAACATTATGATAGGGTATCAAAGCATGGGGGAACTCAATGCCTTTTCCCCTCCATATCTTATTTTATCAAAAGAACCACCGCTTTAAGTTGCTTGAACCAATATCCCAAAAGTATAAAGTTCTTAGTGGAATACTCTTTTAATTTTACTTGTAGTTCCATTTCTGCCTAGGAATCAGACACTTTTTCAGCAGCTAGCCCAAGACTGATTCAACTGACAGATCCCAAATCAAACTCAGATCACCACCACCATCCAGGTGACAAGTTCTTTCTTGCTAAAAAAGGACCCAAGCTCCTGCTGCTTGAGTCCTTTTTTCCCTTGAGATGACTTTACCTGAGAAGTTCCTTTGTCCTCATGCAGACAAACTTCTCACAGCCGTTCAGAGAAACCCAGACAGGTATTAATCCCATATAGATCTGTACTGGGATCCCTGGGCAGAATTTCCATGATCAATTGTGTGAGGCTTAACTGAGGTAATCAGTTGGTTATCTATGACTCCCTTAGGTATCCAGAAAACAGCAGTATGATTATAACAGCCGGGTAACCTCCAAGCAATTTCTTTAACATCCATGAAGATTCCTAAAAATGTTCTGGGTAGATTGCAGTTCACATGACTCCATGGGTAGGACGGCTCCAGCACTTCAGCAATGTTGTATATGATGAAAATATTAAGTCTACTCTTGAGTGACCCTATGGGATCTAATAGCACTAAGTTCTCAGGGAGTAATCTAGCCTGATAAGTGCACCTTTCCCCACTTCAAAGTTGCCTAAGGGTAGATCCAATATTTCTGGGTTGGATTGGAGCTAGCCTGTACAATGGCATTGAGAGAGAGGGTAGGTTGGGGCTGATCACATCCCAGACCTTACTCGCCAAGCCATGTTCAACCCAATTCTTCATTGGTCCAGAAGAAAAAGAAATGTGCCAGATGGGCTAGCGGTAGCTTAGGTTAACCCTTAGTTCTGTGAATCCTCTGGGTAGATAAGGATCTTTTGAGGAGACCCACACCAAATTAAAAAAAAAAAACCAAAAACCCTAGCTTTTGTCTGAACAGCTTCGCCAGATTGGAAACCAAATGGAAATGAGATGGAAAATTAGACCCACATATTTGAAAATCCCTATATTTCTACATTTTTATTCTCCCTGTGCTTACAACAGAGATCTTCAAAATGACAAAAAGACTCAGAACTAAAAGAACTATTTGCAGGATTATGCTTTGTGAAGAGCTGTTGTGGTACACTGTAAAAATACTCAGGACAGAGGCCCTGGCCCACTTACAACCCCTCTGAGCTTCAGGATCTTTACCTATAAAATAGGAAAATAGAGGCTCTGTGGGCACTTTAAGAGATATCTAAAAATAACTTTTGCATGTCAAAGTTGGGTACATTGTAAAGTTTTATAAAAATATGAAGAAGTATGATAATCATACTCTAAATATATTTGGGAGGTTAAAATTCTTCAATAATGTTTATTTCATTTCAAATAAGAGAAGTGACAACTTTTAAATTGGACAAACTGTTTTCAAATTTTTAATCATCAGGTGACACCATGGGGAGAGGCATTGTCTCACTCTGACCCCATAAGCAAACAAAACAGCTTGTTTCCTGTTTCTTAGGATGATCCAATTATCAAAATATGTGCAGGATACCGGGTCATACCAAAGCGAGATCCATTAGGTTTCAAACCTAGAAACAAAAAATAAACCATAAAACAAAGGACAATATGTTCAATTCGTAGAGTAAGAAAATAATTTTCTCCTCAATCATGGGTTATAATGAAAGTGAATACTGAAATAAGAGAAAGTCTGTCAAAAAAAAAAATCACAGTACGACAAAGCAAGGATACTCAACTAATAGTCTCTCTCTGCAATGTGCACTATTATTGCTGCAGATTTGTTAGTGATATGTTTTATGAAATGACATGATACAAACAATTTCAAGCCTGAGTGTCTTTCTCAGGATTATATAAACCATATCATACCCCAGCCTCAATTTTGTTTCTTTTAATTAGATGTTAGTCATCAGTGTAATGAAACAAATTCTTTATTAATAAAATTCACAAATTATCCATGCAGAGAAGGTAAGACTAAAAATGAAGGGAGGGAGTGGCTTGAAGTTGGGAGGCTTTCATTTTCTTTTCNGGCCAGGGCAAAGAAATTTCTCACGTACCAAGGCAAAGGTATCAGGATTACGTCAGACCTGTCTACAGAGACCTGGAATGAGAGAAAGGCTTGGGGGGGCATTTTTAAAGCTCTTTCAGAGAAAAACATGCAGCCAAGGATCCTTTATCCAGCAAAGCTGTCATTCAGAATTGATGGAGAAATAAAGACGTTCCAAAATCGCCAATCATTAACCAATTTCGTAACCACGAAACCAGCCCTACAGGAGATATTAAGGGGGGCTCTATAAAGGTAAAAAGGCCCCAAGAGTGATACAGAGCAGCAAGTCACAACCGATACAAAGACTTTAAAGAGAAATGGCATCATTAAAATCATATCTGTCAATAATCTCTATCAATCTAAATGGCTTAAACTCTCCCATAAAACGCCACAGGGTTGCAGATTGGATAAAAAGACATGACCCATCCATTTGCTGTCTACAAGAGACTCATTTTGAACCCAAAGATGCATTCAGACTTAGAGTAAGGGGATGGAGTACCATCTTCCACGCAAATGGACCTCAAAAGAAAGCTGGAGTAGCAATTCTCATATCAGATAGACTGGATTTTAAACTAGAGGCCATAGAGAGAGATACAGAAGGGCACTATATTATTCTTAAAGGAAGTATTCAACAAGTGGATATGACAATTATTAATATATATGCCCCCAACAGGGGAGCAGCAAGATACACAAGCCAACTCTTAACCAAAATAAAGAGACATATAGATAAGAACACAGTAATAGTAGGGGACCTCAACACCCCACTATCAGAAATAGACAGAACACCCTGGCAAAAACTAAGCAAAGAATCAAAGGCTTTGAATGCCATACTCGACGAGTTGGACCTCATAGATATATATAGAACACTACACCCCAGAACCAAAGAATACTCATTCTATTCAAATGCCCATGGAACATTCTCAAGAATAGATCATGCTCTGGGACACAAAACAGGTCTCAGCCAATACCAAAAGATTGAAATTATCCCCTGCATATTCTCAGACCACAACGCTCTGAAATTGGAACTCAACCACAAGGAAAAACCTGGAAGAAACTCAAACACTTGGAGGCTAAGAACCATCCTGCTCAAGAATGACTCGATAAACCAGGAAATCAAAAAACAAATTAAACAATTTATGGAGACCAACGAGAATGAATACACAACGGTCCAAAACCTATGGGATACTGCAAAGGCAGTCCTAAGGGGGAAATACATAGCCATCCAAGCCTCACTCAAAAGAATAGAAAAATCTAAAATGCAGTTTCTATATTCTCACCTCAAGAAACTGGAACAGCAACAGAGGGACAGGCCTAACCCACTGACAAGGAAGGAGTTGACCAAGATTAGAGCAGAAATCAATGAATTAGAGACCAGAACCACAGTAGAGCAGATCAACAGGACTAGAAGCTGGTTCTTTGAGAGAATCCATAAAATTGATAGACCACTGGCAAAACTTGTCCAAAAACAAAGAGAAAGGACTGAGATTATTAAAATTATGACTGAAAAGGGAGAGGTCACGACCAGCACCATTGAAATTGCAAGGATTATTAGAAACTTTTATCAACAGCTATATGCCAAAAAACTAAACAATCTGGAAGAGATGGAGGCCTTCCTGGAAACCTATAAACTACCAAGACTGAAACAGGAAGAAATAGATTTCTTAAATAGGCCAATTAACTATGAAGAAATTGAGTCAGTGATAAACAACCTTCCAAATAATAAAACTCCAGGCCCAGACGGTTTTCCTGGGGAATTCTACCAAACATTCAAAGAAGAAATAATACCTATTCTCCTAAAGCTATTTCAAAAAATAGAAACAGAAGGAAAGCTACCAAACTCATTCTATGAGGCTAATATTACCTTGATCCCCAAACCAGGCAAAGACCCCCTCAAAAAGGAGAATTACAGACCGATTTCTCTAATGAATATGGATGCCAAAATCCTCAACAAGATCCTTGCTAATAGAATCCAACAGTACATTAAAAGGATTATCCATCATGACCAAGTGGGATTCATACCTGGGATGCAAGCATGGTTCAACACTCGCAAATCAATCAATGTGATACATCATATCAACAAGAAAAGACTCAAGAACCATATGATCCTCTCAATTGATGCAGAAAAAGCATTTGACAAAATACAGCATCCTTTCCTGATTAAAACCCTTCAGAGTGTAGGAATAGAGGGTACATTTCTCAATCTCATAAAAGCCATCTATGAAAAGCCTACTGCAAGCATTATTCTCAATGGGGAAAAGCTGGAAGCCTTTCCCTTAAGATCAGGAACACGACAAGGATGCCCACTCTCGCCACTATTATTCAACATAGTACTAGAAGTCCTTGCAACAGCAATCAGAAGACAAAAAGTGATCAAAGGTATCATTTTCTTTTCAAAGGAATGGAAGTCCACTGTTGGGATGTGACTTGAGATATGTTTTAATAACATTAATTTAGAAATAGTATAAGGGAGGCTGAAGGAAAAGAAATTAGAGATAGTTAATTATTATAAAGTAGCTTATTGGTGTGATGACAAGCCAATAAACAAAGAAGAGAGACTACTGCAATGGTCCAGGGGCTCATTTATTTATTTGTCAAATATTTTGAGTTCTTGAATGTGCTGGTTATGAGCTAAACACAGATGACAATATAATGTTGAACAAAAGAACTAGTGAGGGTGATGATAAAGTAATCATATATACAATTAAGTATATGGTAACTGACGTAAATGAGTTCTATAAATGTAAGGGAAATAGTTTTATAAAATCATAAATAAAGGCTACTGACAAGAGTTATGAATCAGGCAAGGCATCCCTGATGAAGTAAAATAAAAACAGTTGAAGGAATTAACTAGGTAAAATGGCAGGGGAAGATGTTGAAAAACATGTTTCAAGTAGAGAAAGGATCATGTGCAAATGCCCTGTGGCAAGATCACATGATTGAATAAGAAAGTACGGCTGAGTTTAGAGTACAAGAAAGAGAAAATGAGACAAATAGAAAAGAAATACATTTGATAGTGGTTAAGTATTTAGAAGAAAAATAAAGAATAGGAGGAACAGAGAGAGATCAGGGAATAGGGAAACATTTGAGCAGAAACTAGTGGATGAAAGCATGTGGGTAGCTGTGGACAGAGCTTTCCAAGTAGCAAATCTACTGGTTACCTGAAGTGAGAGCCATCCTGCTGTGTGAGGAAAGAAAAGATACCATTCTAGCTTCTGAAATGAGCAAGGGGGAGAACATTGAAAATGAAGCCAGAGAAATAGTAGAGATCAGAGACCACTACTCTGTGTGACACTGAAAGGTACTGGAAGACTTTTTGCAGAAGAATTTCCTATCTGGCTTATATAAATCACTCTGGCCATTGTGTGAAGAACACACTGTGGGGGCAGGAGAGGTTGCTGTCATGAAATAGGTAGAAAGAGAGATCAAGGATCACTAGAAGAGAAGTGGTACCATTTGTGTAGATCAGCAATACTGGAAGAACACTGAGCTTTCTGGACAGATAGCAGAAGAATCACTGATAGGGAGGAGAGTGTGAAACACATCTTGGGCATTTGAGTTTGAGGTGCTTTGTGACATCCAAGTAGGGACATAACGGTGGGAGTCATCAGTGAACAGAGGATAACTGAAATTGTGTGTATAGAATAAATTGCCTGAGAAGAGAGAATACACTGACAAGACAGAGGGGTCTAAGACCCAGTCTTGAACAATATTAATATTCACTAGTAAAACAGGTAAGAATTACTAATCACACTGACAATGATAACAATGCTTGAATGTAGGATGAGAAAGAGGGAAACTAGAGCTGCAGCCACATTTATTGAGTGCTTAATATGTTCCAGGCACAGATCTTCATGCCTCACACAATTTATTCTCACAACAACCATATCTGGGTTCTTTCACTCTCCTTATTTCAATAATTTCCTTTATTTAATGAGGATATGAATTTCTATCATCAGCTCTGTATTAATTTTCCACAGTCATCTGAAGATTCAAGTTGGACTTTATTTCAGGAAAATGTTTATTCATATTTTTAGACATTTTTATTGTTAGTCCTTATGTGGTGAGCTCTTTTTCTCTCTGTTCTGTCCCTCTGTCATCCATATCTATTTCTTTTTCTGAAATTACTGCTGTATCTTTGTGGACTTTTCTCTTTCATTATGTGCGATTTCTTAAGCCCACCCATAGATTCCCCCATTCACATTTGCTTTTATTCTAATCATTTAAATATGGCTTTCAACTCTGTAGGTTTTTTCCTTTTCCATTTCCTTCTTGAAATTTTTCCTCCTTGAAGAATTTTCTTCTCTTGGTTTTCATGTTGAATCTCACTGCTGTTTATGTTTTCTTCCTGCATCATTGTTCCTTCTTACTGTTCTTTAAAAAAAAAAAAAAGATTTATTTTAGAGAGAGAAAGCACGTGAGTGGGGAGGGGTAGAGAGAGAGAGAGACTTTCAAGCAGACTCGTGGAGCCTGATGTGGGGTCCAATCTCACGACCCTGAGGTCATGACCTGAGCTGAAACCAAGAGTTGGACACTTAACCAACTGAGCTACCCATGCGCCCTCTCACTGTTCTTTTCTAGTGTTTTCCCTTTCCCCTGAACTCTAAACCTTCACCCATTGGTGCTTAGTCTTCTGTCTTCTTATTTTCTCTCCCTAACATTCTTTCCTTCAGTTCCATAGACCTAAAGAATATCTACTCCAGTGATTTTCTAATCCAAATTTCCAACCCAGCCTTCTCTCCAGAAACTTCTAGTCAGCCAAATCCATTTCAATGTCCACTGGCCCCCCCAAACTTAGGAAATTGAAAGCACAGCTTTACATTTTCTCCCTAAAATGTGCTTTTCTTCCATCTTTCTTAGTTTTGAAATGGTACCACTCTCAAACCAACTGCTCACACCAAAAACTTCATATTTATTGTTGCTACCCATTCCCGAATCTGATCTACCATTTGGAGGACTTGGACCTATCTCTTAAGATCATGAGAAAAATCTCCTAATGTCAGGTGCTGCAGATCTCATTTCCTAGCCAAATTCCTCACCCCTTGAAAAGGTAACACCAATTTGCTTGGGATGAAAAACAAATTGCTTGGAGGTAGAAAAATTATGTAATTACTGGGTAAAAATATCTTTCACTCTAGAAAGATTGAGGATTAAGGTTAGAAATAATGAAGTAAATTAAATCCTAGGTATTAATACTTTTGCATTAAACTAAGAAATAACCTTTGTACATTATTTATTTGATATATTTGTAATGTTTAAGAGAACTTGACATATTAGAGTTGTAACTATAATTTAAAATGTCTAATTACTAATTTATACTTGTGATTTTAAAATGAGAAATATAAAAATATTTTATCACATACTTATGATAAACTATTTGTAACATTAGTTGCGTTGCAGTAAAGAACTTCCTAGGCCCTTTGTAAGTTTTGGTTGGTCATATTATTGAAATAGTTAATAGAGTTAAATATCCTCAAAGTATAAATGATAAAAATATTAAAGCTCCTTAAAAGTGGTCACTTCAATTTATCAGACTTTGAATAGAAAAATGAGTTTTAATGAAAGAAATTAATATTTTCAGTCCTATTAATTTGAAGGGGGGAAAGGCACACACATGTACACACACAAGCCCTTGGGAAGTACTGATATGTGCTTGCAATTAAGTAATTTTTCAACAAATAGGTATTGAATGAAAGAATGAGACCAGATCTATCTTAAATTTTTAATCCACTGGAGATCCAGGTGCACAATATGATGATTTATTTAATGAAGAAAGAATCAAAGCTTTTAAGGAGGAACCATAAAGGATTTGATGTGTTATATTAGCCTTATCAGCAACCATATACCTAACAACTTCCTGGTATTGCTAGAGTCAAAACAATCCACATTCCCATGTGTTTGCAGGACTTCCCTCTTCTCATAAGGTGATAGATAAGAACCTTATTGAAAGTAATTAAATACTGCTAGTAGAGCTAGTAAATACTGCTAGTCATATGCCTGCACTAGGAAAGAAACTCATTCACCTAGATACCTCAGTCCACGAGCCAACACTGAGACCTCGTTTCAGTAACAGTACCATAGAGAGAGCCTGTGGCTTGCATAATGAATTCCGGACTCCAGAAGCCATTTTTAAAAGTCTCCTTTTCATTTTAGCAGCCAATTCAGATTACCATATTGTTGATTTGATCAACTGCCAGAAAAATTCAACTTTTAAGTGTGGTGTAATTTCAGACTAGACCATGCTACCACTATTTAGAAAATCTTGCAGAAACAACCTTTGAGTTCTCTCCAGGTCAATTTAAAAATAAATATAATTATGCTTCAAATTGTAGACCTAAAGCTGAAATGTTCTGTAGTCAGATGCTCATCCTGTGCCATTTTACAGAAATCTTCCCAGAATCCAGCCATTGGAACCAAGTCCCTAGTACCAATTTTATACATTGGAAACATTTGTAGGGTAAAAATACCAAAATCTTCTCCAAGCCAGACCTGACTCTTTTTCTTCAGTAATCTCTGCTTCTATGTGTAAACTTTGTAGATGCATCTGTTTTGAGTTACATAAATACACCAAAAACGTATTTTATACCAGGAAAATTTATGCATTCCATATTCTCACAGTTTGAAAATGGCCAAATTTATTCTCTTGAATAAATGCTCTGGGGATAAAAATCAAAAGAACAACTCAAAAGCAATATTTTGAGAGTTTTTGCCAGAATCAGAGAAAAGGAAGGTACATAAAAATAGACACGTTTATAATACATATATCCAAATACCTATTTATCCTGAGAAAGGGTATATACTGCAGATAATTCAAAGTGATTTGGCTGTTCAATTTTCTTTATTTTTGGCTTGAAATATGTTTCCATGCAAATATTTCTATTTGAATATAGGTGCATTTAATATTCTTGTATTCAGTTCAAAGCATTTGAGAGAGTTAAGAGGGTACTAGCTGGGACCATATAGAAGAAAGGATTTTATGCAGCATTTTAATACTACTAGTAGATTATCACCATCAAGATAGTATCAACACTGAGACTGCCACCTCCCAGAGCTGCCGGAAGGCAAAGAGAAATGGATCTCTATGCCACTACCCTTCCTTACCTCTTTCTGTAGGACAATGTGTGTCTGGTGTGGAACCTCATCACCCACGCTCTACTTCTCCACCCTACTCCAGACAGCTGCAGCAGCAGAAGAATTCTCATCAAGATTCAAGAACAGGAACAAGCAAGTAGTGGATGTGGAAGATGGGATTCTTGAAAGGGGTAGCAGATACCTGGTTAGACAAGTACTTTGTATAGAGCTACTGTGTGCTTCAGGGACAAGAAATCCCTGACAATTTCCCAACCCAGGCCCATAATCCTAGCACTAACTAGTTTCCACTCATGCTTCATAATGCTTGGTGCTCTCTTACTTCCAGCCCCATGACCATATAGACTATCATCTGTAGCATAGGGTCAACTCTGCCCACCCCTACCCTTCATCTCTATGGATATGCCCCATCCAGCATCAATTATTATTACATAGAGAACATCCACTAAAGAAGTTGGAAAGCTGTTCAATTTCCTGATTTTGTCTTTTTAGAGGGTAACCTAATTCAAGCTAATAATAATACTTACTTAGAGCTGTTATG
This sequence comes from Ailuropoda melanoleuca, assembly GCF_002007445.2. Classification (NCBI taxonomy): domain Eukaryota; kingdom Metazoa; phylum Chordata; class Mammalia; order Carnivora; family Ursidae; genus Ailuropoda; species Ailuropoda melanoleuca. The sequence goes on along the minus strand of NC_048228.1, from coordinate 29,210,101 downwards.
GATTTGTATCTTGAACTTAAAAAAAAAAAAAGTCCTAAGAAAGGGAAGTGTTTCAAAGATTTTCTCTGCATAACATAAAAAAAACACAACCTTTAAATGTCAATGAAGGGGGAAAATTACAGGCAACATCAGTAGGAACATTTATCATCAAGCAGCTGGGCAGAGAAGGTAAGGGTAATAAAATTAAAATTAAGATTTGCCAGGAGTTGATCACAACTGAGATACTTTTCTTGAGAATAACAAGGAGAAGATTCTATAGATGGCCATTTACTTTCTGGATTAGAAGCATGAAATATTCATGGAAACAGCTCTTTCTTTCTGTCTCCATTTCTGGTAAGATTTTGCACATTCTGGGCTCCTGGTCCTCTCTTTACATTGTATCTTTGACTAATTCTTCACTAATCTCTTTCTGAAATGTTTTATCATTTTCTATGCTGGCTACTTTTGAAAATTTTACTTTTCTTACTTCTTTTTATTTCTTTTCCATTAGGGAACCAAATATCAACACAAATATCAACTCTGTCTGGTATAAACACAGAGCAGAGATGGATTTCTGTCAAGAAAAATCTCCAGATAATTTTCACACAAAATGGGAAGAAATAAAGAGCTGATGCTCTCAAAATGTAAATTCCCTTTACAGTTCCCAAAGTTCCTTAACAAATCCCCACAAAGTTTTGGATTTCTCTTACTCTGTTTTTTTTCTCAAGAACCTATTTTAAGTAATAAAAATGAATTAAATTTTAATATTAAGTTAACTTTGTTTAATTCCTAGTGTGGCAGTTAGATTTTATGTACTATCTTTCATTATATATGTGTAATTTTTCAGTCATGTTGTGAATTAAATAGGTTTTCGAATGCTGATCTGGCCGAGCAATAGCTATTTATAATATATATGTATAAAAAAGAATATAAATAACTAATGTCAAAAAGACTTTTCAAACACAATATATTTTACATTGAGTTGTGACTAAATAGAGGCTTGCAGAACATACAATCATCTATATGTCAAAGTTTCTCATTATAATTCAAGTTTGGTAAGTTTTCCCTTTTATTATGTCAGCTGTGGGATCAACAAAAAATACTGTGAACTCAGCAATTATCTTCATACAGAAAGTCAAGTGGAGAATATGCATGTGGTCCAGTCCGTCTAACATACATATTTCAACTTTCTTGCATCTGCAGAGATTGAAAAGGATGTGAAGCAGCCAACCCACTGCCCTGATTTCAATACCTGGAAAGAAGCTACTACAACCTTCATTAGCAGAAAAAGCAATCTTTTGCATTTGCCTGGGTTTAAAAACTCACAGAGCCTTCTGGTAAAATACAGCTTAACCTGAAGATTCTATGATAAAAACTCAATTATATATCTCTGAAACTAATTTTTATGTGCACAAAAATATGTTGCGGAAGTTCTGCCGATGGTTTTTCATTGACTGAGCAAAACTTGCTCCTTTAAATCCCTAGGGATTAAGTGTCCATATATAGCCCCATGGCAACTGAGACTAGCCTGTACAATTTGAAGGTTTCACAGAGTGTAGGAGCAGTATGAAATAGACATGGCGTTCTTTAATTTTTAAACATTTGCAGAATATGGTTTTCATGGTTCACCAGTTGAAAATATAAGATAAATTATGTTTAGTGACATTTGACATATTTTTCTTAAAGCCTATAGCTACCAGATTTTCCTCAAATTATCTATGCCTCAGTGATTTTATCCTTAATTAATCTTGGTTTTATGAAAAAGAATCTAGGTTTAATTTCCAGAGAAATGATTCCAGAAGTATTTTCTCCAACAGTCAGCCTCTGAACTTTCATCCAATCTTTTTATTCTTTCAAAATTCTATTTAAAAAAAAAAACAACTATATCTTCAGAATCAAGTACCATTTCTGCCCACTAGTTAATATGATTCATCAATTGGACAAATATTAACTGAATACCTCTTCTTTGACAGATAGCACATCCAGATAAAGGAAATGACTTGTTGCTGAGCTGATTCAATAATATTGAAAACCTTATTCTTCCAGCTAATATTTATTGAGTTCCTCTTATGTTCTAAATACTGTGTTGGTCATGAATTTGCAACAACAACAAAAAAAATGGTTTAAATACTTGCCCTTGAAAAGCTTACATTCTCATCAGGAAGACAGTAATAAACAAATAATCACAAAGAGATAAATGCCTTAGCAGAGGTACTGTGTAAAATATGAAGACTGAGAAAAGGAAGGATCTAATTTTAATGTAAGGCAAAGATGGTTCAAACAATCTTCCTAGAAGAGGCAGCACTTGAGCTGGTTCATGAATGGTAATGAGGGATTTTCCAGAGAGAAAAATGGAGAAGGGTACTCCAGAAACAACATATATGTGAATCCACAGTAGATATGAATTTATGAAAATGGGAAGAAAGGCAGGTATTTTGGTAAACCAAGTGAAGAGTATAGGGGAGCAATAAGATGTGAAGACACAGTCCTGAAATCTGGACCTGCTAAGAGATGCTTTCCTTGGAAAGGTATCCTTTGATTCATATAGTGCCAGAGTAAACACTGAGAATACATATATATATATGTACACACACACACACATATAATTTTTGTATCTGTTACTTTCAGCTGATTCAAAGGCAGACCTGGTACAAGCATACCTATGAGTCAAGGGTTGAGAGTAGGTCTATACAGAATAATGAAAAAAATTTAAAAAGACTAAGAAGAATTTTTCACCCAGCCCACGTCTTCACTTATCAGTAGACTCAGCATCAGCTGTACATTTCCACAGGGAGCTTTGGTAGACTTGAAAAGCCTGAACCAATCTCTGGGAGAATACTGGTTTATCTCCTGTGTTGTGCAATTATCTTATTCAGTTTTTTATTCTTTGTCCATTCAAAAATTTTGTAATTTTTAATTGTGTACTAGCATCTATCTACTGCAATGCCCATGTACCTCTTATACAAATTGGATTTTTATTTTATAGGCTATATAAATACCAAGATAGGTTTAATTTGGGGAGCTATGGTTCATCCTGGAAGTGATGTCTAAGATGAATGCAAAATGATTGAGCCAGACATATTTACTAGCTGGCCTTTGGTAATAATTCAGGTAGTAGAAGATTAGGTCCTGAACTCAAGCGTATGGCACTTGAAGGGAAGGGTCAGATTTTAGAGATTACACGTATAGTTTCAGAACTTGATAACTGAATAGATCAAAGAAATGAGGGAAAAAACTATGATCTCTGGGGACTTCTAGATTAGCCAACATCAAACCAAACTCACACCAAAATTAGAAGAAAATCTGGATTAAAAAAAAAAAAAAACAAACAGAAACACTTTATTTGAAGACATAAGAGAGCAGCCAGGACTTGAATTGTTCGAGGTCTCGAGAAAAGGAAAATGCATTGAGGTGAGTCAAGTATTCTCATTACTCTGCCCCTAGATACATTTGTCATTCTTTTTTTTTTTTTTAAGATTTTAGTTATTCATTTGACAGAGATAGAGACAGCCAGTGAGAGAGGGAACACAAGCAGGGGGAGTGGGAGAGGAAGAAGCAGGCTCATAGCGGAGGAGCCTGATGTGGGGCTCAATCCCATAATGCCGGGATCACGCCCTGAGCCGAAGGCAGACGCCTAACCGCTGTGCCACCCAGGTGCCCCACATTTGTCATTCTTAAGTGGGCTGGAGCCAAGAGCCTCAGAAGCCAAACAGGAAGAGACAGAGAAACTAAACAGGGTGACTGACACTCTCATAAATACTGGAGAGAAATAGAGTTCGACACCCACCCAGTTGAAGCAGAACTAGTAAGCATCATAAACTTCCCATGGGGACTCCTGGAAAACTATGCAACAGAGGTAAAGGTGAACTGGAAATAGGTCAAACCTCACAAAATTAAATTCATATTTGATCAGCTTAATTCCAGACTGGATTATATGCCCCTTATCAAATTATGTCTCAAAAACAAAATTATACTATCTGAAGGAAAGACATTCAGAATCTCTCCAATTATTTATACACAGTATCTAGCAGTCCATAAAATACTACCATGCATACCAAACACAGAATCGATTGATCAAAACCCAAAAGGAAAAGAGATAACTAGAACAGATCCATAGGTGATAAGGATATTTGTTTTGTCACACATAAACTTAAAAATTGATAACAAAGACCTATCACATTCATAGGAACAACAATAAGAATGAGAGCTGACCTTGCCAACAGAAACGCCAGAGGCCAGATGACAACAGGATGATATCTTCAAAATGCTGATAGAAAATAATCAACAACCTACAATTCCATACCCAGGAATAATATTCTTCAAGAACAAAGTCCAAATAAAGTCATGCCAAGCCAACTAAAACTGCGAGATCATCCTGGCAGACCTACACTAAAAGAAATACATGCAGAGTTACTTAGGCATAAGGAAAACAATCTCAGAAGGAAGTAGAGATGCAAGGGGGAATACGAGGTAATGAAAAGAGTAAATATGTGAATAAATATAAATAAATATTGACTATTAATACAATAATAATGTTTGTTGAGTTTAAAATACATGTAAATACATGAATTTTAAAATATGTGATAAAAATATCACAGCAAGTGAGAGGCTTACATTGTAAGAGAATGGATAAAATTAATTGGCATTGGACTCTGATAAGTCAAAGATTAATGTAATATCTGGGGTAGCAAAGAAGTAATGCATAAAAAGGAAAATGAAATAATAAAAAATCAGTTAATCAAAAGAGGTAAGAAATGAGAGAAAAAGAAATATGGGGAAACTGAAAAAATTGTAAACAAATAGTAAGATTATGGATAGAAATGGAAATATGAGAATAATTACATTAAGTGTAAATGGACTAAGCATTCAAATTAGAAGTCAAAGTTTTCAGACAGGTTGCAAAAAAATAAAATCAAAACATATGTTGCTTATAACAGAAACATTTCTTTATTAGAACACAGAAATACTAAAAGAGAATTAAAAAATATCATGAAAATACAAAAAGTGAACAGTTGTAACTATATTAATGCCAGATGAAGGATCCTTTAAGGCAAAAAACTGCAATAAAGGTAGAGAGGGATATTTCATAATGATTTCACTAGAAAGATAAAGCAATTTTAAAGTATATAAAGCAAATCTGAAACTAAAAGGACAAATCTTATCAAAACTAAAAGGAGAAATACACAAATCCACAACTCTATGGAAAATGTGACACACATCTCCTATTAACTGACAGTATAATCAGAAAAGACTGGCATTGTTATACATTTTTACAAATCCCTTTAAAGCTTTGTGTAATAGAAAACAGCTAACTTCTCAGATCTGCTTCTGCATTCAATTTGATGCATTATCACACATAAAATACCTCTGGAAAACTCCACTGTTCACTCATTAAAGAATGAGAGTAAAAAAGGGTCATCTGAATGAAATTTAGGAATCCCCAGGGCTCCTTGGACCACACCTTGAAAACTACTCTAGAGATTTGATTTTTTATGCTACTATAAATAGTATTATTTTCTAAAATCTCATTTTCCAATTATTTTCTCTGTGGATATGGAATTCAGTTGATTTGTGCATATTGACTTTGTATTCTGTGACCTTGCTAAATTTGCTTAATAATAATTTATTTGTAGATAACTTCGGATTTTCTACATACACAATAGTATCAGGATGAAAAATGACGATTTTATTTCCCTATTTCCAAAACTGTTTCCATTTTGTTTATTTTTCTTCCTTTATCGCAAAGTTGGGACCTCCGGCTCCAAGTTCTGAGGTTCTGAAAATGTTCTATTTCTTTTTCTGGGTGGCATGCATATGTATCTTCATTTTGCGGTAATTCACCAAGCAGTAAACTTTGTGGAAGTCACCGATTAAATTATTTCTACTGGCCAAAGAAAACTCAGTGTTGGGGGAAAAAATCAGCATATGAAAAATGTCATACTGCATTCAATTTTCCTTTGAGATTTTCCTAGCCAATCTACCTCTGGAGATGCCTGTTATAGGGTTAAAATTTGGATAATAAAACAATCATTGCTTCCAGAGAAAGCATTAGGCATGCTCATGAATTATTTACTTTTATAATTTCAGCTTACTTTGCCTGCACATGTGTGCCAGAAAAAACACCCATTTAGGTGGACGCCAACTAGATTTCTTTTTTAATTCCCACTTGAGAATGCTGACTACTTCAACAGGATTTGGATCGATTTACTTTGCCAAGTAATTTGGGTGGTGCTGCTGACTAGTCCATTAACCTGGTCAAGCAAGGTTAAAGATAGAGGAGAGTTAAGGTAACAGATTTCCTCTTGCTAGGTCCCGGGGCCTTCTCATTATTCTCTCTTTTCCCAATCCCCAGAATTACCTCTGATGCCACAGAAGGAATATCTGAACCTTCCCTGTTACAATGGACATCAGCAGGTTTTATGGACTTCATCACTACCTAGTTGAAAAAAAATGCAATGGTATCATCAGAATAGTAAGAATACATAAAAGAGAGAGAGAGATTATGGAGATTGGCAGATATGCTGCTTATTATTATGTGGGACTGGAAATACTTCTAAACATAGTCATTCAAAATTTATCCAAGACATTCTTCTGTTCATGTAGCCTAAATTACCTGTAGTAACATAAATTTTTATTTTATTTTATTTATTTTGCCCCCAAACATTCCTCTAGGCAATGTCATTATTTAGAGGACAATTTAGAAGTGAGCTCCCAGGCCTCTCAACATTGGGGAGGTGGGGGGAGAGCGACCACAAAGCAGAGCTGTCCGGCTCTTCTGGGGCTGGGAGAGTGTCTTTTCACACTGCTCTTTAGAGTCCCCCCCATTGTCTTTGTTTCAATTCCTCAGAGAAATTAAGACGAAAGAAGGCCTAATTTCCTCTCTGAGGAGAACATTATTTGTAAATTTTGACATGTATTTCTTTCATAATATATCTAGTTTTCCCCTTTGATTTAAAGTCCATGTTCAAGAAAACTTGCAGGTCCGCTAAAGGTAAATAAGGAAACTCTGTTCTTCATCCATCATCAATACTGGCCACGCAAGAATACATCCCGGCAGGGGTGATGACGGTAAAGAGGAGACACCGAATTCTGGAAAATGGGATCTCCTTTCTCCTTTCCCCTTTCTGTGCTCCATCAGGAAATGTTAGTTCCACCTCTTTTCCAGCCGCTGGCTACAGCCAGGTGATGACTGGCACAAGGGATAGAAGGCCACTCCTAATGCATCCACCACACCAGAGAGCCGGGCTGCTTTCCTCTCTGTTGACAATCCTTGAATCCTCCTCGCGAACTGTAAAGTGTCATTAAAATCTGGAACATCTTGCTCCCTCTCTACGAGTCCGACTGACACGTGGGATTAAGGTCAGATCCATCAGGGGACCTCTTGGGGTAAAGGTGAAATGACTTTTTGAACTGGAATAATGGATTTAAGGCACTGAGGCAGAACACAGCTCTATCCAAACCCCCAGTGACATATTTACAGAACCAGGTCTGGCTGGAAACAAGGTGAAGGAAACAGTAACTCTAATTGCAGCCAGCAAAATGAACGAGCTGATTGGTTGAACGCTGGCCAAGCTCTTACCATTAAAAATACCACAGCGTTGCTGCCAAAAGGGGTGTTGGGACAAAGTGCCAGAGGTAACCGTTACATAAGCCAGAGCTCACCTGCCAATTAGCCAGAAACCATTGCCACATCTCTTCTGGCTACAATGATTCCAATAGAGCACCTGCTAGCTCTTAGGCTGCTTCAGGACTGTACCAGAAGAAAGCAGTTCTGGGGGACCAGAGAAAACACCTCTAGGCCAAACCAGCTGCTGGGGCACTGGTAAATCCACCCTATTGGTTGGTAGCATTTTCAGCAAGAAAGTCAGAGAATCTCAGAGACCTGGGGCAAATGGCCTTCTTAAAATTGCTGCAGTTTTTCGGAGGAGTGAGGATGGGAAAAGTGAAGAAATGTGCCTTGGCTTGCACAAAGGAAGGAAGGAAAGAAAGGCCCATTGAATTACCTCATTTTCTTTATTAAAAGATGCTTCCCACTCTGATTAGCTTTGAGCTCAGCACCAGTTCCCTGAGGATTATTCTCCACAAGCAAAATGGAGGCAAGCACAGAGAACAGTTTTCCAGGGAAGCCAGAAAAAACCTTCCCTTTATTTTGAAGTCCTGGAAAATGTGGTTGTACGTGTGGAATACCCCGGTAAGAACTCCCATGCCCCTGGGTGCCTGGGTGGTGCAGTCCTTAAGTGTCTGCCTTCGACTCAGGGCGTGATCCCGGCGTTCTGGGATCGAGTCCCACATCAGGCACCTCCACTGTGAGCCTGCTTCTTCCTCTCCCACTCCCCCTGCTTGTGTTCCCTCTCTCACTGGCTGTCTCTACCTCTGTCAAATAAATAAATAAAATCTTTAAAAAAAAAAAAACCTCCCATGCCCCTGCCCATGTGTCATTGCTCAATTAGTCTGCAATGGTTGTGGCCTCCTCCCCTCTGAAGAGTCTATTTTTTCCCTCAGGATTATCCCTTTTCCTACCCCGCCCACAATATTCTCACAATGTCACGTCCGCAATCCATTCGACTGGTACCTACCGAAGGTCTTGGTCTAATCCACAAATTTGATTTTGCTATTCACCCGCATAAAATCCTTGAGGACTTCTCTAGGACCTTTATTATAAGTCGGAGCTTCCTACACTGAACCCCACCTACTTTATAAGTCTGTTCTCTACTCATCCCCCACAAGCTCTACAGTCCAGATAGAGGATAATTTCCAACAGTGGTTCTCAACAGGAGCAGTACATTCCAATACCCAAGGGAGCCTCTCAAAGCTCAATGCCAGTGCTTGGACAGAATCCTGTATTGACTCATTTGGAATTTCTAAGGATGAAACTCAAATATAAGTATCTTTTAAAATTTGTCCTGTGGTTACCAGTTTGAGAATCAGTGCATTATTACCACGGTTATGGACTGAATGCTTGTGTTTGTTTCCCCAGAATTCACATATTGAAATCCTAACCCCCCATGTTGACGGTATTAGGAGGTGGGTCCTAGGAGAGGTGACTAGGTGATGAGGTTAGAGGCCTCATGGGTGGGATTAGTATCTTATAAAAGAGACCCCAGAGGGCTCTCTAGCTTTCTTTCCATCACATTAGGTCACAGTGAGAAGTGGGCAGTCTGCACCCCAGGAGAGGGCTCTCACCAGACGCCAACTGAGCTAGTACCCTGATCTCAGACTTCCAGCCTCCCAGACTGTCAGAAATACATTACTGTGGTTTATTAGCCACCCCACTTATGGGATTTTCTTATAGCAGCCTGAACTAAAACACCCACTGCTTATGCCTTTACGTTCACTTTTTCCTAGGCTGGAAATGTGTTATTTTACATATGTATTTTTTTTAAGATTTTATTTATTTATTTGAAAAGAGAGACAGCCAGCGAGAGAGGGACCACAAGCAGGGGGAGTGGGAGAGGAAGAAGCAGGCTCTCAGCAGAGCAGGGACCCTGATGTGGGGCTCGATCCCAGAACCCTGGGATCATGCCCTGGGCCAAAGGCAGACACTTAACAACTAAGCCACCCAGGCGCCCCAACATATGTATTTTTTTTTCTACTGCTGTTCTCGTAGGACACAGGTAACATATCTACTCCTGCAACCCTTTGGTCACCTCCCTTAGTTTTCCCCATGGCAACCCTGGCGTGCCTGCATCCTGATCCTTGATGTCTCTCATTTCCTCACTAACTGGATGAGAAATCCTTCCAGACAGGAATAGCATTTCGTTTGTCTTTGTATCCTCAGTGTCTACTGAGGAGGGAGAACTGAAGCACACCGATACCAAGCTTGGACTCAATTCTCCAAGCTCTTCTTTCAACTGCCAGAAAGCAAACAATCTTCTGTTTACAAAAATTTCACAGGCGTCCTAATTTTAGGACACAATAAAGAGAATGAAGAGGAAAGACATCTGGAAGATCAGGGCATCACAACCTCTTGAGGACATCGGTAACGCTAGGATTTTGTTACTCTCTGTTGCTTGAGACTGGGTGAGAGTCTCTTAATGGCTTCCATACTGAAAGATTTAAAAATGGAATTCCGAAGTATTCAATCAAGAGCATGAAGGCTCGTAAACAGTTTGATTTCATGGCCGCTTGTCAAATGGATTCGCTTTTTAGTGCATTTTGGCAAAGCGTGCCGCACAGCGTAGGAGGAAGGAAGGACATTTACATCAGTGCAAACTGGGGCGTTGGTTTCCATGAAGAGGAAACTCAGAACACTTCCAAACAAAAAAGGACTCCTGGACACAATGCAAGAAGGACGCTGTGAGAAGAGGTCCAGATTTAGCAAGAAGGACACAAACATGAAAGCAGTTCTGTGCTGGCAAGGCATTTAAAAATCCCGAGATCTGCAGGCCAGAGCCTGCCACTGGAATTGGCAAAAGAAGAAGAAACAACTGACTTTCATTTTGGCCTTTGCCGCAAGTACGATTGCTTTGTGATTCTTGCCCAAAGTCTCTAAATGAGATGCTTGGTGTGTATTCCAAAGTTCTTGCCTTCTGACGCTAGCGTGGAAGACACAGCACACTCTTTTTCCTTCCTTCCCAGTGGAAAGAGTTTGAGAAAATAAGCTGCCTTGAACAATATGTTGAAAATAAAGTTATTTTCCAATATAGGTGGTGACCTGATCATTCCTGCTTAGGAAAACCACAGGGACACATAGGGGCAAAACAAAACACAAGTAAAGAACATTTTTCCTTTCCTTTCCCTTTGTCCTTTTCGGAATTCTCCTAAGAATTCTCCTGAGAGAAATTTTATGCTTTACATGATACTGAGCTTTTTATGTTAAGGAGGCTTCGTTTCCAGGAGCAAAGGCAGAAAGGCACAGAACTGTCTTGTGAAGAATTTCTATTCTAGAGCAGACACAGCTCTCAGTAATCACCTCCGTCTCAAGCCAGGTATAGAAGCGACAGAGAGAGTTAAGGGCGGAGGGGAGCATGGTAAACATCCCGCACAGAATCACCCTCCTGCAAAATTCTGAACTGTCACATTTATCCTTTGTACTTCCTCTTTGGACACAATGACATTAGATTAAACATTACAACTGCCGTTTCTATAGGTCAAAACTTGTCAGAAACCAACGATTACATTGACTTCACTCCAACACCGAACTGATTTCAAAATAACGGAGGCATGGGGTCCCCTGAGGTGAATGAGGCCCCTTTGTATTTCATGTAAGCCCCTTCTTAACATTTTGAAAAATATATAGTTAGTTAACATTTATAGAGTGCCTCTCATGTACTCAGCCCTGTGTGAAATGACTCCTGCAGGAAGTCCCACGAAGGCGTACAATTCTATTAGGTGGTATTATGGTTAGCGTTGATTTACAGAAAAGAAAACTGAGTCTGGTAAAAGTTAAGTAAATTGTTCAATGGCACATAACTTGTAAGCAGCAGAGAGCTGGGACTCAGAACTGTGTTCTGACAGACACCCGGGTCCTGCTTCAAGCCCTACGAAGAGGCCAGTTGGGCCACTTCCAAGGGTCCATGTATCGGAGCTATTCAATACTACAGCAAATATAAGAAAATGAAAGAAATGACCGTAATTCTTCTCAGGATGAATGCTGTGTGTTGGTGGGGAGAAATGCTTTGAAAGGCTGCATGACTGGGGAGAGGAAAGGGGTGAGAGGGAGCAGCCCCCGAGAGCGCGTGTGCTTACATGGCGGCAGCTACCCCATCATTCCCACAGTGTGACTATTTCAGGACAGCATGTGCTGGCCACCGTCACTACTGATTCAGGGGTTTGAAGTGACTGTGGTGGCGCTAGGATATTGCCCTGAATTCCCAAGTTTGCACAACTTTCCCTAAATGGATCTCTCAATTCCTGGTCTCACCAAAGGCTTTTGAATCAATATTAAACCTAGGGGTGTGACAAATGGCCTTGTCAATTCCTCGCTGGGTGTGTTTACAGTTCAATACTCCGTGCTTTTTCTATATTGCAGACTCTTCCACTCATCAGCCCAGTCAAACAGATACTTTATGCAAATCTTTCAATGGAAAAAAAAAGGCACATTTTGGAAGGGTGCACATTTGGTGATCAAATAACTGAGAGCATGTTGTGGCAAAAGATCCAAAAGCATTAAAAACATCCCCAGCATTTCTCAGCCAGTTTTATTTTTCCACTGCTTGTAAGCCACTGACTCTGCTTTTCAGTTGCGTGAGGGCTTAAGCAACTTTCCAACTCAGAACTACCACTGTTCCACGGAGCACAAACATCCAGACTTTTAACAGGAAGTTGCACGCAAGAAGACGGACTTGTCTTTAAAATCGTCCATTTTGGACAATCCTCAGAACCTTTGATCTTAATTAGCTGAACAAGCTCCTCGGGCTTCGTCGCCAGCTCAATTAATTTGACTTAATCACATTTTGCCTTGTCGGTATGCAGTTTGGATCACAGTAACTTAAGATGACCAAGATATGCAAAGATACTTTATTAGGGGGGAAATAATACTATAAAATATAAACATCATTTCCTGTGCCCAGTACCATGAAGTACCCAATATGTTGTACATACATCAGCTCCTGCAACTCATTGGATTCCTACAGATATAATAACGACACGTAAGCACCGGCAATCAAAACAGACTTGGTAATGACTGGTCTCTGCTTACCTCTTCGTACCATCTACATAGTAGTTTGGATACATAAGGATTGACCTAATGCTGAGTCAGAAACCCGTAAGCCCTGTAAATAAGAGAACTTTAGAATTTTCTTTTTATCTGTTATTAACTCCCAGGGATTTGATAAGTAACTTCAAAAAACAAAACAAAACACAAAATGGATTGAAAGCCCAGATATCTGCACCCAGCTCTTTCTTTTGTTCTTGCCTTGGTTCAAATTCTGGATTTGCAAAGAAATCGCTGTATAGGGTTGTGTGCGGAGAACCCCACACACTCAACATACTCCATACACCGATTTAAGGGATTTACAATGGTAACTATTTCCATACTTTGTTTTCACTTTCTGCATTGATTTTGAGATTGATTTAGAGATTGATCCCTGTGATTCCTCTAAAGAAATGAGCTAATGGGTCCTCAAGAGGAATTAAAAAGCATTCAGACTGAACCACGGTGTTAGGCCATGAGCAACTTTTCTTCACAATTAGTCTTTGTTTAGAATGTGATGTTCTAGCTTCAGATATTTATATGACAGCCATTTGGACTGTTTATTCCTCTGAATACAGTCAGGAGAATTGTGGGTTTGTTGTTGTTGTTTCACAGCGACCCTCACCCAGCCCGGCGCCTCCTCACGTTGTGAAAACCTCTACATGGTGAGCAGCAGAGAAGGTTCTAAGACTTCTCAGCCCATCTTGGGTCAGGAGGCCGGGCTGCTCCTTCCTTTATCTGTTATCTAAGTGTGGATCAAATGAGGCCAACTGATCCCTGAGGACAGGATAAACCACCAGTCTCCTCATTTTCTTTCTCCTCTTTGGTCATGTACCGAGCCCAATTCGAGTAGGATGTACACACGCTGACTACTAGCCTGGTGGAAAAGATCCCCATCAACTCCGAGGGAAAGTTGGCTCAGTGTTGGACAATCTCCTCAAACTTTCCCATCAAGTGCTCTCAGGAAGAGGAGAATGCACTGATACCCTAGAAGTCTAGGGGTGTCCCTTCTACATGGATGCTACAAGCTGGAGAGGTTCTCAATGTTTTATACTTTATCATTAAAAATGTCACATTACTTTTTTTTATCCTACTCCAATTACATGTTTAAATACAAAAGTATTGGGGCACCTGGGTGGCTCAGTCAGTGAAGTCTCTGCCTTTGGCTCAGTCATGATCCCAGTGTCCTGGGATGGAGCCCCATGTCGGACTCCCTGTTTAGTGGGGAGTCTGCTTCTCCCTCTCCCCCTTGCTCATGCTCTCTCTCTCACTATTTCTCTCTCTCTCTCAAATAAGTAAAATCTTTAAAAAAGTTACAAAAATACTTTATATTACTTACCATGGAATAAAATTGACTTACCATGGAATGAAATCACTTCTTAGAACCAAATTCCAAAAAGATATACCATGTTTTTCTTATGGAATCGTGTGTCTTTTGGCAAACCGGTTTGAGAATCTCAGATGTAGATGAAAGAGTCTTGAGCCCATACAGTGAAGCCTGGGTTCTAATCCTGCCTCTGACAGTAACATATTCTTTAGTGTTATTTTGTTTAATATCTATATGCCTCCATTTTTAATAAAGGAAAATATTTTTAAATGTCCGTTCCAACTTTAAAATTTTATAAAGCTTGCATTTTTGTGTTGTAATTTTATGCATATTATTTTTAGGATAAATTAAGTCATGTTAAATATTCCTGAAAACATTTGATGCTTCTAGAAAAGAGAATGGAGTTGTCATGAAAAGCAAAGGGAAGATTTCTTACAGCAGTACCAATAGTTTACTGAAGTCAGGGAGACTGACTTAAAACTCAGAAACCAGCACCAGTGATCAGTGAACTTGAGCTTTAAGATTTCTACTACTCTCTGTCTTTCGCAGTAAAGGTGGTAAATAATTGAGAAAGCAATACTTAGCAAAATTATGTACACGTTTATTTTTTTAACCTGGCAAAACCACTTCAAAGAATCTATCCCCAAGATATGATGGCAAAAATAACAGACATAACAGGGTTCCTGGGTGACTCAGTCAATTAAGTGTCTGACTTTTGATCTCAGCTCAGGTCTCGATCACAGGGTTGTGAGTTCAAGCCCTGCATTGGGCTCCATGCTGCACATGGAGCCTACTTTAAGAGCAAGAGAAGAAAAATACAAACATAACATATCTGTAATAAAAAGACTAGAAACAACCTAAAACTTCCTCACCGAGGCACTGGTGGAATAAACAATAGTTTGTCCATATAATAGAGTATTATAAAGCTATAAAGAAAGCATGAGAAGTATTTCCATATAGTGCAATGGATTGATCTCCATAACATATAAAGCTTAAAAAATATGTAGAAAAAAATGAGCATAGTATAGTTCATGTAAAAAGGGGATGAATATGAATGTATATGCATATTCATATTTTTTAAATGGAAAGATAAACTGAAAACCACTTTATTAAAAACACCACCGGTAGTGGGAGAGAGGAAGTAGGGTGGAGGAACAAAGATAGATATAGATTTCTTTGAATATACTTTGCTTTATAAATTTCACTTTGGAATTTTTGCATAATTGTAACACAAAATTAAATTTTAGAAAAGCAATGCCTGAAAGTCAAAAACAATATTGAAACAAACTTAATTATTTATCAAATGGGTAGCATCACTGCATGGAAGGAATTAGTTCGATCCATTTTACAACAGAGCAGAATGTTCATATGTTCCTAATGGGATACGTCATAAGACAAAAAGAATTACAGGAAAAAAGTAACAAATCTTAAAATATTTTCAGTAACACAATGTTGGAGACAAGTTTTGGTATTGTTATCCTAAGATGATTGCACATGAATTGTGGGATAAATCCAACAAGCGATTCTGTTGGTTCATTGGGAACTGGGACTTTCTGTGCGGGAGAAAAGAGGAGCAGATAGCAGATAACATTTAGTAAAAACATGGTAGTCCTGAATTGAAATGGAAATTATTAGTAGAAACCTATAAGCAGGCTATCTTTAGAAAAGAAGCAATTTTTCTTAGCTATATTCATGGAGTAGGTCTAGAAATATTATCCCATGTTGCCAACATTCCCTTATCCCACAAGAGAAACAGGACTGCTTGGAGAAAAGCTCTATTCCGGGCCTGGGGCAGGAAATGTACAGGACAAACCTGAAATAGCTTGTCATACAGTCAGCAAAGATACACTCCTGGGCTTCACCAGTTGGGTATCCAGAGCAGTGGTAAACTGGAGCGAGGACATGTAAGATCATTAGAGCTGATTGTAAAATATCCAGAAATTTCTGATTCTGTTGTTAAAATAGTGGTAGCTTGCAACGTTGAGAGAATTTACACCAAAGGTATTGGTACCAAGCTACATATTATAGGCTTTTTTTTGGGGGGGGTCCTCTTTGCCAGCACAACACTATAAAGGAGTCAACTCAAGGAGGCTGCTAATGATGAGGAAAGAACACCTGAGCATTGCTAAGAACAATACCTGCAATGTAGTGAAATATATCAAATATAATTAAATCTATGTGTTTACAATGGTATCACCCCCAGACACACACATTAAAATTTATTGATCACTTCAAAGCAATTAGGTAATCAAATTTCTTTTTTGAAAGCTGGTAAAGAAGGGGAAAGGACAAAGCATATATCTTGTCTTTTTTATACCAAATATACAGGGTAAACACAGTTGATAGGGAAAGATTTTTTCTGTAAATCTATGCCAGATGATATATTATAAAAGAATGATAGACCATCACCATCTATAATCCCTAATTAATGAACGAATCATGGCAATGAGCAATAATGTCCACTAGCATGACCAAATGGGAGAGAACCACACATCTGCTTACCTACAAAACATCATCCATAAAATAGTCTTGCCTCCTTCACACCCTATCCCCTCACCCCCCAAATAAACCTCTATACCTATAACTACCATTTTACAGGAAAAACAAGGTAAAAAGGAATCCAGTAGTCCCTGTTTAGCCTTGGGGATACATTCCAGTGGACGCCTGAAACAGCGGATAGCACCCATCTCTACAGATATGTTTTTCCTGTACATACATGCACACCTATGATAAAGTTTAATTTATAAATTAGGCACAGTAAGAGATCAACAACAATAACTAAAAATAAACTAGGATAATTATAAGAAAAGACTGTAATAAAAGCAATGTGAGTGTGGTTTCTCTCTCTCTCTCAAAATACCTTATTGTCCTGTACTTACCCGTCTTCTTGTAATGATGTGAGATGGTAGAATGCCTACATGATGCGGTGAAGGAACGTGAACGACGGAGATATCATAACACAGCGCTCGACTACTACTGACCTTCTGAAGATATGTCAGAAGAAAGATCATCTGCTTCTGGCCCTGCAGTTGACCAGGGTGTAAGTGAAACTGTGGAACGCGAAACCATTGAAGGGGGTGGGGGGCTGCTGAATGTTAATGAAAACCACGCAATCAGCAAAATTTAGGCTGTTGGAAACGCTACAGAACAAATTCTGCAATTTCTTCAAAAAACGTTGTAAAGAAATATAAATGGGAGGTGGGAAAAAGGAAAGAAAAGGGAAAGAAAGAACATCTATACATTAAAAGAGACAAAGAAAAATCAATAGGGGCGCCTAGGTGACTCAGTCAGTTGGGACTCTGGTTCTTGATTTCGGCTCAGGTTATGGTCTCAGGGTTGTCGGGTTGAGCCCCATGTCAGGCTCTGCACTGGGCTTGGAGCCTGCTTGATATTCTCTCTCTCCCTTTCTCTCTGTTTCTCTCCTTCCCCAGGCCCCCTCATGTGCTCTCTCCTTCGCTTTCTCTCCCTCTCTCTCAAAAAAAAAAAAAAAAAATGGAAAGAGGGGAAAAAAAGAAAAATCAATCAATTGCAATGTACAGACCTTATTTCAATTCTGATTCTAACAAACTGAAGGAAAAAAAAATAAAACAACTGTTAGAGAAATATGAATGGTGATTGAACATTTAATGTTATTAAGGAATTATTAAATTTTAAAGTAGAGTAATAACATCATGGCTATCGTTTTAAAATGAACTCATATTTTTGGGATACTTGCTAGAATATTTATGGATGAAATGACAGGATATCTGGAAAATAAGTAGGCAAGGTAGATAAGGTAGGTAGGGAGATAGAAATCTGCTACTCCAAGAGTATAATCCATATCATCTAGGAACTTATTAGAAATGGACAATCTCAGACCCAAGCACACACAATAAAAAACCATATTGTAACATTTAGGTTAATTCTTACGTTCATTGAATTTTGAGAAGCTCCGGTTTAATAAAAACATGATTGGATGTCGCTTAAGGTGGTGTGAGTTACCTTAGGGTACTGTCCTCTCTATATTTGTATATATCTGAAATGTTCCATATAAAAGTTTCTCTCAACAAGAAAGCCAAACCAGAGAGAAGGGTAAATAGAGTGTGAATAATTGAAGAGCAGATTTTGCGTTTCTTTTCCCCCTCACCTCCCTTTCCCTCATGGAGCCCCAGGTCTGGACTTGATCAGTAGCACATCCCCTCTCTGACCCTGCGGTGTCCTCACGAGGCACACTCCAAACCTCTTGGCTCTAGGGCCATTTCTACTGTGTTTCCTGTCCTAACCCCCAAGCTCTGCAAGTAGTTTTCATAGACGGAACAATTTCTCCGCTCCCAAAGCCCTAACATCTCCTCTGCAAACTGCGTGTGAGGCTTTCCAGAGGAGTCCAGCAGACGGTGATGCCTCCTGCCAGGAACGATTGGCAAAACTCTCGAGGAGAGGACGTCTTCCAGCTGGCTCCGTGCCATGGCCCAGCTGCACTTGTTACAAAGGTCATTGTTCTTTCTTCCGTGATTTTCAAAAATATTTTAGCACTTTTATAAATGCAACAAAGAAGAGGTGAAGGGAGATCTCTGTACACACGGATGGAACATTGTATTTTCTGTGATCCAAATATGACATAAGAGTGAAGCTCAAAGGACAGACCAGACTAGAGGAGAAATACGAAAACAAGGATCACGTTATTTGTGTTTTCCCTCTTCTGTTAGGCAAGGTCTTTTTAATACACAAATGCATGGGCACAGTAATTCCGAAACTAAATCTGCTCAGCTTGCATTTATACATTGTCCCATCTCATTCTCAGTCCTCCTGCCTTCCCCTCCTCCCCAATTTACACAAAGACTTGCCAAATAATTCAGAATCCAAGGTCTTCTGGGAATCACCCTGCCCAGAAATGCAATGACTAAAGCCAGTTAGTACTGGGCAAATTCCATTGTATTTGAAAGCAACAATACCATTCTTTTAAATATTTGAAAAGGAGTAGGCTCACTAGTAATCAAATAAATGCAAAGGAAAATAATGAGGTGCCCCCTCACCTCTCAGATTAGCAAGTGCTATGCAGTGATGAGGGGAAGTCAGTACTCTTCCATAGTGCTGATAGAAAAACCGTGGGGGGAGCATTACTAGAAAAAGAAATTAGCATTTTGTATTGGTAGGCTTTTTTAAAAAATCGCTTTACTGAAATATAGCTGATGGACAATAAACTGCCCATTTTTAAGGTGCACAATAAGGTAAGTTTTAACATATGTTGACCCTGGTGAACCCATCACCATTAGCAAAATAAGGAGCATATTCACCGACCCCAAAATTTCCTCTTAGTCATCTCACTCTGACAATCATCCCTGACATTTACTCTTGTCCACAAATATGACACAGAATATGACTGCAATGAAATCATACAGAATGTATCCTGTTGTCTGGTCTCTTTCACTCAGCATACTTACTTTGAAATTTATGCAGTAGCACATATCAATAGTGTATTCTGTTATAATGATGACTAGTTGCTATGGACTGAATGTTTGTGCCCCCCCCATTGAAGTTTTAAAGGGATGGTATTTGCAGGTGGGCATTTGGAAAGTAATTGGGTCATGTGGGTGGAGCCTCCGTGATGGGATTAGTGTCCTTTTGAGAGCACTGGCTCGCTCTCTCCAGGGCGTGAGGATACAACAGGAAGGTGGCTGTCTATAAACCAGGAATTGGATGTCCACCAAAAGACCAACTATGCTGGTACCCTAAAGTCTCCCAAAACTGTGAAGTGTTGTGTAAGCCACCCAGTCTATGGTGTTCTGCTCTAGCACCCCTATCTCAGACACTAGTATTCCATTTCTGGACATGGCAGTGTGTTTATCCATTTACCTATAGATAGAAATTCGGGTGGTTTCCCATGTTCGGTTACTGCAAACACAGCTCTGTGATCATGTGATTTCTTCAACACGTGGGGCTTGAGTGGCGTGGTCATCCAGCACGAACGTAAAGCTCATGCAGGTTGGTATGTTATTAGTGATAAATTTCTTTGTCTTTGATGCCGGAGTCTCATATCTCCTACCAGCACATGACGCTGTAGAAGGCTAACTTACTAGCTTGCAAATAGGGTAGAATTTCACACCATTTATAGTTCTTGATAATTCTATTTCTGGGGCTCTTCATTGCTTTATGGAGATCCAGATTTTCATCTGGTATCATTTTCCTCTCTGGAAGGGTTTCCTTTAACGTTTCTTGGAGTGTGGGGCTCCACGTAATGAATTCTTTTAGCTTTTGTATGTTTGGTAAACTACTTATTCTGCCTTAGTTTCTGAAATATATATTTGCCAATTATAGGTTTCTAGGGAGACAGTTTTCTTTCTTTAAATGTCAGCACTTTAAAAACATTCCTCCACTCTCCGTGCTTGTTGTTTCCTATGAGACCTTTGTTGTTATCTTCTTCTCTATGCATCACGTGTCTTTTGTCCCTCCAGCTGCTTTTACGATTTTCACTTTATCATTGGTTATGAGCAATTTGCTTATGATGTACCTCAGTGTAGTTTTCTTTATAATTTTTATGCTTTAGATGAAGCTTCCTACATACACAGATTTGTAATTGTCATCACATTTTGAATTTTTTAGACCATTCTTTTTCAAATATTTTTACTGTTCTCCTTTCCTTTGTAAACTCTAATTACACATATGTTGAGTGTCTTGAGTTATCCCACAGTTCACAGATTATTTTTGCCTTTTCTTTTCCAAGTTATTTAATTGGGGGTAGTTTCTATTATTATGAGTTCAATATGACTAATCTTTCTTCTGTAATGTGTCATCTGCTATTGACCCCATTCAGTATATTTTCATCTCACACATTGTCGCCGCTATTCCTAGAGATTTGGCTGGAGTCTATTTTTTATGTCTTCGATGTCTCAATTCCAATTTCGAACTTCTGGAACCAGGACCAGGACTAGAGTCAGGTGTGAGACATGTCTGGGCACAAAGTTTAAGAAACATTCACTTTCAAGGATGCACACGTGCTGACCCCGTTGTTTGAAATACAGTTATAACAACTTTGTTAATGATTTTGCAGGCTAATGCTAATACCTGTGGCAGTTCTGTATTTGTTTCAACTGATGGATTTTCTCTTTATGGTCATAAAAAATCTAGAAGTTATATAGCAAACCCTGCTCATCTCTTTTGGGCTTTAATATTTCTTTATTTAATTTTTAGATCATACTTATTGACACTTTCTAACCTATTTCATCAATCACATAGTCTCATATAGCTCTATATAATGTCATGTTTGCTAACATTTAAATTTGGAAAAAAGTACCTTAAACTTACAGAAAATTTATAAAATAATAGACCTCCAAATAGCCTCCAACTTAATTTGCAAATTCATAACATTTTGTTAAGTTGCAAACATTATTGTGAAATACTTTAAGCACACTGGCACTTATAAATAATATATCATATATCTGTGAACTTGGTCCCAGATGTATGAGGGTGAATACCACCGTCATCTAAACCACTCAACGACAAATACTTGCTCCTGGATAGAAAGCATCCAGGGTAACGTGTGGAATGATGAAAGTAAACCCATGAGTATTATTCAGGGGAAAAACAGCATTATACTGCACCGGTGATGAGTGAGAATGCACTGCTCAAATACAAATGGAAGCATGACTCCTGTAGACAAAAATAGTCCCTGCATCTTTCTTTGGCAAAGCCGGTCTGTGTGCCTCTATCTGAAGATGGTGCCTGTGTGTTTTCCTTATCATAGTGTCAATTCCTCTTCAAACAACATAAGCCGTGGGACTGTGGGGCTAACTCAGGGCGAAAAGAAAGCCTTAAAGACCAGAATATTTGAAATGGATGTTGCCAGGGTATTTCCCAAGTTGGGAATGACTAATGGAGAGAAATGATTTGGGGTTGGATCTCTTTCCCAGACCAACTGTATAAGATCAGTGGAGGAGATTTACATTCGCTGATTTTTTCTCTCTTGGAGATTTGAATCCTGATGCCTTTGTTTAGCATCAAGAAGGGCCGTCCTAGAATGTCGTTTGTAGTGGATGCCCCTGGCCCTCGGGCACAGCCCCTCAACCCTGAGTTTTTGCTTCCAGCCATTGCAGTGGACAGTTCCCTTTGCTCATAGATTCACATGAGTGTCAGCCCCCAAGCAAACATGCCTCCACATTCTACCCCGTGTCCTTCTTAGACACGGCACAAACTCCTTTGGCCCACATGCAAACCCACAGCAGAATACCGGGGCGTTCATGCCCCGGGAAGCAGCCCTCACACAGTGGGAGTGGTAGATAAGTACTTCCATCTCTGGGCTTTCAGCAAGACGGCTCCTAGCGGCCTCGTGCACTTCTCAGCGTGGGTCCTTGTGGAATCAAGCCAGCATGGCCCATGTTAGTGACCTTTCAGTCTTAGCCTCTCTGCTCCCTCATTCCTGCGTTCAGAGCTAACCTACCAGCACCCTAAGCTTTGTCTCTGGCTCTATTTTTGGGAAACCCAAACTAAAACCCCATTTACTCCTTTGATGTATTTATTGAAGGCAACTAGATTTAACTTTCCTTGTTTTATTAAATGCCCTTAAGAGCAAAGACAATGCCTATTTTATCCACCATTTTATTCCCAGAGCCCAGCTCAATCACCTGAGTCAAGAAATTCCTGACTGAAAAAACTAAATTAGTTAAAATGAAGCAGAAGAAAATTCATTCCTTATTCATAATTTTGAGAAATAACATATACTGCTTTTGGAATTGTGTAAATACCACTCAAGAATCCTTTATTCACCTGGTTTGGTTTTATAACAATTATCCATAAGGCTAAAAAATAATAATAAAATCAATAGTCGGGAGCAATTTGTCAAATTACCATTAAATATCCATTAAAACTCATCAAAATCTAATAGTTCCTTTATACGTAGAGTCTTTTAAGACTCGAGTGTCTTTAGTAAGATCACATTCCCCTATGTCTACATGGAAATAGCATGGAGACACCATGGCCTAGGTGAAGGGTTCTTACTCTGGGATCCCATAATGGCTTGTCCTATCATAATACCAATAATGACATGCAACACACGTTTTGTCGCACTTGGATGTCTGCCTCCCTGTTAAAGGATATGCACTCTGAGGATGGGCACTATGGTTAAATTCTTTACTCCATAACCAAGGGAGCTTAGATCCAATCCTGGAACTCGGTGGATCACAATAGTTACTCACTAAATGAATAAAAGCATCTTTTTCTTTCTTCAACTTTATTTTTTCTTTCTCTGCTCCTGATGAAGGACAGGATGAGGTAGGAGAATGGGGTGAGAGGAGACCAGAGAGGAAGGGAGAGGATGAAAGGGAGAGAGAAGGTAGAAAAAGGGTGGGAGGGAAGGAGGGAAAGGAGGGGACTGGAGGACGGGGAAGGGGAGAGGTGGGAAGAGAAAGGGGAACAAGGGAGTGAAGGAAGACAAAGGGAGAGTAGCCTGTCATTAAGCAAAATCTGCCCATCACTGCTGAATACGAACATGGCATAGAAAGATTTTCTGAGCTAAGGAAATTCTTCTCAAAACTGAACAAAATAATTATTTTTAAGAATAGGTAGACCATATGTATGAAAATCTCTTAATAAGCCTTTAACTGCCTCTTCATTTTTCCTACAGCCTGAATATTTAGCTAGTATGCTTAGTATGTTTACATAGATATCTCAGTTATAGTTATAAATATATCTGTAGAAATATTTCTGTTCTGTTCTCCGTTTTACACCACAAGAACGTAAAACAGTATATTTCCATTTTGGTTCAGAGAAGATAATTTTGCTAAACCAATTAGTTGGTGGGTTCATTAGGCAATTCCCAAACCTAACCCAGAAATCACTATGTGCTAGTTAATGCCGGGACCACATCACCTTCCACATCTAACCTGGTTTCTTCCTAAACTCTGATGAAGACATTTTTTCCTCCATCATCTCCCATTCTCTTCCATTTAAAATGTCTTTAGGGCTCCTGACTATTGCCTCAGCTTTGTCCAAGAACCATAGACATCCTACAAATTCTTAAATATCAGCTGGCTAGAGTTTCAGGTGTGCTTATTTTTCATTGAACTCCAGAAAGTAAAAACCTCTTGGTAACTTTTTTTGTAAAATGACAGTGACCTTCCTAATTGGGCCAAATCTCAACAAGTAATTAACGTTCAGCCTCTCTGGTTCAAGTACTTCTTCTCCAGCCCTATCAGGTGACTTGGCGAATTACTTTTTTTTGCCCAGTGAGATGTGAATATTATATATAGGTTTCCTAAGTATAGACATTGCACATCCTTTCCCTTTTTGGATGACTCACACTCTGCACACCTATATGTGTGCACCTGTGTGTATGTGTGTGTGTGTGTGTGTGTGTGTGTGTGTGCATGCATGCGTATGTGTTTGGGTGGGGGATATGGGGTTAGAGGAGTACTAGCCTCCAAGTTAAGGATGTCTTTCAGAGTCCAACACTCCATCCCTTACCTTATTCTCTATATTTATTCTTTTTTAAAAATAGATTCCATATTCCTCCCATAATTCCCAGCCTGCTATTAACTTTGGCCGGTACTTCTCTTTAATTTTATTATTTCTTACAGTTTTTGATAAGCAGGGCACAAGACACCACCATCACCTTTTTTCAAAGAGAATTCTCATCCTCTAGTAAAGTCCATTTCATTTATTACATTATGGATTCCATCACTCACTACAGGCTATATCCAAACTCAGATTTCTAAGGAATAAATTGTAAGTTGTTTTAGTATGGCATACATCTCCCAGATGATAGTAAAGATTACTTGCCATTCATTATTTCATTTATTCAAGCAGTATATACTGAGGACCTCTTCCAGGAACAGCCAGGTATTCTTTAATGGGTCTGGAAGTCAACATGCATATTGAACTGTGGCAACCACCTCAATGTTGTATGACATCAGACTGATTAAACTGAAATTTGATTTGGAAACACAGGGGTCTGATATGAGAACAATTAGCATCTAAATTTTAAAAATCACTTTTTAAATATACTGGGCCATTTGAAGAATGGCACTTCAAGGGAATGACATTGAGAAATCATGAAAAGGCTATAAGAAGGACTATGATGTAGGATTAAAGTAGGGGTGAGAGAAGATGGTGGAGTGCTGTAACAGCAATGGCCAAAAGGTCATATTTGAGTAGGATGGAACTGTGAAGGCATTGACAAATGTTGAAGGAGCAGCCAAGATAAATGCTCCAAACTAGCTGTGTTTGGAAACTACAATGACCTGTTCCTCCAAGGTTCAGATTAAGCCATATTCATCCAAGAGAAAGAACTGTAGGGCGCCTGGGTGGCTGAGATGGTTAAGCAACCAACTCTTGGTTTTTCCCAAGGTCATGATTTCAGGGTCATGAGTTCAAGCCTCAGGTCAGGCTCCACACTCAGCACAGAGTCTGCTTAAAATTCTCCCTCCCCGTCTGCCCCGTTCCCACTTGGGCACATGGGAGCACATGCTCACTCTCTCTCTCCCTCTCTCTCTCTCTCTCAAACAAATAAATAAATAAGTAAATAAAATCTTCAAGAGAAAGAACTGTGGCTTCTGACTTTGCTAGGAATCTGCTGAGAATTCACCACTCTTCCCATTTCAATTTCCAAGGAAGCACTCTACTTTGCTTCCAGAATCTGCTTGCCCCATTCTCTTCCTCAGAGCCATGACATTAAAGGACAAAGTCTTAGAACTGAGTCTCATTTAATTATTGCTTTCAGCATGTTCAGATAACAGAGGTAGCAAACTTTTCTTATAATTAGAGTGGGGCCCAGTCGTAGTTGGTCCTGTGAGCAATTCTGCCTTCTAAGTTATTTGTGTTTGTGATTGTACCCAAAATTGTTGTAGGCAAAATTGTTGTGCTATGTTTAATAACAAAAATGTGGGCATGACTATATAAATATCATAAAGACCCCAAAAATGGAATAACAAAACAAAACAATATTATGTCAGCTTAAGGCTGCAAGTGGGTAGCGTATAGAAAGTACGAGTCTGGATGGTACATGACCTGTAAAGACTAGATGTGGCAGAGCTCTCGGAAGGATCACTTGGAAGCAGCAAGGAAGCTGATCTCAATGAAGAACCTAGAGGAAAATAAAAATGTTAGATATGAGAGAAGCATCTAGGGACAAGAACAATTAACACTGCTTTCAAGTGACTTCCTAAGCACAGTAAGGGAATTAATTCTTCTCATTCCTTCTTTTAAGAACCAACAAGCTTGAGGAAATGGCTTTAATCTTTGGTTGTACAGTAAGTCACAGATGAGAAGTTAGATTTCTGTGCTAAATTAAACATAACAACATCCCACCATTTTTTCCCAGTTAGTATATCTGTTGACCTAAGTGACTTAACTTAAACCCAATATCCACTCCTTGCAAAAAGTCTTGGTAATAGGAGGTTAAAAAGACTTTGTTTTGAATATAATTAACTACCTTCTGAGCAGGTTCCCCAAAGCCTCAGTTTTGCCTCAGGGCCTGAGAGGGTTTAAAGTGGTAATGTTCCTTACAAGTGAAAAAGAATATTGGAAAAGGAATTAAGACTGAGGGAAAAGAAGAATTTCGGCACAGATGGCCTGGTTTGTAATGGGAAAAGAGGTCAGGAGTAACATAGCATTCCATTTCATTTCGAAGATGAAAAATACCTGCATATTGGCAGAAAAAGTCCGTGCTTCTGATTCAGCCAAGGAGGTCAGGTCAAAACTTTATCTTTTAAAGAAATAGATCGTGTAATTGGTTGTTGAAAGTAATTGAAAGTTGGCACAATTGAAGAACCATTTCCCCGGAAGACTCGCTCCTTTTAAATTGAGCAAATGTCAGTACCAGACATTAAAAAGCTAATGTTTGTCTCCTAATTCTCAAAGACATTATTGTGTGTGTTTCCTGTGGACTTGTGTACACGAGCTTCCCTAGGTTTATGTAAACGGTTCATACCAGGCTGCCTCTGACCACTGATCCTAAGCAGCATTTCGGAAATTATTAGTGCACTTGAAACAGGAGGAATGGTTAGAACAGTGATTTGTAACTCTTTCAGACCCAATACCTCTTTTTATAGCAAGTTTTCTTTGTGTATTAGTATTTGAATTTGTTAATTTTTTTTTAAAAAACACATAAAATATAACAGAAATCAGGGCATTAATCTCTTCCAGTCCCACTTTTTTCTTAGGTTAAAAAAAATTGTATCTACCTATATAGGTGATTGAATGATCACATTTCTTTTTTTAAGAATATTTGCATAGATACCATTTTGAGCTTTTCAGAAAAATATCACAAATTATGACATGACCAATGTTTTGGGGGAATAAAATGCTTTTTTTTTTGTTATTTTGGGGTTTTGATCTTTCTCTTTTAAATACCTAATTAAACCAGGTACAGGGCTTTAAAAATTCAAGTACTGCTAAAAGGCTTTCAACATAAGCAACATTGCCATTCTGTATATCTTCCAGCCCTCAAAACCTACTCCTTACAGATAATTATTTTCAGTTCATAGCTGTTTGTTCTAGTATATACATCCATATTAATAAATAATATGTTTGTACTATTATTTCTTTTTTTAGCTTTATTGAGGTACAATTGATAAATAAAATTACAGTATATTTAAAGTGTACATCATGAATTTATATATATATATCATAAAATGATTCTCCCATCTAGTTAATTAACAGAACCATCACCTCACATATTTATTGTTTCTTGTGTGTGTCTGAGAACGTTGAAGTCCTACTCTCTTACAAATTTCAATTTTACAGTACAGTGTTACCAACTACAGTCACCATGTTGCACATTAAACCCTCAGATTTTATTCATCTTAAAATGTTATTCATCTTATTTACCAAAAAAAATGTAACTGTGTGGTGATGGAAGTTACCTTATTGTGGTGATCATTTTGCATATATACATACATCAAATCATTACGTCGTACACTTAAAATTAATGCAAGGTTAAATGTCAATTATATCTCAATAAAAAAAGGTTTTGTCAATTTGAAAAAATTATTTTACATTCAGTCCAATTAGCTTCTGTTTTGATCCACACAAGTACCACAACAATTAAGCCAAAGAACAGCTCTATGACACCAAAAACCCCCTCATCTTGAGCGCGTCCTCACCCCAAACCTAACCTCAGAGAACCAGGGATCGAGCTGTAACCCGTCACAGCAGTTTTTGCCTTTTCCAGAATGTCACATGGGTACAATCACACAGCGTGTCATCTTTTGAGATCGGCTTCTGTGGGGGGTCAAGTCTTCCCTGCATCGTTACACTTCCCGTGACAGCTTTTATTCCAGACCATCTCTGAGGCCCTTTGCGATGATCACTTCAAGGCCCTTTGCTAAGATGGAGGTCGCTACGCCCCTAGAGGGCGGGTTCATTTACTGACCGGGCTTGTGACGATTACACGGCCAACTTGGGTAGGATTGCTTGAGCCGCCTTTATAAGACTGGGGTTTTCTAAGGCGGTGTTCCTCAGCTGTGACAAAAGTCCACAGTCTTTTTGTTTTGTTTTGAACCCGGACCTGCCTGTGTATCCACGGTTAGGGCCTAGGGGAACTGATTGGAACATGCAGCCTATGTTGGCTGCTGTGCTGTGGGTAATAAAGGCCTTCGTCTCTCACCTGGGAGTCTCCTCCTGTCTTCTGTCCCCACCTAGGACACTGTGGCAGCTTCAATTGTTACCTCGCGTGTAGGGTAAGACCTCAGGCCCTTCACGATTCCTGCTGCTCCCTCCATTTGGCATGACTCAATTTGGGTCGTTACGTTTTCACGTGTACCAGTAGTGCGTGAGCTTCCTAGGGCTGCCAGAACAAAGTGCCGCAAACTGGGGGCTTAGAACAATAGAAATGGGTTGTCTCCCCGTTCTCGAGGCTAGAAGCTTGAAGTCAAGGTGTCAGCGAGGCCATGCTCCCTCTGAAGCTTGCTGGGGAATTCTTCCGTGCTTCTTTCCAGCTGCTGGGGCTTTGCCAGTAATCTGCTGAGTGCTTGGCTTGCAGCTGGCCGTCCTCTTCTATGGGCACCAGTCATATTGGGTTAGGGGTCCATCCTACTTTAATAGGACCTCATCTTAATTAATTACATCTGCAACAATTCTATTTCTAAATAGGGTCACCTTCTTAGGCACGAGGGGTGAGGACTTCCACATATCTTTTGGGTGAGTAGACACAATTCCACCCATAACAAATAGTTTGTCTCTTATTGCGAAGTACTATCCCATTAAGGTTGGAGGCACTACCGTTTGTCTGCTGGTCTGCTGCAGAACATCCGGGTTTATGGTAATTTTGAGTGATGCTGTAATAAACATTTATGCACAGAGCTTTGTATGAGCAGTTTTTGTTGCTCTAAGGGAAGTATCCAGGAGGAGAATCTCTGGATCAAATGGTAGCTTACCTGAGACTGTTCAACGTTTTAAGAAACTGTTTTCCAAAGTGGCTGTAGCATTTTGGATGTCCCCAGGCAGTCCCCAGTTGCTCCTCATCCTCACAAGAAGTTGATATTATCATTTTAAAAACTTTTGCTCTGTGTGTGTGTGTGTTACTGGTCAAATAGCCATATAACGCTATCCCATTGTGACTTTATTTTTCCCTAGTGCCTAATGATGTTGAACACCTTTCAGGTGTGTATTTGCCACCTGTGTATCTTGTTTGGTGTGATTGTTCACATCTTTCACTTATTTTTTAGTTAGTTTGTTGTTGTAATTGGAAAGATTTGTATATATTCTGTATACAAGTCACTTGATAGAGATGTGATTTGAACACACTTTCTCCCAGACTATGGGTTATGTTGTGTTTCATTTTCTTTCTTTTTTTTTTTTTTTAAAGATTTTATTTATTTGAGAGAAACAGCCAGCGAGAGAGGGAACACAAGCAGGGGGAGTGGGAGAGAAAGAAGGAGTCTCCCAGCAGAGGAGCCTGATGTGAGGCTCTATCACAGAACTCCAGGATCATGCCCTGAGCCTGAAGGCAGACGCTTAAGGACTGTGCCACCCAGGCGCCTCTGTTTCATTTTCTTAACAATGCCCTTTGCAAAGCAAAAACATTGTAATTTTGATGAAGTTCAATTTATCATTTCTCTTTTCTTGTCTAACTTGTGCTTTTTGGTGTCTTAGGTGTGAAATCTTTACCAAACCCAATGTCACAAAAATATTCTCCATGCTTTCATGTGAAGATTTTATATCTTGTGTTTTAAATTTGAGTCTATGATCCATTTTGAGTTAACTTTGCATAAGGTGTGAGGTTGAAGTTATTTATTTATTTTGCCAGTGGAACCCCAATTATTCCAGCTTCATTTGCTGAAAAAGTTACACTTTCTCCGTTGAATTGTCTTTGTACATTTCTTAATTGACTATTTCTGTGGGTTTATTACTGGACTCAATTTTGTTTCATGGATTTATGTTTCTATGCTTTCATCAATGCCATACTATTTTGAGGTTTAGAGTATATTTAAAATTTGAGTAATGTAAGCCCTCCAACTTTGACTTTGCCAAAACTGTTTTGGCTATTCTAGATCATTCTCCTTTCAAAATAGATGTTAAAATCAACTTGTCTATATCTACAAGAGACCCTTGTTATGGTTTGATTGGGATTGCATTAAATCTATGGATTCATTTGAGAAGAATCAACAACTTAAATATACTAAGCTTTCCAATCCATGAACTCAGGATGTCTCTCCATTTATTTAAATTCTTTGATTTATTTCATCTGCATCTTATAGTTTTATAATTTTTGCTTTCAATTGTCTTGCAAATCTTAAATAAGTTATGGCACCCAAAAAAGCCTATTAATTTAGCCCAAATATTTATTGCTGCTCTTAAAAATTCACTTAATAACCACTCCTTTGCTGCTTCTACCAATCTTAAAATATTATATCTTACACTTTGCCCCATCCTTATTAGGTTCCTTCATAGAAAGATACACCGTAGCCAAAAAAAACCTTCATAAGTATTATGCCTTGTCCTTGGTCCTTAAGATTATTTATAGGTTATTTTGGTGGTATTTTCCAGTAGGCAGGTGGTGTTGTGTTAGGAAGTCACTCCAGGAACTGTGACAGTCCTTTGAAACCATGAAGACTGAAACCAAAAGACGAATAGTATGAGAAGAACATGGAAAGAGCCTAGGTCATTGATGAAAATGTTAGACCACCAAACGATTCCCAGGACCACATAGTCCCAGATGTCCTTGCCAGTAACTGTACGTGTAATTATGGTTTGAGCTCAGTTAATCAGGTATTTGGTTACTTGCAGCTGAAAGACCTCCTGCTACGAGTAACTGATGTTGGTCCCTATTCTCCTTGTGTGCCCGGCTCCTCTTAGGCTTTAGCCACAGCAGTTGACATATCACTATTTTCCTGGATCTTCTCCTTTGCTCTTACTTTTTCTCCCAGGCTCGAGGGCCTTCCGCTCCCCTCCCCAACTTCCTTCCTCTACCAATCCACCCTCATAGGAAGGTTCCAACCAAATGCCATTTCTTCTAGAATTTTCTGACTACGCATACCTTTCCAACCCCGACCACATGTCTGTGTAGACACGTTCACACACACACAATCTTCATCTACAGAATATTGATTGTAAGCGCTCATGCAATGCAGCATGTTGCTGAATGCCACAACAAAATCTGAAGTTTATTGATTGCTTATTTTGTGCCAGCCACCATGATAAGCATTTTCTTTGCTCTGTTTTTTTTAACCTCTATGGAAAGCTTACAAGTTAATTACTCTTATTGCCTTCATTTTTACTAAAGAACAAATCAGTTTTAAAGAAGCTTAGTAAGTTTCTCAAGGTCACACAGACAGCCACTAAGTAGCAGAGCTATAAAAATTCCAACCTAAGTCTAACTCCAGACCAGACCTGGTGTAGAGAACATTACACAGAAGTGAGCATATGTGGCACAAAACCTTGCTTTATTTTCACTGCTACTGCGTATCAGGAGAAGAGAGACTGTCTTGAATTTCATTGTGTTCTCCTCTCTGCTGGCGTGTGCCCCGGACAGAGACACAATGAATGCTCCCATTGATCAACGGGCAGTTGTACACTCTGAGGGCCAGAGCTCCCACCTGCTTGCTGCCAGCACTACCCCAGGCTCCAGCTGTGGCCTTCCCTTCTCTACAAACACACCTATCCTTATCAGCCTTTGACCAGCCCTGGCAGAACTGTGATAAGTTAATTTGCACTAAGATTTTTTAGCAACTGACCATTGTTGTTGTGGTTTCTGTCTCTAATGTGTATTACTTAATAATGGACTTTGGGAGAGAGTGTTGTTGGACCCAAAGAAATGTCTCTTTCACAGTAGAATCTCAAATACATTATGAGATTCTTGAAGGTAAACCGTGTTGAATACACATTCAGGAAGCATTTTTGGAAAACATTTTGGCAAGCTCGTTGTTATAGTGGGAGGGGTGGTGTGAAAGAAACAGTCTCTTCAACATGAAAGCATTTCGTTCTCTTCAAGACACATGATGTTTTTTTTATCGATTCTTCACAGAGAAGCATCCAGATACTTTACCACCCTAATATCCCCTTCTAGGTGAAGGATTATAAATTTAAAAATGCCACTGCCTTCTCCTCATAACCTGGCTAGTAGTAAATGTTAAGGTTTACATAAATACTTAAATAATTCCCACATTTTCATCTAAATTCCTACTCATTAAGCAACTGTAAATGAAAAGCAAATTCATTAGGCACGATTCTATGTAGCAACAATGGTAAGCAGTAAAATATTTTTCTGTGTAGGATCATCTGTTGAATTGGAAATATAGGACTGAATTTTAAATTTCCTATTGAAATAAAACTAGGACATGGTTTCTCAAACTTTTCTGATCATAAAAATTTTGATGGATACTTATTAAAATACAGACTTCACTCCAGAACTTCAGTCTCCAGAAGATACTTAACGAGAACAAGTGGGACATACTGAACTAGGACAAGCATCTCGGCTGTTCTTCAATAAAGATTTGACACTTGGGCTCTGGGATAACCCATTTTGCCAGATCATGCTGGAAAACATTTTTCTTCTCTTTCCCAAAGAACACTATTCCAGGCACTGTTAAATGCTGAGGAAAAAAAAGATAAGCAACAATTCTCACTGAAGAGTGAGACAGAGACCATGAACATTTATACACAGTGCGTTAGCCGCTAAAATAAAGATAGTGCAGGATACCACGCATTTCGAGAGGAGGAAATGCCTTGTCTGAGTATTTAAGGCAAACTGGACCTCTACAAAGGTGAGGTCATTAGACATAGAAGACATATGAATCAAGACTCAGGGCCTTAAGGAAACTTGGTGTTTTCTGAGACTGTGAAAGGCCGGCACGGCTGAAGCCCCGGGTCAAGTTGGGGCAGGTGGGGGCACGTGAGGCTGGGAAGGGGTGGACTGTGAACACCTTACACACCGCCTCGACGACGTTGGACTCAGTCTCATAGATGAGAAGATGCTGTTGGGAAGAAACCTAGATCTCCCCAGCACTGGGTATAGAATGACTTCAAAATACAACTTGACAAGAATGCCTCAGGACTGGCGTTTAAGGGGACTTTGTTCTGAGCGAATAGTCTACAACAATCAGTTTCCAGCTTTGCTAATCCAGTGGAGACACTTCTCAGCTGGCAGCTTATATAGACGCTCAATGTGTTAAAATAGATGAAAGGGCTGCTTTGGTTGAAGCAGGACGCTCAGCCCCACGACGATACAAACATGGGTTTCTAGGGAACAGTCTGCAAATCTGAGTTCTATGCCTTCAGGGGACGGGATAATTGAATGGCTATTTAGGATCTTACCGTTGAAGGGGAACTTTGATGTTCTCTTTGTGGAGAACCCCTTCAGTTTTGTCTCATATAGCTCCTTCCAGGCAGCATCCTTCAGAAGATGCTTGGGGCACTGAGTCAAGTGGGCCTAGGTTTGAACACTTTCCCGGGAAGGGGAGGCACCCACATTCTCCTGTAGTTTACTCTCTGTTACACAGGCTCATTCGTTAACTACTTCTACGTTTTGACAAGTAGGCATCTTTCTGATTTAAGCAGGGTTTATTTGGAATAACCAACTCAATATGAAAGCTATCATGTCAACCAACTTCTGTTCACTTTTTAGGTTTCTTCAATCTTTGTTTTAAACAGCTCTCCTTCCCTGCTGGGTTTCCACTCTCCCATATACATTCCAATTAGTCAATGTTGCCTCTTGAAAATGTGAAAACCAGAAACAGGTCCAACATTTTTTTCCCGACATCTTGCCTCCCTTTACTACATATGCATTTATAAAAACGTGACTTTATCATGAAAAGGCTTCACCAGGGGATTTTCTGGTTAACATTACCATAAAATATATCAAAAAAGAATATCCACGAAACAGAGTAAAAATGGCATTAAAAAGCAGTGTAAAGCCAGACATTGACTCATTACGTTAACATTTAACATGAGAGAGAAATCTGGTATGTTGTCATGATTGCCACCTTTTGTGTATGTGTGTGCATGCATGTGTGTATGTGTAAAAAACAAGAACCTACAAGAACAGTGAGAAAATATAACAGAGACTTAGTGTTTGTTGAATGAATTAAATGGAAAGCCACACACCAAGGGAAATGAACATATCTTTAGTTTGGGGATCTCAGATTTGTCCAACTCAAGGGGTTTCCAGTCTTGAAGAAACATAGGCACTCTGCCAGGGCAAACTGAAAGGTCCCCGCTTCTTAATGAGTGTGACAAGAGGAATCCAGTGATTGGGACATGAAGTAGTCAAGGAAAAGTGTTAGACGTTTTAGGAAGGCCATTCCCATTGACACTCCTGTGGTGCTGACTTCATGTCAGGACCCTGGTCTCTAGACAGAAAGATGGATGTGTACTCAAGTTTATTACTTCCCATGAGCATGGTGGGGTGGGAGAGAAAGAAATGTTTCAGGACAAGAGCACACTGGGGGCTTTGGCATCACCATGACTCATTCTGGGCTGACACAGAAAGATGCTGCCACCTTGACACTCCGGGCTAAGGCATGCCACTGTGGATGGACAGAGATGTCCCCCACCACTCCACTTTGTTCCCTTCATCATGCAAGTTTAGTCTCTGAAGATTTTCTTTCTTTTCTTCAAAAATATTTTAAAAGAATAAAAGTAGAGGATACTTTAGATAAGAAATATTGCTGAGGGTCAGTCAAATGTAGCTCTGACTCCTTAAAAAGCTAGATGATCACTCAGTACGGACCGTGAATCTCTTAGGAGGTAAGTCACCTTAAGGATGTGTGTGTGTGTGTGTGTGTGTGTGTGTGTGTGTGTGTGTGTACAGCCAAAGATTCACTGGCATGAATAACTCAAGAATTCAACAGGTTCTTTAAAAGTGAAGGAGAAAGCTCTAATAACTGATAATCTTGTGGTATTATCCCATCTGGAGAAATAACTTCAGTTCTACATTGATTTCTTTGGTAGACTGAACAATGATGCAAAAATATACAGTATTACTTTCCTAACTACTGACCAGAAAGACCAAGCCATACTCACATCAATTGCTTATTTTAATGTCAAATGTTTATTTCTATGCCATAGTTGCCTCAGCACAATTTGTAAAAGAAAGGAATCCCCAAAAAATGAATTTTTTTTTTTTTTTTTGGTCAGGATATTTTCCCCGCAGTTATAAGAACAAAAACAAACACCTCAGTATCAAGAATTACCATTTCTTCCACATTATTCTAATAAGTTGCATCTAAATATTTTCCTTGGACGTCATTTTTTAAGGGTGGAAAAATATCCACAGGGGGAAAATGTTTGTATTCACGAAAATAAACTTGGAATAGTCTTGCCAGAGAATATATCTAGAACATCTTTGTTTTGGTACACTATATCACTAATTGCCATATTCTTATTATTTGATATAACAGGCATACTTTATTACATAAAACAAACTGCACTGAAAATGAACAATGTTAGAAACAAACTGGAATTTGGTGTATCTTGAATCTTCGGTTGATTAGATATGAGCCAAAGCGCCAGTATATAAATTTCGTATCAATACAAATGCAACTCTCTTCCGTGATGAAAATGCACTTAGTGGCTTAGTTCTTTTTGTTTGAGCAGATAGGGCATCCAATACAACTGAAACAACCTGATAACAAATTTTTTTTTCAATAAAAAGGAATGCTCTGGTTTCTTAACTGGCTCCCGCATTCGAGGGAGCCAGAAGATGGCATTTGCTCTTTAAATATATTTCTCTTGTCTGATTTGAGACACAAATCCACCAAGATTCTTCCAGCGGAAGTAGGTGCCACACCTCAGATCACCAGGCCCTCGGGGAAGGAAGCCTGTTAAATAAGTAAATTTGTGACATGCGGTGGTGGGCCCAGCACCTCGAAGACAGCATGGTGGTTGTGCACAGAAATCCCTTCAGCAGACTCAGTGAAAGGATGAGAGTTCTTTAAGTTCATGCACATTTTATTGAGTAGTAATATAAAATGCTTTTTCTTTGTCATTGTTACAAGTGCATGCTTTGATTGCCAACATTTCAGAAGTCAAATTACAAAGGCAAGGCTTTAGGCTGTAGTGAATTACTTGGGCACTTATACAATTGTTAAAAAATATGAATGGACTTTTGTTGTTGTTTTCAGAATGAACCAGTTGTAACCCGTAACTGATATACAAAGGGAAAAAAGTGAAAAAAGTACATATTTTGTGGCACATGACAGAACAAAACAAAATAACTAAACCATTATGACATTAACAGTTACCATGCATTTAGAGTTTCACATGTAACTACAAACTTATTTAAATTTCACAAGGTTTGCTAAACATGCTAGCCGTCTATATATGCACTGACAAGCTTATGTTAAAAACTTTTAAGAATACTCTCCCCTTTAGATTTTTTCAAAGCTTTTTTGATTACAAAATTTCAAAGGCATTAAGCATTTTAGAGAATATAAAGTACGCCAGTATACATACATTTCCAGTATATGTCAGACCACTAAGCGCATTACAGTCCCATACAGGCCGATACAGCCATTTTTTTTTTCTTAAAAAACATGCATAGGCAGATTTTTTTTTTTACAGAATATAGTTGCTTTATCACTGTACTTAATATGGTGTCTTGTTCACTATACTTAAAAATGCACCACTCATAAATATTTAATTCAGCAAGCCACAACCAAGACTTGATTTATCAACAAAAAAACCCTAAATATAAACAGCAAAAAAGGATAGATGTAATTATTCCAGTTTTTTTAAAACTTAAAGAAAAGAAAAGATACTCATTGCTAAATTAATAAGATAAGTGTTATATGGAAAGAAGGGCATTCAAGCACACTAAAGAAACCTGAGGTAAGCATAATCTGTACAAAATTAAACTGTCCTTTTTGGCATTTTAACAAATTTGCAACATTCTTTTTTTTTTCTTTTTCTGTTTTTTTTTTTAAGACTGCCTAATTCATTTTATAGCCATTGTCTGACAAGAGTAGCAAAACATTATCAATAAATAGTCCTTATTTAGTTTGTACATCATTTTGTTAAAAATGTTTGATGTCATCCATTTTTAGTGCTGCGACTGTAAACGTACAATAGAGTAAGAAATTAGACAAAGTTTTCGTGTCCAGTAACATAATAAAAGACCTTTCATTAACCTACCTAGAAGTCCCCAATGCAGTAGGAAAACATGTTCACTCCCCTAACATTGCAGTATATACTAGCATTAGCTTTCTTTTTAAAAATTTTTTTTTCCTAGAAGCATTTTTAAAAGGCATACCCAAAAGAGGTGTTTCATCACCACCCTCACCAAAATATAGTTTATTATCTCTCTCCCTCTTTTTTAACGATAGTGTAAACGGAATCCAATCCCTGGCCCCCAGAGCAAATAAGCTACCATCAGAGGCAAGAACATCCAACCGCTGATAGGCAGCAATCCCCATCATGCCCTGCAGCTCAAAAAAAAAAAAAAAGTGAACAGGAAGTGGTCACTGGATATTGCTGCTATTACTGCCATTGCTGTCCGTGCCGTTAGTCTCTGAGGCGAGAGCCTTGTTGATGGAGTTAAGGTTGGCGTCAGAGGGCATGGCATCTCTGCGAGGTGGCATCCTCTCGTTAATTCGGTCTAAGCCCTTGGCCTCCTCGAAGCTAGTGATCTTATGTTGTGGTGAAAATCCTTTGATAGCTAAACAGAAAATCATTTAAAAAAAAAAAAGAAAGAAAAATTAGGTTAGCCAGAGGAAAACAAAGGGCACAGCTGTCGCATCAGGTGAGGTTAGAGATTTCGCAGTGAGTGAGGGAATCCTTTAGTAGAGAACAAAATGACGGGACCTGAACACAACACAACAGACTCCTTACCATACCCGAAGATAACTAAAAGGTTTGAAAACAGCCAATGTCTCTTGCCAACCAAAATGTCCTCTTGAAGTTAGTAAGATGTAAACATTTCTCTGGTTCTTCATGAGAGTTTAAATCAATGAAATCCGAGGCGGACAGGTCAAGAGGAAAGTCGCTACCAGGGATAGGTATCTAGACTTAGCATCAACTGGCCACATCACTAGCACGATGTACTGCATCTGACACCCTAACCTAGACAGACTGTAATGCAGGCTTCTTTGGCTATTCCACCGTGCCTGTAATGGCAACTTACTAGAGACAGGAGAGCTATGCCTAAAAGTCTAGTAGACAGCGTTGTAGTAGAAGCTAAAAGGAGCAGAAAAGGAATTAACTTTAAGGGCATTGCCATGTCATCTCAAAATCCCAGAAAGACTTTCTTGGCA
Source organism: Ailuropoda melanoleuca (assembly GCF_002007445.2). Classification (NCBI taxonomy): domain Eukaryota; kingdom Metazoa; phylum Chordata; class Mammalia; order Carnivora; family Ursidae; genus Ailuropoda; species Ailuropoda melanoleuca. The sequence continues at coordinate 29,171,505 of NC_048228.1, read as the reverse complement.
AACAACTCAATGGTTGCATGAAGGAAAAAAAAAAGAAGTTATAAACTCCTGCTTCTCTAACTCAACTTTGGAAATATGTGGAGTGGGTGACAAGGTAAGAGAAACACAGAAAAATCAAGATTGGATCACTAAGTAGAAAAACGTTGTCTGCCCTTCAGCGGCAAAACAGGTCAAACTGATATTCATCTGGTATTCTCACTGCCTAAATCAAAGCAAAACTCTTTCTTAGTAGATCAATGCAGACGTAAGTGATGCTTCAAGAATAAGGGGGAAATGCCTTTCACAACTTTCAGCAAAAATGACAGGATTGGTTTGGGACCTATTTGGGGAAAACATGGCATTCTCGAGAGGGTGTATAGATACTTAATTTTTTCATTAACTCTTAGTGTGTCGCAGAGATAGATCAGGCATTTGTTCAAGAAACTTAGTGACTTCTTCAGTGGGTGCACCAACCAGTGAGCTGAAAATAAAGTCCATATAGGGAACCAATGACATTAGTTTGCTTTACTTCCTGCGATGTGCAAGCCAGGCACTGAAGGGCCAATCACCAGTGCTGAATTGGGTTATATCTCCATGGCTGATTGGGGACAATTTCACAGTAACTTCACCTCCCCACCTTATTTGGGAGGGGTGGGGGAAAGGAAAGCAGTTTCAAGCTGAAACTTTGCCAGCCAGTCCCACACAAATGTGCAGTGCCTTCCGCTAGTATGGATGAGATTCCGAAAAGATCTACACCGTTGCCTCCAAACTCATTAAAGGATGAGAAATAGTTTGTTACCCCTCTGCATTTTAAAGGTTAGCAAAATGGTGATTAGTCAACTGTGAGAGGAAGAAGATGGGAAACGAGGAAAGACCAAGGCCCAAAGCAAAGCTGCTTAATTCTTCTCTAATTTGGTAATAAATTGCAAAATAATAGCGCTGTCTAATGAGCACCCACCCTGAACACTCAATTATTTTGAGGGACAAAATAATGGCACAAAGTGGTATTTTATTCTTTTCTCAACCACTATGAATATCATTTCATCGTAATGAGGAAATACAGAAGTTTGTCAACATGATAATTTATGAAGCGATTTTATTAATTTAAATGGTAAAAGATGCATCTCGGGGTTTTAAAAGCCAATAGGGTGAGAGCGTAGAAATTCAAACTCGAGGTGGAACAATGGATATGTCCCGAATGGGGCTCAGTCTCTAATCAAATCTCAAACCCTGGTCTGGAAGAATGTGCTCTGCTGTAGCTGCTGGTCAGACAATGGGTATTAGCAATTTACATTGGTAGTATACTTAACACAACACAGAGTCACAGAAACCACAGAAAACAGCCAAACTATCAACAAGAATGCACACTGCAGATTAGAATTTGCCAAGAGGAATAGAGAATTCCCACATAAATAGCAGTTTACTCACTGCTATTTAGGAAGCAGTTGTATTTTCTCTTACAGTGCTATCATGTCCCCTACCGTAACCAAATCAGATGCAAATTCGACAGTCTAAAGTGGCACTTTTTACATCGTAGCGAAGGACCATATGCACACAATTTTGGGAAAAAATTAAAGAAAAGTGATCTTGCAAGAACAAAATACAACTGAAGAATTTTGTTTTAAAGGGGAACTTCAAATTAGTCTTTTTAAAATTTCCAGAGGGTATGGTATGAATAATATTAAAAACTATTTTGATAGGCAGTCCTCTCATAACTATGTATCGTTTGAGCACTTGATTCGAAAGTAATTTCTAGAGGGCCAACGCTGTTGTCCCCGAGCAGTGCTGGGGCACAGTGGGTGGGGTACACCTCTTGATTCCCCCCACAGCGCCTAGCACAGTGCCTGGCACAGAGCAGACACTCAGTGAAGCGTCAATCGAGTGAGGACTGGATATTCACTGTTCTTGTCGTGGCCACTGCCACAGCCACTGGGTATTTCCGAACTCTTGATAGTATCTAAATGGTGCCAACCGTCCTACAAATACCAATAGGTTAAAATTTGTAAGACTAGCAGAACTGTTTATCTCATACACAGCTGTCTCACGTTGGAATATTTTTTAGAGACATAAATTAATGTTGAACTACAACAAAGCACTATTCCAATGAACGCTTTTTTTTTCTTTTGGCTAGAAACTTCTAACGACTAGATTTAATAAAGCTCTTTTTCTTCTCTTCTCTTCAGTGCTGACTGAAAATGATTTGAGGGAGGGACATGGTTCAGCTCAAAGAATATTATTTTATGCGATATTTGTCAAAAACAGCTGCCATAACCCCCACCCCACATCGTTCAAGATATATAATCCTTTGGTTTTCTGTGACTATACTAGGTTCGTTGTATACAAAGTCAAACATAGCTTTAAGGGAAAGAAAAAAAAAACAAACAAACAAACCATAAAAGGACATTTTCCCCTTTAAAGCAAGAACATTTTGGTTAATACTGAGCCACAACTGTTAGCCCAACACCCACACACTCTGTACAAGCTACAGCAAAAAAAAAAAAAAAAAAGAAAGAAAGAAAGAAAAAGAAAAAAAAATGAATACACCCAGCAGAGCCCTTATCTGTTGCAGGTACAACAGAAAGGGGACTGGCCAATTTACCTTCATCAGCCTCAATAGCCTCAACAGTAGCTGAAGAGAAGAAAGGGGGTGCAAAATGAATGAGAAAAATGAGCAGAGGAATTTTAACTCTAAGAACAAATCAGTGACCATCAAGGGAGCTCAGAGAATTAATGTTCCTGAAAGTGCTGGATTCTGGCACAGACAACAAAACCGAAATGGTAAAAAGAAAGGAAAAAAAAAAACACGACAAAAATGAGAAGTTTATTTTATGAGCTGGCTACATCCATCTGAGTTGACTGGTTTTTGTTAATGAAATAAATGACAAAACAGTCAACCCTTTTGAAAAACAGGACAGTTTTCTTTAGACTGAATCGGTAAGAGACTAGGTCAATCTAGTCTGACACAGAAGGTATAATAAACAAACCACTACTATGGCGATTTATGATTTGAAAATGCCAGACAAAATGGCAGAACTCGAAGCGGTGTCATAGTATATCAGTGGGATAATTCACACTACTTAATATTAAATAGCGTGATTCCTAGTGCAGTGGAAAAGTGGAGTGTCTCTGTGTGTGTGCGAATCTAGAGAAGAATAAAATCAATGTGTCTGAGTTGATAGTTCACGTAACTCCTTTAAAGACAAACACAGAGCTTGTCTGGAGTGGTGAGGGAGAAGGGGAAAAGGTGGGCAATGCTATATATATATATATACACACAGTCTGGACTTCCTTTGCCAGGCAACCCAATTTAAAGTCAGTTTTCCTTACTGGAATACCACCTATGGAAAGGAAGTTCTTCAGATGCTACAATCAAGTGGTAACATGTCAGTTAGTAATAATTCTATCAACATTTTAAAGAAGAGGCAGTCCAAATACTGAAACCTCAGCATATTTCAGAGGCAGCACTTTAAAAGCCCATTGCTTTCTCAGCAATTTTTATAATAAGGTTAGGGTTTATATTCTCACTAATACAGGTGTATGAGTCTTTCCATGTTATTAAGGCTAGTTGACATTTCCCTAATTAAGGGCTGAAATGCAAAACTTCTCTGTAACTCCAAAATGTTTAATATTAAAATTCTACCCCTGACTTTAATTTGCATATTCTTATAATTTAAGGTTTTAAAATGAGAGCAACTGCCAAATGTGCACCATAATTTCCTTACAGTGCATTCTAAATTCCTTCTGAGAAAAATGTAAAGTGTTTACCACCATGGAGAAAAGCTAAACAGTAAAACTTTAAGCAGTTTCTTCTTTTTGACGATTTGAAATCCAGATGGTGGATTTTGAAATTGTTTGAATGGAGAATGGATATGGTTTAAAATACATACTGAGTTTTCAAGTTCTCAGGACTAATGAGGTCCCAGCCCTGATGTCTGTTATATGTGTATGCGTTTGTGCATGTAGGAGTTCAACACAGAATAACACAGACCAATGGATTTAACATAAAGTAACAGAAAAGGAAACCAAATAACCTAAGTTAAAATACAGATGCAAATCTAGACACAAAGAATTTTAAGAACTGAAATAACTTAAGTTCAAAAGTAAAGCAAAAATCTGGAACCACACCAGCACCAACATATCAGGAATATGCACACTGCCCATTATTAAACATGTCCTTCCAAAGCAAGTGTGGCCCATAGTCTCTGATAAGACACTCGCTGTACTTTAAAATCTGCTTATCAGAAACTAGGCAGATTTTAGTCATTTAGGTAGTTGTGCATTTTGCGCATACAAATGATCCATTTACTTAAATTTTTTTTAGAGAGCATGTTTATTTTGGTGGGAGAAATTTTGGTTTTTTTTAAAGTTATTGGAATAATTTTTAGTTATAAATTCAAGGGGAAGTTTACTTCTATGTATTTTCCTATCTTCACTTACAAATCTGTGTCTTTTTGTGGAAACCAGAAACACTGATTTTGGAATAAATTCATGTGAAAATACAGAAAATTAAAGTGATGCTGAGCATGACTGTTTACATAGAAGAGGTGTGTCTAAATCATGTAACCCTAAGAATACTTAAATCTTCTAGATTGAGGGATTGAGAGATAGGAAAAAGAAAAAAAAACACAAAAAAAGATTCAGGGAAAGATATGGGAAAATAAGCAAGAGGCTGAGATTAGTTTTCAAAATGTTATAGTGGATTTTTGTTTTATCGATTTTTACTCATTGATTTCATTAAAGTCTAATAGCAAATTTTCATCATGTATTATTAAAACTAGACTCTAATAATAGTATTAGTTAAAATAGATAGCAAGGTAAAATTCACAAACTTAAAAGAATGTGTTGTGCTGTCTGATGTGGTGGCCATTAGTCACATGTGGCTATTTAAAGCAAATTCATACAAATTAGCTAAAATAAAAAATCCCGTTTCAGTCTCTCAGTTGTACTCGCTGTATTTCAAGCGCTCCGTAGCCAGATGTTGCCAGTGGCCTCTGTACAGATACAAAAATTTACATCATCACAAAAAGTTCTACTAGACAGCACTGGTCCAGAAAGCTACACATTTTAATTAAAAAAAAATCTTTATCTTAAAAGAAATGTCTTCATTCTTTTTCAAAAATAAAATGTGGTTCTATGGTTCTACTCAGTCTCTTATGTTTTGGATGGAGAAATCAGAGAAAAGACAAATATGACTCCCAACTTCTATTCCAGTAGAAAATGAAGTCACCCTTCCGATGTCCTTCCGTTCTCCACTACAATCTGGACTACGGACGTGTATTTACGCGTGTGTTTATTTTTTCAATCAAAGAGATAGCCAGAACATTCAGCAGAAACGGAATTTAAAAAGTCGCTTTTAGCAGCGGAATGGCTCAAAGCTGTCAAAGCTCTCCCGTGTGGGGCCAACCTCAGTGAGTGGTCCCCCGCCTGCAGGATGCGGTGACTGTGTACGTGGGGGGATGGCGGGGTGGCCAGTGGGTTGGCGAAGACTGCGGTTCAGGGAAGAGGGAGCTATTCTGTCTGTCGGACAGGACTGGTCAAACTGATGTGCGGTTTCAACCCTTCTTCCCACTGTGAAGAGCTGAAGACCGAGGCCGCGCTTACGTGGGTGAATAAATCAGGGCTCTAGTGACCCCGAGGCCTGAGCTGACCCCCACACACTCGTACCACTGGGCCTGCTTACCGCTTTGCAGTGTCTGCTTCCCTCCAGAAAGCACTCCGCTGGGGAGCATACCCGTGGGGGTCAAGCCTTTCAGTGTCAGCACACTCTCGCTCTCTTCTCTGCAAAGGCACAAGGGGAGGGAGGGCATTAACTTTGATATTCTTTCAAAAGAAAGGGGAAACATGCAATAGTAGAACTCGCATTTGCCTCTATCTGGGCTCCCTGGATTTTACTTTAGTTCAAACATACTGTGCTTTTATGCATTCCTATAGAAGTCATGTCATGTCAATGGACAGGTTTACGATTGTACACCTGCACAGGCTCCGCCTCTTCCGAGTCCCGAAGATACAGAAAACAAGTCACATTTTGTAAGCAGGCGTCGCCACACAGAGTGTTTGCTGCGCAGCCCCCGTGACACCCATAAATATGTTAAAAATGAGCCCCGGAGAGTGCTCGTGCAAGTTTTCCACCCAAGGCTCAGCAGAAATAAGTGGAACTTATTTTTCTCAGGAGAGAAATCCAAAGAGTACATATGAGAGATTAAAACAAAACAAAACAAAACAAACAAACAAACAAACTTCGCAGTTTATGGATTAGAGAACTAGAAGTTACATTCAGGGGGCTATTAAGTAACTTTGCCATCACAGGATAAGTAGACAAATAATGACAACCAGCCAGGAAAGCAACTGGTAACATTTCCCACCTTTTCTTTTCAGCAGTGTTTTCCCCCACTGATTTGCTAATAGAACATTATTGTATTACTCATCGTGACGATTGTTTTAGTCTTCTGTACAACGTCATTTCACTGTTATTTATTAGTCACAGCACTATTAATCACTTTGCTTTATTAATAAATCATCATGATTAAATAACCATGAAATAGGAATATGGTCATCTCTTTCCACATAGCAGACACTGTAATCCGACGTGATCAGAAAGTGTTTATAATACAAATACCCATACATACATATTTAACGTTTACAATATGTAGAACTACCAAAGCCCTGTTTTATGAAACTATCTAACACGACCCAAACAGTATTCTTAAACTACTCCCCAAAAGCAGCTACTTCCACAACCTTTCTTCAACTTCATCTTTTCCTTAAGCTTCAAGAATCACCCCTTCACTCCTGCCCCGCCCACCTCCTCGCACCTCCATTCAATTGGCAAACCTTGAGGGCTCTACCCTCAAAATATTTCCAGCACCTTGCCACTTCTCCCAATCCTACCACTTCTCTTTTTTAAAACAGCTTTATGGAGTGGGATTAACATCCCATATAATTCATCCATTTAAAGTATGTGATTTAATCAATGTTTTCTTAGTGCGTTCACCTAGTTGTGAAACAATCACCTTAATCAATTTTAAAATATTTTCATCATCCCCAAAAGAAATCCCATGTCCATTAGAGTGGTTCTGCATTTCTTTCACCCTTATATAACCACTAATCTACTTTCTGTACATTTGCTTCTTCCGGATGCTTCATATAGACGGAGTCTTACAACATGTAGCCTTTCGCAGCTGACTTCTTTGGCTTCCCACCAGCACTTCTTGCCTGGCTTGTTTCAGCAGCTTCTTTACTGGTCTCCCTGCTCCATTCTCATCACACTCTCTGCCCCCATCTGGGTCTATTCTCAGGGTAGCAGATGGGCTGGGCCTTTTAATACAGATGCAGATACTGCCAATTCCTATTCAAAGCTCTCCAAAGGTTTCTCCTTGCATTAAGGGTGAAAGGCAAGATCTTTAGGTTTGACCACAGCCTTTGAAAACTAACTCCTAACCCACGCTCTCCTAACCTCACCTGTCTGCCAGACTCCGCTTCCTACCAGTGTCCACTTGCCTTATTTTCCCTCCAGCACATCTGGCACACCTCGCCTCAGGGCTCTACCTTTGTCTGGCACACTCTCCCTCCAGTATCTGCATGGCTCACTACCTCCCTGCCTTAGAATCTCTGCTCCAGTATAGCCCTCTAAGTGAGGATCTCCTTTAGAACGCTATTTATATACTCCCTATCTCCCCTTGATGATTTCATTTTGCCTAAAGCACTTATTACCCCTGAAAAACTATACAGATTATTTATTTCGTTGTTGTTGTTGTTTTAAGTATCTAAACCAGAACAGCACCTGGTATACAGTCCACATTCAAAACACATTTAGTAAAAGAACAAGTAAAAGGAAATAGAATAGCAGTGTTATCCACATTTGAGATTTCTATATCCTATACTGCAGTTGACTTAAAAATGTTAGGTTTAAGGTGGTCATTAATCATTGTTTGTTCTCATCTAGGTATTGCAACCTTTTCAAGCTTCTGAAATCAGTAGAGGTCAACAAAAGGAAGAAATATTTTAAATGCTAATATATGGACTTGGAAATTGGGAGTACCTCTAAAGAAATGAACATGTCTTTTTCTTGCATTCATATTCGAAATCAGGCTTCCTGGCTTCTTTTTTCCTTTGGCACTCAAGGATATGCCTCATCTCCCTATATTCTGATTGCTTCTCTCACTCCACACAAAACCCAAGCTCTCATAGTTTCTGGCAGCTTCCCCATTCCTCAATTCCAACCAAGTCCGCTGAGTTCTCACTCAAGCAGACACCTCTGCTGTACCTCTCCCTGATGACCACGCCCCCCCTTCTGGAAAGACTGCCCAGATCTGGAACACTTTCTTTCCTGGTTCTCCTCCTCCTCTGGCGTCTCCTTCTCAGTCCCTTGCATGATCTTTTTCCTCTGGCTCCACACCTGTGCTTTCTAAAATGGAACCTTCCAGCCACGTGTGGCTCTTACCCACTCGAAACCTGACTTGAGATGTGCTGTACGTATGAAATGCACACAGGGTTTCATAAACTTAATACAAAAATAAGAAGGTAAAACATCTCCTTCAGGAGTTTTATACCGACTACACATTGAAGGGATAAAATTCTCAATGTATGTGTTAAATAGAAGATATTCTTCAAATAAATTTTACCCATTTCTTTCTACTTCTTCACTGTGGCTTCTAGAAAATGTCAACTTCCAGATGTGGCTCATATTCTATTTCTACTACAAAGCGCTGTTCTAGAGGATTCTTACCCTTTTCCCCTATGTCCACTCTCTTTCATAGCGAGACCATCCACTTATGCTGCTTTAGTCTTGTGTCCCCTCTCACGACAGTACTTCCTACCCTTGTCTCTCTGTGAAGCTCTGGGGCAGAAATCCTGCCTGTCTCTGAATGCACATGCCACCCGTATCCCAGAGGAAAACATGCCCAATTCAATTTATTGGAGTCCTCCCCCAAAACACCTGTTAGATATTTAAATGGAGAAATACTTCCTCTTCCTTAGATAACAGCACTATCATCCTATCCATCACAGAGGCTAGAATCTCTATGGAATATTCTTAGAACATTTCCTCGCCCTCATCAGCCCTTGCATCAGTCAGAATTCTTGGAACAAACGACAGAGCTTACTCTGGCTAATTCTGACAGCAGAGAGATGTACTAAAGGATATGAGAAAGCTCACAGATCCAGAGAGCCAGACTGGAATGCTTTGCAGCCCAGAAAAGTACCAGTGCCGATCTATGCTGTGGAATGTCCTCTGCGAAATGCCGCCACTGCTGTTCAGAGCCAAGCCCTAAGCTCACGCTAACGCTGTACAGTGAGCCCCCAAAATGCTGACAAAGGAGTTCTTCTGCTGGACCCTCAGGTTGCACACCTGAGAGAGGAGACAGGAATCACCTTCCCCTCTTTCTGACTTCTCACAATGCTCATTTCGAAACAGAAGTTTTCTGGGCATTCAGTTGATTGGAGGTTCGGGGGCAACATGCCTGCACCTTCCCGGCCAAGGCCACTGAAAAAGAGTTTTCTGATTCCCTTATAAACTGTGGCAAATTACCACAATGTAAGGGACATGCTGGACAGCTATACCTGACAAATGTATACCACCGTTCACATCCACTCATTACATTTTAAAATTTCCAGCTTCACAAATTCCTTTAATTTGTCTCCTATAGCCTAATCTGCTTGGATTAGTTCAAAAGCTTCCAAAATGTCCCCCTTGCCATCAACAAGTCATCTTGTTATCCAGTCTTCAGGCTGCCACTAGCATCTAATATCTAAACATGGGTTTGAGCATGCCTCTCATCCTATGAAAACCATCCTGTGACTCCCACTGCTTCCACGCAAAAGATTAAACGCTTTGCCATGACCATGCTATTCAAGGCTGTCAATGACCTGGACTTAAATACATTTTCAGCTTCACTTTTCACTAGATTCCTCACTTACCTTCATGTCTTAAGACCCAGCTCTTTTGAATACTCAGAATTCACCGACTACACCGTTCCAGACACTCACTAGTGCTGCACACTGAGTTCGGACACATTGCTTCACTTGCAAGTCCGCTGTATGGATTACTGTCAAATGCATACAGCAGGAGGCAGGGCACCTGGCACTTAGCAAGAACCCATACAGCATTGCTCTTAGGTCCATGTGACTGTGTGCTTGATGGCTTCTCAGCTCCCAGACACGCCTGTCCCACAATTCACCGCCTATGGAATCCAGCCTATCCTTCACATCGCTCCTCCAACGTCAGCCTCTTCAGGAACGGTTTTTTTGTTTGTTTTTTGTTTTTTTTTTTTCAGGAAATAGAACAGTTCCGTGGAGCCCTGTTCTCTTGCACAGCAGAGCATCTCTTCATGTACTTAGCACACACTTCATTGTCTTATATTAGTTTAGTGTCCACAGGTCTGTCATTCCAATCTGGTATTCATTGCGCCTGACTCAGTATACAGTACACGTCTAACAATCATTACTTACTAAGCTTCACTTTCTTTTCTCGGGCTAGACAGCTACCCCCTGCATTCTGCAGATTTAGCATAGTTGTTTTTATTATAGGAAAGCAATATAAAAGACCTTTCTTTTATTTTCCACCAACATATGCAATTTCCGTCAAGTCACTGATCCTCACTGGGGGCAAATGGACCATTTCTCAGCTGGGAATAATTCTATCTTATTATAGGCAGGGGACCGGAGGGACTTTCCAATTTTAAGACCTACGTATGATTCTATAGCATTCCCCTACCACCCTCAGATGGCTTGAAAACTAACGTGGATGGAAACAAATTTTTATATTAAGAAAGACTTCCCCTTTTTCCTTAAATATACTTTCATTTGGACATTTTGGAGCTGTTTTTACTTCTCCCCACAGAGACTTCAGATAGAAAAAAAATCAAGAGTGTTTATTGGTAAGTGTGAGGCGTGATAAAGAAGCAAGCGATTCTGTGGCGGTACCAGTGGCCTTCTGATCTTCATACGGTCTTTTGCCCTCACAAGACATTTTTGCAGCCACACAAAACCCCCTCCTGGTCCTCAAACTGCTTAACTGGTTTCTATCTAAGAATCTTCGCACCTGCTATTCCCCTTGCCTTAAACACTCTTAACTCTGTCTTCATGAAGGTCACCTCCACACTTAACTACTCAAATGCTATTATTCACAAAGGTCTTTGCTGGCCACCCACTAAAATATGTACCGCATCTCCCACTTGCTATCCCCCATATTGCTTTTTTCTTTTCATGCTACAGAATCCATGCTTTAAGTTTATATTCATTACCGAATGAGTGAGTGAGTCTTGAAAATTCAGTCAGGAATATAAAGCATTAGAGCACAGGCAGCCTCATTCCTTAGGCTGTAAGGAGCAACGATGCTCTATTTTCAGCTGTCACCTGACTTTTCAGGATTTGGCTGGCCAACGCGGAGCTATTATTGGTTTTGACTGGGTGTCTTTAAGAAAGGATGATATTGCCTTTCATCTTTCTCACAGCTCCCTGCTTAACGCAACAAGCTATTTGGTTATTCTCTAGTGACTCTACCAGGAGTAGACAAGAAACAGCAAGAGGAGAAATCAAAAGAGCCCATGTAGCTACTCTAAGAAGAAGAGTTGAGACAAAAAATTGGCAAAAATTTGGTTATGAATCACACAATATGGAAATGGTCTGTTTCACAAGGCATGCCTACTTATTCTTGTTAATGAGTAATTGTGAATTGACCATATACTCCTCACATATAAATATGTCATATTTCAAAGCAATTTTTTCAGGAGAAATATGTGACTTTGTCTTACCTAATAGTAGATAATAGAATTTAAATAAAGAAAAGTGTATTTAGTTCTCTTCAAGAAAACATTTGTTTTCACAATGAAGGATTAATAATAACATGATTCATGATCTATTTAAAAACTAACTACTGCGTGGGAATTGAAACATTAAATAGTTATTTTTCTCTCAATGACTTACTAGAATGATACAGATTCACAGGAACGAGCTCAATGGTTAATGTTCGTTTCCTAGAAATCGAGTCAAATTCACCTGGTAAATTCATCTTTTACCACAGAGCCAGAATGAAGAAGAAAATGAATTATAACAGCTTTCTTATTTCACTACAAGTTCAACTTACTGTGAAACAAACGTTTTAAAGTCCAGCAGCAAAGAGTGATAAAACATGAAACAGCCCATTTTGAGGCTTTCTCTATAGAAATAATTTGGTATATTTCAATTTGACTAAGAAAGTGAAGATCAAACAACCCCATTTAAAAGAAAAAAATAGCTGAGAAAAAGCAAGTATTTTCTCATAAAGTACTTAAGTTACCAGATCATAGTATTAAAATGTTTATTAAGTGACACATAATCACATTCAAACAGAAGTACCAGAACAATGATCCCACCTGAGAACCGAGAACACTCGGGCCATTTTGCCTATTGCTCGGATCTTGTTCCTTATCACCTCCTTCCGGGCTGCGGCTGTTGCTCCTGTATTTTAAAACAGAGAGTTAAGAAGTCAGTGCCTGTTTATCTAACTGTAATTATTTTACAAGTTTAGATATATAACCGACTACAGTAAGCAAAACCATCCTTCCCCCCCAGTGGATTTATCTCTGGATTAATTTTAAAAACCTATACAACTGGCCATTAATACTTGGATGTGGCCCTTGAGAGGTCTCCAAAATGCCAAAGGGCAACTTTCGAGACTTCCAAGGGGAGGTGGGTAAAGAGAAAAATCATGGAGCTGACTGGGTAGGTTCCCACCCTTCTCTTCTGATGGAGTTCCCTTCTCTCCTGTTTATACAGAGAGAGTGCATATTGGCAGGAAGAATCGAGTGAGTCAACAGGATTTCCTACTCATTTCCGGACTCCATGCTGAGAGGACTACTTTAGGAAACTGCTTTTTCGAAAGTTCTCCCTTGAAGAGATCAAACTAGGGAGTCTGAACTCCCTAAGTTCCCTGAAACATCACGGATATTATTTAATGGCCGTAAAACATTTGTTTTATCACTTGACAACTCTTTCACCTTCTGCTGGTTCCCAAGTTCTAGAGGGGAAAATGGGAAACCACTGCGCTGGATTTAGTGACAGATGGTGGCATGGTCTGTATTTTAGTAATTATGTAAAAAGTTACACACAAGTCTGAGTAACTTCTACCACTTACTGTATCTTCCAAATGAAAAAAAAATCAATTGACGCAAGTTATTTTTACTGTAAACATTTTATCATGTTTTAAAAATAATATTATATGATCTTTAGTGAATATCTTTTATTTTTTATTAGATTCCCAAAGCATGTTTGGAGAAGTGCAAATCACAGGAAAACATCTCTCTTCTTAAGATTTTTATAATCCAAAGTAAAGGGGCTAAGATATCTTTTTTTATACAATATATGGGACTTTGTAGAAAGTGTTAACACAAGAAGATTGTTTCTTTAGTTCTACTGCCACTAATAGAAATAGAACAAAATATTCTTTTGAGATAACATCAGAAATGTTCCTATCCCAGATGAACAATTTAAGTCAGATAATCTCTTCAGAGACTGCAGCCCAGGAGTGCTAGCTGGTGTAAGTTTTGGTCTTTTTAAATCTGTGATAAGGACAAGCTTTCTGACCTTTTTGGAAGGAAAGAGTACTGCTTATTCTCTCAGTGGGCTTTTAAGAATGTGATTTGGAATCTTTTTCATTGTTTGATGAGAGTCAAACAATTAATCACCACCCTGACATTTCTGTAAGAAAGAAAACTCACACCAACACACACAATTTTGAACTGTCTGTAGAAAAAACCCCAACAAAACAAAACAAAACACCTCTGCTTTTCTCTCCCCCCAAGGAAATGGGCCACTTTCTTCTCCCAAGGGGGTTAATGTGCCAGAAGTGCTGTTAGGGCACACCCACCTCACACACCCACAGGTGTTCCCCAGAAGGTGTGCACCAGCGAGCTGGCTTCTTCACCTTGTCTCTCTGACCGGAACACAGCCCATATTTTTGACCATTTCTTTAAACTCTCTTGTGGCAATCCCAGCATGGCAGGTATCTCCCAACATACTGACTGGCAGGACTTAACTACTGGCAGCTATTCTGCCTGCAGACAGGTAGAGGAAGTTTAAATGCATGAGAGAAAACCACTCTTCAATCCAGTTTTTCTAATGTTAAGTGGAACCACGGATTCTCATTTGCTAGGTTCCTTGAATTACACGCTGTTGGCCAGAACATTTAAGGAGAAAATGGTGTGTGTGCTGGATCCCTGCCTCGACCCTTATCCTGGGTTTCTAACAATATTTATTACCTATGATCTGTAATTAAGATTCCTTATACAATAAATCCAGTCCTAGAGACCATCTAAAAGTCTGGTGTCCCTGTGCTTGCATTTTAGGTAATTCATGATCAAGAAACTACTAAGGAACATTTGTTAAGAAAAGAAACAAAGTGGGATGGCAATTAGTCTCCTTAAGGTGGCTTTTTTCTTACCTATATATTTTCCCTTACTCCGTTAAATTCTGCGTTCAGTCTAACACCGTGCTATTTCCTACTCTAGAGTTAGTATTTCCAGTCTGTTTGACCCAGTCCACTCCAAGGACATGAGATGCTAAGTGAGGGAAAAGATTCTGACCCTCTTTCAACACACAGTATGGCCAGATCATAAATCCATCCAACAGACACAAAGAATGTAAAATGTGGCTGAGATCCAAAAGTGGTGACTATATTTAGAAGCACAGTAAGAAAAGCAGCAAGAAGGAATAGCTAGAGATAAAACTGTATATATTTAAGCGAAATGAGAAAGGGAAAACAAAAAATAGAATAAGTGAAAACTGTATCAGAAGGATAATCTTCCAGAAAATTTTCAATAAAGGCCTTGTAAAAACCATAACCAGAGGAAAGAAAAGTAAGAAACTAAGTTGGAAAGGAAGGGAAATAAATTATATAAGCTGTCCTTTACAGCTTAGTATTAGCTGATTCTCAGAAATATGCTCAAATAAATTCTGAATTTGAAATGTTAAAATCAACATTTTGATCGTCAGAGCCAGTCTGTCATTCCTTATTTTTTTCAGATCAAATGACTTACTGAAGAGCATGTTACAGATTATTCTGTTTTATGTATTCAGAGGTGTACTCCCAGTAAATGGAGATTCACAGTGTGTTACAACACTTTTTTTTTTTTTTAATCAGAGAGAGAAAGAGAGCACAAGCAGGGGGTGTGGCAGGCAGAGGGAGAAGAAGGCTCCCCACTGAGCAAGAAGCCTGATGCGGGGACTGGATCCCAGGACCTTAGGATCATGACCTGAACCAAAGGCAAACGCTTAACCGGCAGAGCCACCCAGACGTCAGACAGCACTTTTCTTAATGAAGAACTGCTGTCTGTTTTTAAATTTCTCAATAACACAGATAGGCAAAAAGTTTTACTACTCTTTTTATGAAATTAGAGCACATTTACTCAAAAAATCAAAAATAACCTAATCATAAACAGTGGGAAGAGGAATTCAAAATGAATATCTCTTAAGGTAGAGATTGCCTTCAATATTTTCCAAATATTCAAAATCAAAATGAAACTAATGCCACACTTGGTTAACCTCACAAAAATCTGAAATACTCAAATAATGTTTGTTCCACTGCAAGCCCTCACAGTCCGTACTCTATAGAAGGACCAAGGAAAAGGCACGTTTTTCAGAATTTTACTAGTTGCAAAATGCAAATACAATGTCACATTCAACATACTTGCTCTCTTTAAGTCATGGAAATGACCACAGGAGCTCAGATTAAAATTCGGCATATTAAATAATGAAGGCACATAAAATACCTTTTACATTAAAACTGAAGTAACTATTTTTCATTGAAAAGTACAGAACATTTTAACCCGCAAGTCCCAAACTGAAAGGCAACATTTCATATGTTTAAAAAAAATAGTTATTTTAAGTAAAATTTCATTTTGTGTTTCCATTCTGATAATTATCACTTCTTTTTTGAGCCCCTCTCTCTCTTCAACTGTTGAGTTCTAATCTTCTTTTATGCCTGGGGTACGATGCTACTATATCCAGAAGCTAGGCAAGAGGCTAATGTACAGAACAAGGGACTCTTCAAAGATTTGCTTTTAACACCTGCCCTTTCTGACCTTAACTTAGCCCCTTGCTGACTTCTCATGAAGTCTGAAAGGTATCCATGACAAGTGGCTTGCTGAGTGCGCGCTGCAGCCCCGCAGGGGGGATTTCAGCCTCTAAGGGGACCGGGAATGTGCAGCAGCATCACTGCATGGAGGGGCCAGCTGGTAGGGTGAAGAGAGATTCTTCGCGCGTGCGATATCTGCCACACATCACTCGTGCTGCCATCCAGCACGGCTCCAACCCGGTGCACTACTACCGAGGATTCCTCAGTGTTAACTGAATTAGAGCATGTGGGTAGTGCTAGATAGAATACAATATTACCCAGATCATTTATTCATTAAGCGTTATTGTGAATCTTATCCCTTTTCGCCACATGCTAATTTCCAGCAACAGAAATATGAATAAGGCATGATCTCCACTGTGAGAAATCTCGTGAATGACAACAAGAGAGTGTGACAAAGAGAGTGTTAGTAGCAGTGGTGTGCCCCAGCTGGCTTGTGTCCACTAGTAAGAGTAACAGTAGACTGAGCACATCTCTCTCTCCTCTTTAAGATTTTATTTATTTTAGAGAAAGAGAGAGCACGAGCAGGGGGAGGTCTAGAGGGAGAGTCAGAGAATCTCAAGCAGACTTCCCACTGAGCACAGAGCCCAACGCGGGCTCCATCTCAGGATCCTGAGCACATCTCTTCTTAACCGCATGTTGGCAGCCCGACATCAGCGGTAGGGAAGAGAATATATACTGTGGAAATCTGCAAATGCCACAAACTAGGGCCACTTTCCCCTGGAAGATGGGTTGTTAAAGGTATACCAGTATGCCACTGAAAGCAGGTGTTAATTGCCTAGAGGCATGAGAAAAATCTTTGCTGACATCATAATAGTTAAAGGATCTCGAAGGATAAGTAAGAGTGAAAGAACAAGGAGAATGGGTATTCTCCATAGAAGGAGGATGTGCAAACTTTTGAAGGCCACAACAATCCATGTTATATCCAGTGCTGGGTGAGAAGTCTGGTGTGGATGGAGACATGCCAGGGTGAGGACGGGGGAGAGAAGCAGGGGCTGCCTGGGCAAGCGTGTAAAGGCATGAGCAATGCAGTACACGCAGGCAAGAAGTTTACGTACTAGCATACTCGCAGTAGAGATTAACAGAACGTACTCTGTCACCTATCTACCCAAGAAAGAAAGAGATGGACTGATAGGTAGAGAGGTAGATACATGAAATATAAGTAAATATAGTCAAATGTTAATTGTAGACAATAAGTAATGGGTACATGGATATTGACCACACAGTTGTTTAATACTCTCGTATGTTTAAAATATTCTCATAATAAAATGTCAAAACAACAAAACCATATTTGGAAGAAGCTTGGTTTTGAGGGAAAAGAGAGTAGCTTTGAGAAGAGAGTTGTCTCCATCCCCCCCCACCCCTTTGTGTTACGGGGGGTGCAAGAGCTGGCCAAAGGAAGCAATAAAGGAAAGTTCTCAGTGCGGCTACACGCACCCAGTCCCTTCTCCAACCAGCTCCAGGAGAAAATTGGCCTGGTAAGGTTTTGTTTTATATGCCCAATTCTACAGATTCTCATCGCTTTCCTTACCTTTTGGTAATTGTAAGAAATGCAGATGTTGAGCTACGTAAAAATTTTATACTCAGACGTCTTATAAAATCAGAATCTTTTCATATTATTAGAATGTGAAAAAGCTCCTTTTCCAAAAAAGCAGAGAAAAGTGAGGTGTTCACTCTTTAATGTGAACAGTAGCAGAAATTCTCTACCTCATTATTACACTGACCTCAATTTTTGCTATTATTTAGGCTTCTTTCTTTAAAGACCTTTTAATACAAGTATATTCATAGCATATATTATTAAATAAAATATATTCTATATAAAAGTGTGCGTGTACACTAACATTTTGCACTTTTTTCAAAGGAAAGATATTTTAAGAATTATATATTGCCGGTAGGCTTCAAATTTCTACCTTTTGATTTAGAATCTATGAAACTAATGGAGAAAACTCACCATTTTTCTAAATTTGTTAAAAATTAACAAAATTTATTTCTGTAGGAAACTTATTCTATTTGAAAGTAAAATTTTATCGTGGTTCATTACTATTAAGCAGAATTTAGATGTACCCCCAGATTGTATTTTTCATTAAATAGAGCAATTATTGAATTTGACTAAAGACTATTGATGGAATGAAGCACATAAGATGTTGAGATAAAAAATATCTTTTGCTGTGTTATATCAAAGACAAAGGTTTCCGTC
The DNA here is from genome assembly GCF_002007445.2 of Ailuropoda melanoleuca. Lineage (NCBI taxonomy): Eukaryota > Metazoa > Chordata > Mammalia > Carnivora > Ursidae > Ailuropoda > Ailuropoda melanoleuca. The sequence goes on along the minus strand of NC_048228.1, from coordinate 29,153,224 downwards.
CAAAACTAGCACCTTTGAAATACAAGAAAATATACAAAGAAGAGTCTTCAGATGCCTCTAAAAAGTTGCATCATTTGTCGTTTTACAGATGATGATGACGAAATTGTAAGTACACAGACTATCTTATTTAGGAGAACACATGTCCCAAATTGGCCCCATAAGACTATGAAGCCAAACCACATGCTATAATTCCTAAATCTTATTCTTTCTTGTCTTTTCTTTCCCTGACCTAGTTTAGCAATAACAAATCTTGAGCTTCTGTATGCAAATGACGTGATGCTATCTATAAGTTACTTAGATATCCACCTGGCTTTGCCCTTGGCTATGAGTGTGACAAGTACTTTACTGCATTTGCCTATCCCGTCAGGCACCTGAGTGCTTGGATTTAGGGATAGCACCATCAATACTGAATAATTGTCTTCACTCTGACAGATTGACTTTAAAACTGTAGCTTTTAAATTTTTTACTCATGTACCTACTAAAGACTGTCTTCCAAAGTATACTATCCCCACCTCCAAATTTAAATAGTTGTAAAGAATATAATATCACAGGCATTGCCATTTTAAAATGAAATGACTGCATTACATTTTTTTTTTACTTATGGCATATAAATATCACAGCAATTTCATCCCACCATCATCCATTTAAGAAAAAAAATCCACGAACAAGATACTCATTGACACTTAGAAATTTTACATGAGTCCTATTTGTCTTTGAAATTGTATTTCCATTTCCATTTTCCTGATTTTACCCTAGTGAATTACATATTTATACTTTAAAATAGTTTTATGACTACATTATACTTTATTATCAAAAATATCTTTCAAAATCTAAGTTAACTGTATTTTTTTAAAAGATTTTATTTATTTATTTTTGAGAGAGAGAGAACACAAGCAGTGGGAAGTGGCAGGCAAAGGGAGAAGCAGGCTCCCCACTGAGCAGAGAGCCTGATGCCCACTCGATCCCAGGACCCTGGGATCATGACCTGAGCTGAAGGCCGACTCTAAACTGACTGAGCCACCCAGGCGCCCCTAAGTTAAATGTATTTTTAAAAAACTTCCTGACACAATGAAGCCCTTCAAAAATTCCTTTGTAACCAAGATCACAATTATTAGTAGTACATAATTGAACTAGATAGCACAAATCTATGATAAATATTTAAAAAGCATTGATAATAAAGTTTTATTGGAATGCATCCCTTATTAATAGACAAGGATGGGAGGGGGTTACGCTGCCTTGCTTAGGGAGACTTCCTAGACACTGAGTTTCCCAGCATCTCTCTGTTGGTACTCCAATACTAAACATCTCAAGGCAAGGTTCACAATGGTGAGGTCCTGGGAGACCTACGCCTTTCTGTTAAAATGAGAGAAGGGCGATTGAGAAAGAAGAGGCAGAAAAGGAGAAGCCACAACGAGGCCTGAATCCTCCAGCTCAGGAGAGTTTTAGGAGGGAGGACATCTGGAAGCTGAAGATGAGAAATGGATTCCCTTGAAACCCCCTTGAGACATCCTTGGTATTACAGGACAAATGTTCTAGCATGAGGACTGGTGCTCTGTCAAGAATGAGATTGTTAGTTTCTAGAGTCGATGGTTGCTGGAAGAGTTCCTTGACTAGCCATAACTTGGAGATCTGCATTGCTCCTCCACTTGACATCAGTGCTGGTAAATCCTGTCCAGAGAGAGTGTTAGGTGCTGGACTTCACCAAACAGCTCGTGTAGGTTACTCTGTGAGGCAGGAAAACACCCTCAGGATCACAGATTTCAAAAATTCCTGTAAAACTTCATCTTTTTGAAGATCATAACCTAAAATGTTTGGAATACCTTTTTAATTTTGATTTTCATTCTACCATATTGCATATCCACAGGTGATAAAACTGGGATATAAAGGCCACTCACTCCAAATTCACTCCAAACCACATATTCTGAATTTTTTTCCATATTTTTTTTAGTTCCACTACATCTCAGCATGTAATAGACCCTGCAATTGTGTGATATTTGGCATAAGACAATTCTGTTTTATATCCCATTTTGAAAGCAACAGAAGATCCTTTAAAATATATTTTTTTAAAATAAAAAGCCTCTTCTGTGTAACGGACTCTAAGAAAGGCCAGTACAGCCTAGATCTTTTTTTTCCTCCACTTCTCTTTTTGTAAAACATAAATGAATTATTTGGATCGGAAATCTTAAAAATGTTCAGATTACTCCCAAATGTCAAATAACTGTCATTATTTGGTTATCCTATGTAATTAACAGTTACTTCTGTTTACAAGCTTTAATTTGATTCCGTGGAATTTTGTTCTCTGAGACACTTTGTTCCATCTGCTCAGGGACGCCTCAGTCGAATCGTAGAAATTGGCTATATGCATAATTCTAACTTGGGTAAAAATTAAAGACCTTACAGTAGATTAGAGAACTTCTGTTGATTTTTTGAGACACCATCACATATTGAAACTATGCCTTACAAAGAACATTTGAGTTGATTTATACTTACCAAAGTAGAAACTAATGGCATATGAAATCCTAGTCAGAGTGACCTCTTTATCATGACAGAAACACATCAATTTTGTAAACTGACAAGTCAAAATCAAAGCAAAATGAAATGAAATAATAAAGGTCAAGTTAATAATTTAGACTTATTGTCTATAGGAGAAACAATCATAATGCCTGGATGTTTAAGCTATCCAGGATTATTCTGGGTATAGGTGAGGATGTAACAGTTCAAAAAGGTATATATTAAGGACCCAATTATGCAGGCGTGTGAAATGCCAAAAGACGCATGCACTAGAACTGAATTCTGGACCCTTATGGATTTATACATTTATCAAATGCTAGAACTATACTTAAATTATCTAAACTAAACTAAATTTAAGTTATCTCTGAAATAATACAAATTAAGGGGGGTAATGGACAAATAGAATAAAATATTATGTTTCATGGTCCTACGTGTCCTACGTTAGATGGACAATTAACTGAGCCCCATCTGACTGCAAAATACAAGAGCAGGCTGAGAGAAGTAAAGTTAACTCCTTGGTCTGACAGCGCAGACCCCCTGAGGCACAGGCGTGTATTCAGCTTATCTGACACAAAGCCACTCAAAGGTCTTCTGATGCTTTTCAAGACCTAGGTGGGATGTTTTGCCAGCACATGGGGGGGGATGCAGTGACGTTTTGCCCAAGAAAGAGAATAAAGAAATGAGCATTAGGTTGTGGCCAATGATCAGTGCACAGGAATGCAGAGGCGACTTAAGTGAGACCTAACCAACACCTAAAGATGATATTATCTTATCAGAGGAAGGGGATATGCCAATCAAAAATATCCTGGTGGCCACAGAGGCAGAATACAGAGGAGAAGCTGAGGCAAGCATCTGAAATGCCTAGGGAAGTACTGTCCAGGGAGCAAAGGCCTTAAAGAGTTCTGGCCCTAGCACAAGACTTCAGATCATAAATGGCGGGCTTGTTCAATTCTCTGAAGACCTGAAGACATTGGCATGTGGCAGGTAGAAGGGAACAGTGGTGAGGAACTTCTGGTTGGGAGTAAAAGACCTAGGTTGGAGTTTCAGCTCCTCCGTTCACTGGCTGTGCTGTCCTGGCCAGATTACTAGGTTTCTTCACATTTCGTATTTCTCATCTATAAAGTGAGGAAAGTTCAAAGTGCTTTATTTACATTATTTCACATCATCTTCACAACAACCACAGGAGGAAGTGCTATTAGTCTCCGCTGCCCTAAGGATGATTCTAGGGAACAGAGATGGTAATTTGTTTGCCTAAGGTCAAAAGTTGAAAAGCGCTGACCCAGAGCCAAAATCCATTACAGTAGCAGGCAGACTGATCTACTTCCTAGGTGGGTGGAAGAATTAAATAAGTAATGTGTTCATTCGCGCTCTTAACATTTAACAAACATGCGTGCCAGATACTATGCTACCGGCTAGAGCACTTAGCACAGAGCTTTGGTTCATGACAAGTACTCAGAAGTGTTTGCTATTATTATTAAGAAGAAGGAAATGCTGAGATGCTCGGGTAGAAGTGGACATTCCAGTTCTCTAACACTCACACTTCTCACTGTATATTAAAAGATTGACTGGGTGAATTTGTTAATATCAAGCTCCCTAAGTTGGGGCCTCAGTTGTATTTTGTGCCAACCAGGCTAAAGGCTGGGCCCCAGATGATGGCGAATTTACTAGGGGAAAATGCTGGCAACCTGCACGCTGCTGGTTTCATTTTTCAGAAAAAAAAAGAAAAAAGAATGAAAGAAAGAAAAGAAAAAGAACCACTCCAAAAAAGGTGGGCTGACCAAATAGAAACAAGATTTCTATTTCTGTGCTGAGAAAAAGTGGAAGAGAAGTTTTATAGTTTCTCATATAAGTAAAGAGGAAGAGCAAAAACAGACTACGCTCATAGAGAAATATTTTTAAAAATCTTGATTTTCTGAGCACTTATTTAACTTTCACACAGAGCCCTTAGACTTGTCATCAGGGATCAAACAATTAGCATCAAGAGTGTTTTACAAACGTTGGACTCACAACTCCGTCTGCAGTTGCTCAATTACCTCATTATTCTCATATAAGTACAATCAAGAGGTAGAAAACTTGGACCCATAAAATGCCTTAGTACAAAGAGAATCATGAAATCTCTGCCAAAAATACAAGAATTATCTTTTCTTATGCTATCACTTTTCAGCAAGCTTACATTACCACTAGAGTCCCTTTTGTGAAGAATGCCTCTTTCACATGCTCGTTACCTCAACCTTGTTTGTGAGAAGTGATGTTTTTCTAAAATATAGACATACTTATAACACAAAATCTTTGCCTTCGTTGAGGAAAAGAGCCTCTACTTCAGTTCCTTTCAAATAAAGAATACATTCAGGTTTAAAGAATACATTCAGGTTTACAGAGCACACGCTTTTTTCCCTTCTTGTGATGCAACATGGACTTTTCTCAAATACATTCAACTGAAGTGTATGCTTAGATATGCAATAGCTAATGTTTACTGTAAGTTGGCCAATGTCACCGTTAGTTGGAGGAAGCCTCAAATACTACAAAAATTAATGGTTTTTAAACCTGTGTATAAATACTGTGCCTGTGTAAAATACATGTGTCTATGAAAATACAGCATAAAATTCGAGAGTAGTATCTTACTCTGAGCATAATATTCTAGCCAATGATGGACACTATCCAACCAATTAACTCTAACAAGGATAAAGCTGTTTTTTCATATTTACTTTGTTCTGCAAAGTCTGGCTTCTACGTAATGTGAAAATCCTGCTAGGCAATAAAGAAATACATTTGTGGAAAATCGTCCTAGTACAATGTGATGAGAAAGCAGTACTTTCAATGTCTGTGTTGTTGTATCATTCAAATTAGCAACTTAAAGGAATTTAATTATTGCAATCAAATATGATAAGCTAGACTTGATGACACTGATTACAATATGATGGCTAACCAGGCACCCTATATGTTAGTCAAGGCCCCAAGACATCAATAGCCATAAATACGATGGGAATTTCTAGCCTACTACTTAGGAAATCCCTGTGTATTTTTTAGACAAGTTTCAATTTTAATGATATACTGGATATAGCTATTTGCTTCCTTTTTATGGCATAACCATGATTTAAAAAAAAAAAAAGCAGTTACCTGTACCATAAATGGTACAGAATACAAAGGATACATTTATAGTGACAAAAATGACTTACATTCTTAATTATAGACCAAAATATTAAGTAATGGACAAAAACATCCACACTAAACTGGAAGGTAATTAACAAAATCCTGAGGAAAAAAGAACTAAACCTTTTACAAAATACTGAGTAATTTTTCTTTCTATGTATGCCTTTCCTTTCTCCAGTGACCTCACTCAAACTCAAATATTATGAAAAAGATAAAACAACTTAACCCTGGTAAACTAATACCTATCTTTGTATATCATTTCCTAGAAAACTTGCATGGAGTTCTCACATGGCTGGATCTCCAAAAGCAGTAAAATTCATAAAGGGTTTTCTTTTCCTACATAAAGGATTTTCTTTTCCTTGTCAGAAATAGAAGACAAGAAAGATGTCCTCTAAATTTTCTCCTTTAGTTATCAAATATTTTTGTCCCAATTCAGGCTCCCTCCCTCAACCCTATCAAGCCTCTGTAAGACAACAGATTTAAAATCAGTTTCTTGCTGACGGAGCCTCTCAGCTCAGCGAAGGCAGAAACCATGTGTTTGCCTGCCATTGAATACACAGAAAAAGATATTCCATGAAGAAATATTTTTACAGAGAACTAAAAATATATAAAATAAAATAAAAATGTAACATGATATGAAAATTGAGGTACTCTGACTTTTATTTTTTGGCTGTTTGCCAATGATTTCTATTTTCTTTTTTAGCTATTATAAATACCACAGCTAACATAAACACCTCTTTTCAATAATCTGATATCTGACAAGCATAGTGATGTCCTGTTATTTCATTTTTTGGCCAGACTTACATCTCTCAGTGATTTTTCTGCATGTGGTGCAAATATTTTTAACAACTGCTGCCTGAACCCGCCACACGATCCAGGTCCTTTCTACTTGACCTCTCCTTCTTTCTCCTTCTCTTGTTTGTCTTTTCTCCCCAGCTTCATTAAGGGTTAATTTTAAGAATCGGTCTTCAATTTCCTAATATTTCCTTTTATATCAGGACTTTGGAGACCCTTTTTTCCCAACAGATTCGATTATGACGTTTAATTCCAACTTTCTATCACCAGCCCAGATTTTGTTTTCAATTTCCAGGATTCCACTTCCAAATCCCGCTCAGTCATTTCCAGGGCTACGTGTGTCACTTTTACTCAAACTCGTTTCTCCTGAAACTGGTGAGCTTTTCCATAAACGTTCTCATCCTCCTGGACGCCTAGGCCTGAACCACCCAAATCAACTTTTCTTTCCTGTGCCCCACTGATTCTAGAGCTGTACGTCCTTGAGCAGCTCTTTGGAATAGCTCCCCCTATGCTTTATTCTTAACACTATCATTGCTCTGATGCGGCCACCTCAACTTAGATACATTATGAAGTCCCTAATTTATATTCCTACTCAACCTTTGTTCATTCTGCAAGCATTTTTCCAAGCTTACCAACTTCGGGTTATGTGTCAATGTTGACTGAATGAGAATCATATTGACACTGTGTTCCTTGGAGCTGTTTATTTATTCATTTAGTATGTTTAAATGTTTCTATTTTGGGGCCGCCTGGGTGGTGCAAGCTGGTTAAGCGGCTCACTCTTGGTTTCGGCTCAGGTCATGATCTCAGGGTCCTGGGATCTAGCCCCATGTCAGGCTCCACACTCAGTGGAGAGTCCACTTGAAGATTCTCTCCCTCTCCCTGCCCCTCCCCCTGCTCTCTCTCTTTCTTTCTCTGTCTCTCAAATAAATAAATCTTTAATTTTTTTTTTTTTTTTTTGCTTCTAGGTAAATTTTTGGGTCTTCAGAATTTTTTTTTAAAGATTTTTATTTCTTTATTTGAGAGAGAGAGAGAGAGACAGAGACAGCAGGAACAGGGGGGAGGGGGCAGAGGGAGAGGGAGAAGCAGACTCTCTGGTGAGCAGAGAACCCGACATGGGGCTCGATCCCAGGACCCTGGGATCATGACCTGCACCAAAGGCAGACTCTTAACTGAATGAGCCACCCAGGCGCCCCTAAATGTTTCTATTTTTTTATGTTGAAACTTAATATTTTCCTTACCCCAAACTGTCAATTATTATAGGACATACAACTTCTTTTTTTTTTTCAAATTAGGAACCTGAACTATAGGGTGATAGGATGAGATGCACAGAAATGACAATAATTGCAGCCACGGCTCTGAGTATATGTGCTGCTGCCAGATGCACAAGGCAGAGGGAAGATTTTCAGATGAAATTTTGTCTCAAATGTTCATCATGGCAACTAAATACAGTTTTGGTAGAAAATAATATAACCAAACCTTTATAGAGGTATTCCTCAGGGACCAATCAAATGCCACGTTAGTGCCACTAATTCCCAACTTCACACTTCAAAAAGTTGCGAATGGCTTTTTTAAGTTAGACAAAAAGAAGTGGGGAGACACTCTGGAACCCACGATATTACATATCAATAATTAATAATTCAAAGCAGACGATGGGAGCTAATTTTCTTGTTTACAATTTAGATGGTTTGGTAGAGGCATGCAAAAAACTGTTCTGATCCCATATTCAGTGACTGGCCTGTGGTTAACATTAGGATAAGGCAAAAATGTGGATAAAGGATAAGAGTTCCACCATGTGGTTTGCTCTTTAGATGAAAGTAGAGGCATAAATTCTAATTTAATATTAAGTCTTTCCAGTGCAGCCTGAAACTACATTTGGCTTGAAATGTCTTCGTTTTATTATTCTTCTCTTTTCTTTCTTATTCTATGGGATTTCAGTTTCACCTTCACAATTCTTCTGTGTTAGACAGACTTGCCACATATAGTCTCAAACATAACTTGTGTATATGTGTATATATACATATATATGTATAACACACACACACGTGTGATCTCAGAGTCTAAGATTTCAGGACCTCAAAGAAAGTTCCAAATAAATAAATATTTCTAACTCATGAAACTGTCATTTGGTTTCTAATGCTTATCGCTATTCCAGATGTTCTTGTTGTAATAATGAACAACAAGGAAACCTTTGACATGACGCAGAATGCTTGACTTCTGTCAGCTTCCTCCCCGCTCCCTCATTTTGGGATCACTTTCTAATCCTTGGTCTGCAATGAGTCTTCTTCATTAAGGAGAATTATCTACCCAAAGGAAATACATCTATTTGGATTTCTTCCTTCTCTAAAATGTTCTGGTGAATAACAACCCCAAATTGAAACCAGACTATAATTTTATCATCCAAAATCAAAAGTAGAAACAGGAAACAAAGACCCTAATACATATAAATTAGATCCTCAAAAGACATGCATTGGTATTAAACGGTTTCAAAACTTTACAAGATAACAGAGGTTTTGTCTTTTATTTTCAACATAAAAGAATCACAGACCAATTTAAAATAGCAACCTTGTTCTAGATAAGACTATCAAATTCCTTTATTCGTAAGGCAGAAGCTAAGGAGGAGAGATTCATGACATGATTTCTACTTAGCAGAGATAAGGTGGGCCAGATCTGCTCAGCTACAACAAAATTCTTAACGTGACGAAACACATAACTCCGATCGGAGTAAACGAAGATTAGAGGAATAGAATGAAACTGTTTTATTTGCTGTTTATTTGACTTTCATGGCTAACTAGTGCAAAAAGAATCTACTTCCTTATTTTACAGTATATTTATACAGAACAAGCTATATTATGTTCAAGTGTTGTTTGTTAAAAAAACAACAACAACAACAAAAAGGCATCATGCTGTTTCAAAGAAAAGGATTTCAAGCATCGTAATCACAGTTTGTAGGAAGTTCAAGAATCTGAGAACAAGGCAGGCATTAGTTTCAATCCAAGCTCTATTACTTCACCAGCTGTGTGACCCCAGGCTTTACCAATCTCAATCACTTCAATGAAACAGGGATAATCATATCATCTATACCAACAGGTTATTTTGAGGAGGAGATAATATAAATCACTTAGAAAACACACTTAAAATGAATGACTGTTAATACTCATAAATTTTTGTTGGTCAAAATGGTATATAAAGGACTTGGAATAATGTCTAACACATAGTGTTAGATGCTGTCATTGTCATCATTAAATGGTAAAGGGGAGCTGACAGAATCTGAAGGAAAAGCAAATACAGTCCCATAACTTCCATTCCTCTAGGAAATGAGAACCAGCCCTATTTGCTATAGACTTTATACACACTAAAGAAGTCAACCTGATAGATAAAAAGATAGTCGTGGATTGTAGAGGTATCATTACTACCTTTGACTTTTCAGATGTCGCTGAACATGGAACAAAATATTGAGAAGAACCAGACAAGTAACTCATGAAGAGATTCCACACCTCTCCACCCCCGCCCTTAGAATAAGCAGTCATTTAAGGAAGAGGCTCAGTTAAGTTCTTTGAGGTCTTTTGATTCCTGCTTTCACCTCTGTAGCCAGCAAGCCCTGGGATCCTGGTAGGCAGAGCAGAGGGCCGAACCCCAGAGAGACACAGACTGTAGGCTGCATGCAGGAAGGACTGGGAGGAATGGGAAACTTTATCCTAAAGTTGAAAATAATATTGCACCCCTCGTTCCAAAAAAAGAAACTTTAATATACATTCTCAGTAAACTATAATCTCAGAGAGTCAAAGAGTCCTGGAAAGTTTTACAAGTTGTTCTTTGAGCACCTTTGAAGAAATTCATAGTTTTTGCATCACGTTATATAAAGCACTAAAGAACATTTCTGACCGTTTACTTCAAAGGGTATAATGTCCTAAGTTCAACATACTTTTAATTCATATTTTTATTTCTGTTTTCTTTTTGCTTTCCTTAGAGGGCCTATTTATGAGATTTGAGCTAGAAGATCACAGTTAGAGGTCATAGCTGTTTCTCTGCAGGACTGACCAAAGATTTAAGCATGGTAGAATGAATGAGATTTCAGTGGTCTGCTTAGAAACAAAAAAATTTTCCAAATCCCTTGAAAGACATGCACTCCATAATTGGAATTAACAGGCTTAAAAGCAATTGCTGATGAGTAACTGGATGATGATTGGAAGTAATTATTTTAGAGCACAGTAAGTTACAAAATATACCCTTTCATGTAAATGACCGAGAGGGTGGGTAAAGAGAACTCACTATTACTGAAGTAAACAGTGAGTTAGTCTTGGTAATATTTAACTGCAGGAAACACCTGTACTGTTGAAATGTACAGCATTTTGGCTATAGTACCTAGCACACAGTAGGTGCTCAATATATATTTGCTAAGTGAATGGATTAGTGTATAATTATAGTTTACTGATTATTAACATATTATTACAGGTCTACTATGCAGAACTATTTATTCTATATGTTACCTTTTTATTGTATTGTCTGTATTATAAATATTGGCCAATGAACTTGACTACAATAGAGATTTGTCAACAGAGGCACATCACCATATTAATGCTAATGAATCTTTCTTTCGAGGAACAAAAGGACCACAGGGAAAGACATCTATTGAAAAATGTTTGTTGGGTTTTAAGATTAAGATTCTGCCAGGGTGGTAGTCTACCTTTAGAAGAAAAATCTCTGTCATGATGAAAATATTACCTCTTGAATGATATCACTATCTCTGAAGAGTTACTAGTAGCGAACTGTGGCTAGAACACGAAACATCTAGAACCCGGATAAAGCACAAAATATCCACTGAACTCCTGGATATTTCAAAATATATCAATATAATTACTGAATTAAGTTCTTACAACTATTTGTTAGCTAATTCTAACCTAGTAAATGTTCATGTATATATGTGTGTGTGCGCGCGTATTACTTTCTCTCCTTCCTTAAACATACCCTTGCAATGTGATCGATGACTAAAGAATAGGATATGGAGACAAACCAGTAATGAAGCTGGGAGAAGTTACAGAAAGGAGAAAACTGGGGAGATGATAAGGCCTAACTGTACACTCCACAGTGACCTACGTATATAGACTCTATTCACATGAGTGCACGAATACTTTTATTTTACTTTTGCCCGCAGCACATTTTGCATTTGTAGATGTGACCTACATTAAATCCAAGTAAACATTACATCATGCTGTTTAGATTCTAACTTTCAGAAAGGGCCACATTCACCTTTCATTTGACTTCAGTGCAGTTTTATTTTTTTAAAAGATTTTATTTATTTACTTATTTATTTGACACAGAGAGAGAGAGAGCACAAGCAGGCAGAGCAGCAGGCAGAGGGAAAGGGAGAAGCAGGCTCCCCTCGAAGCAGAGAGCCCGACATGGGCCTCAATCCCAGGATCCTGGGATTGTGACCTGAGCCGAAGGCAGACACTCAGCTGAAAGAGCCACTCAGGCACCCCTTGTGCGCAGTTTTAATAGGGAAACATGTTCTCAGTTTAACCTTCCACAATATCTAGTTTCTGCTGCCAACTTCACTCTCAATTTAGAATCTGTCTTATTCTATTGATATTATCTGTTTACACATCAGTCTCTCTATCCAGACCGTGACTTTGTCAAGTCTCAGTCTCTCTGGCATCTTGGAATCCTGAGTGTCCTACACAGAGTAGGTCTTGACTCCATGTTTATGGAAGTACACTTTGCTCTCACAGTCTTCCTCCACCTATACTGTGGTTGGCTGCCATGCATTTCGGGGCGCTGTGGTAAGATCCACAGCATTTTTTGCTTCCATCTTTCACCCAGTGGACCTTCGTCTATTACAGAGGAAGCGTACTCTTCAAGGGTAACCGAATACCAAATAGTATCCTGACCAGCACTACAAAAGCTGCATAGCTTATTCATTATAATTGTTACAGAGAGGAAAAAATATTGGTATTGACATGAATACCAACATATGAATGTGTCAATATCTTCTTTTATCATAAACACCAAAATGTGAATAACTGACAGGAACAACTTCAGTAGAGGCACTCTGAGAAGTTACATAGTAAATGGTAACGTTTGCTACAAGACTGATTTTTTTTTTTTATTAAGGAGCCAGTAAAGTCACTTATGAATGTGAGCTATTGAAAGACGGTTATTAAAATAGTTCACTACTTCAACAATGTTGTCAGGGTCATGAGAAAATTCTTTTATGGGGGGTGTATGTGTGTGTGCGTGTGTGTGTGTGTGTGTGTGTGTGTATTTCTTCAAAGCAAATGGAAAATATAGTATCTTCCATTCTCAATACTATGTTATAATTTAACATAATCCTAATCTTAGAAACTTATTCTTTGGGTTCCCTATGAGACACCAAGTAATCACCTGGCAAACAGCATTAGCACAAAAGCTCAAGTTTCTTACCATCAAATCCATCTTCTTCTGACCCCAGTTCATCATCTGAGCAGATGTTGAGGACATTTACCAGCATCTCGGTCACTAAAAAGGAAAAGAATAAAAACAAAAAAGTCCAGATTTTCTATTTTAACCTTAATTATTACTCTGGCATTATTAACGAGCAAGCTTAGCAATAACATTTCTTAACTATGTTGGATATAGAATCTGCTGCAAAGTAGTTTCTATAAAATCCAGATCATAAAAGATAACTGGCTTTGTGATTCTACACAGACTTTATGTTTATAAAAGTATTAGCTCATGTCTATGAAATCATATGGTAACATTTAACTAGCTATAGGTCAATAGACAATGGAAGACCAAATATGTGGCTGTGACTATACTATATGTCTACGAAGGAGGAAATGGCTACTTTCGAATTTTTATTTGTTTGTACAATGATGCTACTGGATGTAGACCACGTTACGACCTTCTGTTTTTCGGGGACTCCGTGAAGGCTAGATCTCTTTTTTAATTTTTTTAATCCCCCAGAGAACCCAGCACAGTGGTAGGCTATAGTTTTGTGTTTAATAAAAATTGTTGACTGATGAACTAACATATTTGAAGTGGTTTTGAGGACACTAACTGAAAAAAATGAATGAGTTGATATATGTATCATTAAAATTTATTTTCAAAAAGGCTTTAACAATAAAGCTTAGGTAAATTTAATAGGAAATTCAGCTGAATAAATTGATCACAATAAAATTGCATAAAAGTGTTGTCAGAGAAATTAGTATGGTATCACTTTTACACTAAGGTGCATGTTATTCACGTTTAACTGTTTCTAAAATTAGGTTGGGCTCTATCATGAAGGTGAAAAGAAACTTGCTCACTATTTCCTCAAGAGCTACTTTTCGAAATCAATGCTGTTCTAGAGCAGAAGACATATGATAAAGAGTAAAACATCAGTGTAGCCAACATGAGTCCATAGCTTCAGTTTAAGTATCAAAAGTGAATTATGTACCCAAATATATTAATAGGTTCTTTTATAGTAGACGTGCAAAATTTGAACATTTAATGGAAATAACCCAACAGAAGGGTGTTCACAGGGTGCCCAGCAGTTGTCAGGATTCATGCTGCTTCTGTTTCCCGAGAAGCCAACGGAGGACAGTAACACATGCTGCGTTCTCATCAGGGTAGGAACGTGGTGACATGGTAGTGCTGGGAACACATATCAGAGACTATCAAAACTGACTTTTGACTTATTTTGGTATCTAAAAGAAAGATTTCTTCACTGACCAATCATAACCTCCTGATTTAATCATTTCGAGGCACTTAAAGAAAGAAAAAATCCACAAGTGTTCTAGGAAAATAAATATTACATTAGTATATGACACATATTTATTAATATAAATAAATATTTTAGAAAATGTGTGATTTTTCTCTAACCGCCTCCTCACCCCCCACCCCCCTCCATGGGGATTCTGAAACATGTGTAAACTCTTACCTTTATTCTGACGCCTTTTACAGGCTATGGTGCTGTGTGGTAAGATGCATGAGGAATGACCCCGTCTGTCCCACTAGGCATCCTGAACTAAACACTCAAGCTCAGTGGGTACAGGCCCTTCCTTGAAATTTTGGTTGCGGTTTAGGTCAAAATATAAAACAGAACAAAGGGAGAGGGAAGGAAGGAAAGGCAAGCCAATCCTTTTGAAAAACTGGGACAAGTTAATATTTATAACTTTCTAAATGTAAATTTGTCTCACCTCGTAACACATGAATGGTCGCTATATTTGTCATGAACTATTTTCATGACAAATTCAAATTATTATAGCCATTGATCACTCATATGATGATTATTATCAACATCAGAAATGTGAGAAAAGCATAGCTATCTTAACCTTTTAATTTGACAGGGAGTTTGTAAAATAAAATAGCATTTTTGAATTAATACAAAGGGGTAAGGAGAAAAAGAAGCCATTGTAGCTTGAAGCCAGTTAAAACGATATATCTGTTATTTTTAAAAGAGTTGTATTGTTCCAATGAGATGATACAAATGCTCCCAGGATTTCTCATTGCTTTTGTTTCCCCTTATTTCAGTCATTGTATTTTGTTAACAGGGTACACAGTGACATAACTTTCAAATCACTTTTCTCATGTTGCAACTTGTGAATTTTATTGGTTAGAATAGTCCCCATCCCCTCCCCTTAATTCTTATATGATTGCATTAAGAACATCTCAAGATTCCCCAACACACCTTTTTCCCCAACAAATGGCAGGGACCAAGTGAAAACATCCATGAAATTTGGAAGCCAGTAGGGGTGAGGAGAACAGTTGAATTGCCTGATATTCATGACGTTGTTCTCATACTTCAATACTGCAGCTGAAAACAACAAAAACAAGGGCTTTAGATTCACGTGCACATATTTCTGTTTCTCCACACGGCTTTAGTTGATCCAGACAATTCCACTGTATGACTTAAGTTCCAAAATATCAAGACAAGTAACTTCATTAGTCACGAATGTTTAAACTATTGGGAATTAAACTACACTCGGTGTGATACATAACTGCACAATATATGAATGCTAATATGAAACGGCATTACAATTTGGCAAATATTTACATAAAACAGTTATTCAAATGTCTGTCAGGAATTGGTCAAGCTCCTCTCACAGCCAAGAACATTCTAGCCTTATTTAACATCTAATGACCCTAACAAAAGTGGTATAGCTAAATTAGTTTGACAATTTAATAATCTCCTCAAATATTTGAACAGAATTTACCTCTATGCTTTCAAAAACAAAACAAAACAAAAGCACACATTTCCTAGTAGAACTCACAATAGTTGTACACAGTAGTTTAAATTAGATTGCGTTCTTGATAAAGTGTTTGGAATGAATATTATACTGGGATCTGACTTCACCCTTAACTTCTGAAAAGGCTGCACCACCCATGACTTAGGAAAATGAATCTGCCCCTTTCACTCTGCTTTGCATGGTGTCTGTAGCTTAGATACACAGCTACATAGACAGTTAAGCGTTGCAGAGATCCTAAGAGCATGGGCAGTCTCACTTCTAACCAGATTCAGAAATTCATTCTATAACAATCCTGATACAAGTTTAGTAGGTCTCTGTGAGTTAGTTCCTTCCTTCTCTTCTTTTCTTTTTCTCTTTCTTTCTTTCTTTCTTTTTCTTTCTTTCTTTCTTTCTTTTCTTCTTCTTTCTCTTTCCTTCCTTCCTTCCTTCTTTCCTCCCTCCCTCCCTCCCTCCCTCCCTCTCTTTCTCCCCCTTTCCCCCTTTCTCTCTTTCTCATTTTTAAGTATTCTCTGCACCTAACATGGGGCTCATACACACAACCCCAAGATCAGGCATTGCATGCTCTTCCGACTGAGCCAGCCAGGCACCCCCTGTGAGTACTTTCAATTTAGGAAAAGCTACCTGTTTTAATGGCATCATCTGTTCTAGGGATAAACGGTTTTAAATTGTGGGAAATTCTCAAGCTGAATTTAAAACTCTTTGCCATTTACTGATTCAAATCTGCCTTCTGGAAAAATACAGAACAAGTACACTTCTGATTCTAAATGACAATCTTAAATATGAAGAACAAAACTCTCACATCACACCTTCTTGAGCTTTGGAAAGACTTTACTTTTATTATCCTCTCACGGCATGATTAGCATTACATTAGCGGAAATTACTGAAGAGATCCTAGATGATATCAACTGGGCTTTTTCTTGTTTTGTTTAGAGGTTTAACACTGAAAAATCAATCCTTTCATTACTTTCTTACATTGTAGCATTTGATTACAGATAATAGAGCAAAGATAGCCCTTCAAAATCTATTTTTTGAAAAGCTACCAAAAGTTTACTGCGTTTGAGCCTTTACATTAACTTCTTACTTAACAGTATCTTTAACACAGCATTGCTTTCATAACTGCATTTGCTCCTCTCTCTATTTATTTAAGCAGGCTCCTAGGCTCCATGCGGAGCCTACCGCCGGGCCTGAACTCACGACCCTGAGATCAAGACCTGAGCTGAGATCAAGACTTGAACGTTTAACCAGCTGAGCCACCCAGGTGCCCCCACCTGGAATATTTTCTTAGAAACCGCTAAATACTCCAATTTTTCCATCCTATCGTGTCCAGTCCAGCCTCTACCCCTTCAGTGAAATCTTTTCTGACTTCTTCTAGTGGATATAATCTTAACCTTCCTCTGAATTCCAGAAGCCCTGACTTACACCTCTATATTGCATTTATGATTCAATTTTGATCACAGTCATTCTTCAATGTCTTAAGACATAACTTCTATGTCTTTAAGGAGAAGTGTCATACAATAGGCTTTATATTTCTTTGTGCTTCACATATCACCTTTTATTTTAATTAATTATTAATTTATTTATTTTTAAAGATTTTATTTATTTGTCAGAGAGAGAGTAAGCCCAAGCAGGGGGAGCAGCAGGCAGAGGGAGAAGCAGGCTCCCGGCTGAGCAGGGAGCCCCAGGGCAGACTTGATGCCAGGACACTGGGATCATGACCTGAGCCTAAGGCAGAAGCTTAACCGACTGAGCCACCCAGGCATCCCCACATACCACCTTTTAAATATAGATGCTCAGAAGCTAAGGATTCATCTCGGTATTTCTCTTACAATTTTTTTTTTTTCAGGAAAATTCTTCCTAATCCCTTTGGCTCTTCTTCAGATGAGATGGCTTTGAGTGTCTTTTCCTCATCCTGCTTATCTTTATTCTGGAAACATGCCACATTGGCAATGCCCCTATGAAAGTGTGGCCCAGAACGAACAGAATCTTTTTGGTGAATTTAATCAATGCAGAATATGAGGAGGATATATCGTTTCTTCTGTAATTTGGATACTATATATATCAAATCGCAGCCTAATAATATGTTGATGTTTTCAGCAGCTTGCAGTTAACTGAAATCATACTTGAGAACAGTATGGTCTTTGCTTTGAATCATATTTCTGGCTCACCAGCATGGTTCCAGGGAACAGAATCATGATACTTCAGAGGGACAAGAAACGCAGATAATGCAGTCAACATTGATATGAAGGGAATTATTCTCTTCTTCCCACAGAATGCTGAATCCTGCATATATTTCTATGCACCCATTCTTCAAGTTATCCTACCATTTATGCCATATGACACTTGGCCTAAGGATACATTCATATAGTAATAAAGGCATGCAAAATGAAATAAAATCATGGCAAATTACCATATCCATACTTCTCATCTGCCAGATGGAAAAGGTGAAGTATTTCCCACCTTTGCTAAGTACGACCTGAATACCAGCACCACTGAAAAGGTCTTTACTATTTTTGGATACAGCATATTCATAGCAGGAGTATATCCTCACATCTTCCAAAGGATCTTCAAGGTTTTAAGTTGTCTTTTTTTTTTTTTTAAGATTTTTTTTTATTTATTTGACACAGAGAGAGATCAAGCACAAGCAGGGGGGCGACAGTGGGAGAGGGAGAAGCAAGTTCCCCACCGAGCAGGCAGCCCGACGTGGGGCTCAATCCCAGGACTTTGGAATCATGACCTGAGCTGAAGGCAGATGCGCAGCCGACCAAGCCACCCAGGCGCCCCTAAGTTGTCTTTTTGAAGAATAATTTCTCCTCTAAGTATGCCCCCTTTTTATTGGCATTAGGATGATACAGCTGGAGGGAGGAAAATAGATGTTATCACCAACAGCACCCTGGAGGACAGGGAGAGGCTCTATAGCATACCTCATTTAATCCTTACTACAAATCTGAGAGGCACATGTGACGGCCTTTATGTTATAATCTGAGGAATAGAGATTGAGAAATGAAGTGGCTTGCTCACCATCGTGCAACCAGTAACTGCATGATCTGACTCACATTTAAACTCAGCTTTTACTGACATCAAATCCATCCCCTTTCCACCATTCCCTTCTGTCTCTTATAAATTATAAATGGATGAATTCTAGTCCTAGCGGTTATATTAATTTAACCTTGAATATCGTATTCATAATTAAAGATGTCTTAGCTTTTGCCAAAATACATATTTGAGAAAATGAAATATGATGCAAATTTACAACTGAGGGTACACCTTGCTCAATAGATAAAACAGAATTTCTGTTTGTAGCTGGTGAGAGAAAGCATTTATTCATTCAACATTGACTCAACACAATTTGTCAGAGTGCCTGATAAAGCAGAAACTTTTTTTCGGATTTCATTTTTGTTTATTAACACCATAAAAAATACATTTTAACCGTGGTTACATTTACTAAGCATCTGCTATATGCCAGGCACTATATTTGGTCCTTCACAAAACATAATCACAAATCTTCACAATATCCCTCCAAAGTAGTTCTTAATCATTTGCATTTTGAAAATGAGCAAACAGAGAGGTTATTTGCCCAAGGTCACACATGAGAAGCAGTTAAATTCAGTTTTGGCCTGAATCTAAGGTCCCTGATCTTTCTAGAATTCCATGATATTCTTACCTTAACTGCATAAATCATTCAACATCTGACAAGTTTTGGACAAAGATTCTCCTTCCACATTTATTCCTTGTAAAAAAAAAAAAAAAAAGAGCACTGGATTGGAGGGCCAGGAGCCCTGACTGCTAGCTGGCTTCTCTTATTTAATACTCACAAGACCCGAGGCCACTTAATGTCTTGAGGTTTCAATTACCTCCCTTAACTTTATCTAGACAATTTATATGACCACTTCCAGATCTGAATGACAACAAACTTCTGGAACAAAGATGTCATCATTAATGCAATTACTGATTAATATTCTCCATAATTCTAGAGACTATTTATAGAACATTTTTCTACTTTCCTATAGGTTAAAAAAAAGAATAACTCTAATTTAAAAAATGCAAATACACCAATATGTATTCTTTCTTCTTCAGCAACATGAAGTATTCATGCACAAATACTTCCCAAATAACCTCACATTAATAGGTTACTCATGAATTTTTATGTTTTTGTATAATAAACATATACATCACAAAAATACATGAAAAAAACCCCTTTAAACCGAAACAGTCCCAAATATCTATAGTCACGAAATTCAGTTAACATTTCATCTTCTCCCTCCCACGCCCGCCCCTGCCACCTGCCTCTAACTGTCACTGGGATTACAAAACTCAACTAGAGCCCTACCAGTGCGCTGTTCTCTGAAGTACTTGAAAGACATTTATCTCCAGTGCAGTATAAATAATACAAATGGTTGTACTTCAAGAATCACTTGGTACCAACTCCTGAGACCTTGCCTGAGAAATACAGAAAGAACAAAGTCTACCACCAAGAAATCCCACTATTCCACTGGCTATTATACATGACCTCCTGTCACTGAACAATTACATCAGAGGCCTGGAGAGGGATGATGGCATATATACGGACCTTGCGTTATTAACCAAATTTAGAGTGGACCAGACTGTAGAGAAAAAAAGTGCTCTTCCGTTGCACATGCACTTGTGAAGAACAGCCAGAAAGAAAATCTGATATAATGGAAAGAATACTGATCCCCATGAATCTGGAGGCCTGATTGCCAGTTCTTTCTCTGATGTCAAAATTATGGTCTTAAAGTTATGCAATTACTTGGTTTAGTCATTTTTACTGCACCTGAAGAACCCTACATAAACATGAAAGCCATGCCATGCACAAAATATAAAATCAGTAATCAAGGGACAGCTCCTACTTGAAAATAGGGAAGGGCCACTGGACCTCTATTATTTCTAATGACACAACTAGGTGCCTTAAATAGAGTGAAACCTAAGGAATAGAATCCATTCCTCTGTTTACCACACCATGCACTAAAATGCTAGACCATATCCAAATCTGTAAATTAAAGGGGTCTCCCCTACTTTAAAGTTTGAGATTTTGATGAGACACCAAACCAGTATTTCATAGGAACTGGGTAACATTTCTCAACATCTTTACAATTGCCATCATCGGGGAGGATGCTGATTAGGGCAATGAGTGAAAAAAACAGAAGTATCCAAACAGAGCTTCTAATTTAAGAGAAGTTATCAACATATTGCTAGCAAGAGGCATTAACTGGTTCACCAAACCATGGGTTCAATACATTTTAAGTGGATTTCAAGAGGAATACAAAGCTTCTTTTCTGAAAGTCTTTAGATAAGTAATGTAATACTCCCAGCATACCTCAGGCTTTCTCAACACTTCTAGTGCTATTTTCAATAGAGGAGAAGAGAGGCCAAAAGAATGGAAATAATGAATTCTAATAACATTTTTCATCTCCTTAACTCTAATTGACCATCGACTCCCATCTTCAGAAGATGGGACAGTGGGACAGAAAAGAAACAAAGATAAGAAGAAAACAAATGTAGCACTCCAGAATCATTATAAACCATCCAGAAATAGAAGGGGGAAAAAAAAGCATAATAGACCCAGGATTTTTTTTTTTTTTTTTGCCTTTCAGTTCTGCCACCTGTAGACTATAGATACCCCAGCAGGAAAACTAGCATCAGCGCATTCTTTGGCAAAGTCCTACCATCACAGGAATGATGGCTTGATGGATAAAATTCTTGAGATAGGATCTATATATTCATATTGTTCTTTGCCAGTGTTTTAAAATTATGTTGTATGCTGCATGTAAGGGTTTTTTTTTATTATTCTTGGACAGACACTACACATTTTTAAAAATCTGTATTTTTCCACAGAGATTACTGTTTTAAGGCACGATTTTCTTTTAGGATTTGTGAAGACATTTATGTATAGTTTTGTAGTACATATTATAGCATCTGTAAGCACAATCTCTATGACTCCTCCCATTTTTAAACCTGACTTCTCTTATCTCCTTTTTGTTTTTTTCCTCAATGTCCTGTACTTGCCCAGTGTATTCTGTTTTAGAAAGATTCTTTTTATTATTACTAGTGACCTAGGCTAAAGGAAATTTATTAATTCATGAGGATTGCTGTATTTGGTGAGCAAGGACTACAACTTATAATTCACTTTTATTCTATAGTTCATAAGATTGATGACAGAGTAAGTGTTCAGTCATTTATAGGGCAGATTTCAAGTCTTCATTTTTAGGTAATTTTGTCATAATGATGTTCTTGAGAAATTTAATGTTTAAATTGCTTGATTTAGTACTTCACATAGGGTCTCTTACTGGCAAATTCTCAATAACTTCCATGTAATGACTGAGTTTCAATCAACCTGAAATATTTTATCATTAATAAATATGAACAGTAGGTATATATAATTTCCTTGAAGCTGTGAGCTAATGACTTTGAATTTATCAAGATACACACGTGTATGTTACTGTATACAATCCTTTTATGCACTCATCTAGTCCTTGCCTGGTCCTCCTACCTTATACACGCATCCTTCATGGCACCTTATTACTTTGCTACAAGTGTCCTACATAAAACTTGGATGATAGTATCTTACTTACATGAAGGAAAGAGACTGTCCCAGATAGATCTATGAAATAATATAAGCCAATTTTATGATTATGTGTGTGTGCATGTCTGTGTGCGTGTTATGTGTTTCTCTTTCTAATATTGTGTTAGTAAATTTTGAACCAACTCACTATTCAAATACAGAATTTTGGGTAAAATCAATAAAAGGAAAATGGCAGAAGGGATAAAGAAGGCAACGATCTCTTTTTTTCTTTTTTAGTACTTTGTACCATAACTGGCACATGGTTGGTGTTCAATAATATTGATAGAAGAAAAGGTCTAAGGAACAGAAATCAAGAAAGGAAGGACAAGATGGAGAAAGACAGGAATGACAGGAAGTAGGCAGGCAGGCAAAGAAAAAGTAAAAACAAATTTTTCGAGAGCATAAAACATGTAACTTCTCTGGATATTAAAAATGTAACTAACCACATATGGACAGTCTGAAGGGTACATGCTGGAACTTAGGAGAAAGATAGTATGTTACTTCAGAGGCTAAGCCCTGTTTTAAAATTGTCAGAGTCTCTAAAATAGACAAGAATGGAAATATTGGCTCTGCCACAAAGTAACTGTGTGAACTTAGACAAAAAGTTCTCCTTATTTGAGTTTTACCTTCTAAACTTGCAAAATAGGAATAATTATGATGTGTTCTGTTGTTTTCAAAGTATGAAGATCAAATAAAATAATATATGTGATTAATACCTATGATAATATATATGATCAGATAAAATATTTGGTACCTGAAAAACACAAAGTATCATGATGCAGTTTCAAATTCTTCAAGGAAGAGATGGCTATCTATGTTTAACACATTGCCATTTTATAATTCCCACCTAAAGTGCAACATCAAAATACTAACATCCAGAGAGTCTGGGCCAAAAACTGATCTGTGCAATCAGCTCAAGTCCAGTGAAACACTGTCAATTATTTCTACATTACAATTTCACATAGAGAATATTAAATATTTTTTTGCTAAGTCAAGAGGAAAGAATGAATTATGAGTTCTTTACCAGTTTTAGCTTTAAGTTCCAATCCTTATTGTTATAATGCTAAAATAAGGCTTAAGCCACTGGAGTAAATGAGAGAGAGAGAGGCTTAGCTGAAGCTTAAACTGCTGGAGAAGTTGGCATGGCCTTGGTAAACACTGCACCCATGCCTCGCTCTCATTTAATGTGGTCGATACTTACCAGCTCCAAGCGCACGAGGTACCCTGGCGAGAGGTACCTGGAATACTGGTGGTATCTGTATGCAATCATAGAACACCCTTTTCACCTTCAAGGTTGTACTTGGTATTAAGCCTGAGCTGCAGCCTGCAATGGTTCTAGGTTGCTATCTCCAAGATACCCTTGGCACTGAGTTAATATTAAGCCCGTACACTTGATATTTTCTGTGGAAAGTAATATCACTGCAGACTTTTATGACATTCTCAGGGTCAAGTCTCTTGCAGATCTAGAATTTCTAGGCAATGAATAGCAAGTGATAAGCTAATGATTTGGGTCTTTACCATTACGTAGATTGTCCCTGTGTTTCCTCCTACTAAATGCTTTAGAGAGAATTTGATTTCTAGAGAAATAGGTTTCAGTTCAGTCTAAGAATCTTCTAACCATCTGTCAGAAGACGGAATGCAACACCTCGGGATGCATGCCTCAGCTGATCCTGTTCAACTGGTAGCAGGAGAGTATTGCCAATGAACTGCAGGGAGGATTTAGCATTGCTCCGGATCCTGTCTTCTTCCTCACTTAAGGGCTTGTATAACTTCAAGAGCTCAGTGCCGTAATTCTATGGGCAATGCTCTGTGAGAAGCAAGGATTACCTCACTCACTGAGTTACTACCTACTCAGGGAAGTTCCACAATTCCTTCACTGCCCAAATCGGTAATTATGTAGTAGTGATGGTTACGAAATCAAGAAGTTCATTTGTCATAGCAACAATACTGAGCATGCATCCAATTAGAATATAGACTTGGGAATTCTTAAATATTAAATCTTGATGGATTTTCTGTTTTACCCTCTGTTCCACTAATGTTTCAATGGAAGCAAGCGGACAACTGGACAAAACTAATCCATTTAGAAAGTGGCCTCTAGCAATGACACTTTCACAGTGGAGCTGAATGAACAGAAGCAAAAGTATAAGCACCTAAGGACACTTTTTAAAGAGAGAAAGTATTTATTTGAGAAGAACAGAAGAGATACCTCATTCTTTTAATAATGTATATATTTGAATGCATAACACTCATGTAATTTTGAAGGGATACCAAATGACTCTTCATTTCAAAAGCTTTTCTTTTCTTACTGAAGAACAATGGTTAGTCACCTCAACATAATGGAGCCATGAGTTGAATAGGGCATCAGGGCAAACATTGCCCCGAAAGCTTCCGGATAACAAAGCTGACCAGAAGAGCGCAGACAGAGGTTAACTTGTGAGCCCTGGAGTCAGGCTGCCATGTTTCAACCTCAATGCTTTTCCCTGACCAGGTTGTGTGAACCTTGGGGAAAGTATGCAAGCCCTCTGCACCCTAGTTTTTCATCAGTAAAATCAAGATTAGAATGTAATTCATGGAGTGTTGAAAGATTAAATGCATTTATACATGGAAACTTAGAGCAGTGTCTGGCACAAAGTTAATGCTCCATTATTATTATTATTATCATTATTATTATTATTATATGCAACTTACGTGAATAAAGCAAATGACATTTGTGCATATGCTATCCCAACTGAAGGGAAATATTTACATTTACTAAATTTATTATTACCAACCTAAGACTTTAAAGAAAATATATCAAGTTGTAGCAGTCCAGGTGACCATGATAATGATAATGGTATAAGAAATTATAATCATAGATTAATTTCATATATTAGAGTCCTGGATATAACAGGCAGTGAAAAGGGACATTCTGCCAAAACCCCTCACTCCATTCATCTCAGAGAGGTGATTTCTCTGAAAACCAACCCAAACTCCTAACTGAAAGTTCTCTTCAGCCTTAAATGTCTACATAAATTTCTTTACTACCACCTCACACTGATAATACAAAAAGTTAGTGCTCAGAGTTTTCTTCATGGTTTCTGCTTTGTTCCTTCATAAGGTCATAGATTCCATACCATTTCTCCATAGGCTGTCCTAGATTTAATAATCATTATAAAGAAATTATCTTTCCAATGTGTGTAAGACAATACCCACTGGGGTGAAGAATAAACATTTAATTTTTTTTCTTTAGAATAAAAAAGTTTTTAGAATAAAAAAATTCTAAAAAAAATAAAAATGTTTACTAAATACATGAAGGAATTACTATTTCTTGGTAGGGCTTATCTTACTTATTGTTTTGCTTTAGTAACAACAAGAAAACCACTTAGCCTACAATTTGTTAGCAAATATCAAGTAACAAAGTGCTACCGTGAATATGTACTCACATGTCTTATAGTGAAAAGTGATCTTAGCAAACAGTTGTTCAGGACCAATAAAGAGGATCTTTAGATTTGATACGATGGCAGGAAAAAAGTAAGAGCTGGGAAAATTATTGCCATTGGACAAAATCTCTGGATTAATTGTATTTAACTTGTAAAGCACTAGTGATCATATTTATGCTTGTGGTTGTAAAAGCCCAAAATATGCTTTAAAAATGTTTATGTCAAGCCGAAGTTATTCCCATGGTTAAGATAGGCCTCAGACTCTACAGAAATGGCTTCTTTCTTATAAAATGTGGGCAGTTTTGTAGGGAAGTAAGATTTTTAGCATGCTGCAGAGGAAGAAGCTAAGATGCTAACTTAGGGTTGCCTAGACACGAATTCTACTCCCTTCCAGAGACCTTCCCTTTCCTACCCAGGATAAGGAGCTGATCTGGTTGGTTCTGCATTTGGCTCCTGAACCAGGCAGGTGCCACTACCACTGCTTGTGAACCCAATTCCTGAATGCTGAAACAAGGTCCTGGTGTGAAAGAGCTATACTGCGATAAGAAATGAGGAGCTCAGGGCGCCTGGGTGGCTCAGTCGCTTAAGTGTCTGCCTTCAGCTCAGGTCATGATCCCAGGGTCCTGGGATCGAGTCCCGAATCAGGCTCCCTGCCACTCCCCCTGCTGGTGTTCTCTCTCTCTGTGTCAAATAAATAAATAAAATCTTAAAAAAAAAAAAAAAAAAAGGAATGAGGTTCTCAGGCCTGGCCAGCCCACGGCACTGATGGTGTCACTGACGGCTGAGTGCTCCCGTTAGATGGCAGGGGACCAAGACGAGCTGGCTTCAGATATGCTGCATTTCCTCCTGAGTGTCCGCATCATGACTGCTGATAAGATTCTTCCCTTGGCTTCTTACAGTAGCAACTTAATCCTCCCTTTACAACAGTATGCCAAGACATAAATTATCTCTTTATTTACAAATGGTACTTCTGAAGTCCATGACTACTTTTTGAAGGAAAATATTTGAGGATGTTGACTGTGTCAAGTTTTGGTAGGGCTAAAATGCATTCTAAAAGTAATTCCCTCAATTCTCCTAGTTTAAAAGTCCAAACCATCATAATATATACATATATATATTTTTCCAATCAAAAAGGGTAGACTTTTACATGTTAGGATTTTAGCAAACGATGCTTTTCTTGTCGTATGCTTGAAACCCAATTTTGCACCTCTCTCCTCTTTTAACCTACTTTAATACGGAATTGATTTTCTTCCTCAGTGTCATTTTTAATCTCTGGTCTTAATTACTAAATTAGTGTGGTTGCCATTTCGATTTTTCTTCCCAAATCTGAAATACATTTTATTTAATAAATATTATTTAATTACTTAATATTACTGTCAGTAGCTCCTCCTGGAACTGAGTTCTATAACCCTTGTACGTATGTTTGTATTTCTCTATGTCCACCTCCCACCCGCTCCCCCAACCATGTGATAACTCATCTAAACTACTGAGAATTGGCACCACGTGGCAACCTTGTGTAATATACTTAAGATTTTTCTGAAACACAGGTGTATCTCTTGGGAGATAAAGGACTTAACTGTTTACATCGAGGTTTAAAACACATTTTTCCAGAGGCTCGTAGTAATTTTCGGCCAAACTGACTTGTTGAAGGCAGAGTTCACATTTCCCACTGTATTTCTCGATACTGAGAGATTTTACTCTAAGATTGCTTTAATGTCACTTCGTCAGTGAAGCTTATTATTATTATCATTTGGTCTCCATGGACTAGTTTCCACTCTCACTTACTACCACTCTTTTCTTTGTAGTATTTTCCAAGTATATCTGAAACACTATTGATGGGATTCTTTATTTAATGTCTATTCCACTGCCAAATTATAAACCCTACTAGGGTGAAGAAAATGTCCCTCTTATTTATTTTATATCCACAGCACCTAACAGAGTGCTTAGTATACAGTAAGTTCTCAGTAACCATTTGTTGCAGTGGTGAGTGGATGAGGTTGAAGTCATCTTTACAGGTGGCATACTATTATTATTCTTTTAAAGATTTTTATTTATTTATTGGACAAAGAGGGAGAGAGAGCACAAGCAGGGGGAGTGGCAGGCAGAGGGAGTGGGAGAAGCAGGCTCCCCGCTGAGCAGGGAGGCCAACGCAGGGCTCCAACACAGGACCCCGGGATCATGACCTGAGCTGAAGGCAGATGCTTAACTGACTGAGCCACCGAGGTGCTCCAGTGTATTGTTATTGTTATTATTATTATTATTATTATTATAAGCAGCAGTGTGCATGTGTCATTCCTGCAGTTTTCTTCTGTTTCGTGGGTTTGGGTAATTATGAAATTGCTTT
This sequence comes from Ailuropoda melanoleuca, assembly GCF_002007445.2. Taxonomy (NCBI): domain Eukaryota; kingdom Metazoa; phylum Chordata; class Mammalia; order Carnivora; family Ursidae; genus Ailuropoda; species Ailuropoda melanoleuca. The sequence goes on along the minus strand of NC_048228.1, from coordinate 29,125,222 downwards.
ACCCTTAGGGCTACAGATTCATAGGAGGAAAATAATTCAAACGAGCAAAGTGCTCTGCAAATGTTTAACTCCAGTTTGGAAAGGGTATCAGAACTGGTTATAATAGTAACTCAAAGTGAGATAGAGCTCTGTGGGTCTGGTCCGGTACTTCGGGGCACTGTCTTGCTATTCAATTTCCAGAAACAAAATGCTACAATCAGTGCATGTGTTGATGGCCTACCGTGTATAATGCCTGCTACTTGGCTTTACAGTGTGTATCCAAGAGCCCCTGCTGCAAACTAATGATAATCTGATTGGGAAGTTATAACAATACTAACTATAGGAACAGCTAAAGAGAAAAAACAAATGTTAAGTATGAGGGCATATGATTGGTATTTCAGGCGTTCAGAGAAGGACTACTGACAGGAGTCTTCATAGACACAGACGGGAGTCTGAGAACAGGCCATTTAGATGGTCATAGAAGAGGGAAACAAGTATTCGAGACAGAAAAAAAGTTATGTGGGCAAAGATGTAGTGAAACAGCCAGCCAGAATTTGTCCAGGGGGCGAGCAGAACAACGCCGCTGAAGTAGAGCGTTCACCCACAGAGAAGCAGAGAAATAGGTTATAAAGGTAGATGAGCCATAAAGGGAGACTGTAAGTAAGAGGCTGAGGAGAGCGGGGTATTTTCCGTCAGTTTCCCTTGAAGCCGCTGACAGGTGGCATAATGATAGCAACATAAAATATTCAATGATGATAATATCTTAATACCGCACAGCATTTTGTTTCAAAGTAATTTCATCTATTATTCACAAGAAGAAATTTTTTTTCTCATTTGCAGAGTTGTCACTGCGTGTCAATACATGTAAATGAGCTAGCTGCTTCAGGGCAGGGCTGTGATCCAAGCTCCATCTTCTGCCCCAGCAGGCCACAGGAGCTGTCAGAGGAGGGGACAGGGGCCGGGGAGGGGCGGGGTTTCGCCTGTGTGCAGCAGGCTGGCAAGGCTAAGAGCTGCGTGAATCCGTGCGGGCTACACCAAGCACGGGCCACTTATGGTCCACCTAACTTTTAGAAAGCCGCTTTTCATTGCAGCCAAGTATGAGCTACTAGTCACAGCTAACAGCCATTGACACAGGAAGCTGGTCACACACCTGTGATTGGTTTTGAGACGGCAGAAAATACCTATTTTTCTCATTGCTTCATTTTGCCAAAGAGCTATCACTGCTGCATTCATTTGCAGGTGCTTAAAAAAAACATCGTATTTTAACTATTGGGTTATATACAACTCCCGAGGCTTTTATGGTCATCTGTTTCTAAGAATCAGATGGTTCTTCGCCGCTATCTTTCCATGGATGATGTTTGGAAGGCACTTACAACCCAGCTCTCTAGCACTGCCTTTTACAATTCTTGTTAACATTTATTTTATTCAAATACAGTAATCCTCACTTCAGCCGTGAATAACTGACTCCCACTCCCACATACTGTACACAGTGTTAGCATAATAGCTTTAAAGTGCTTCAGAGATTTTACACAAAAGTCTTTTGGAATTAGGCTCAAACTGAAGAATATATCTTTCTTCTTCCTCTCAGTTTATCTTTTTCTCTCAGGAGAGTTTTTTCTTTTATGAAAAGGTTCCCAAAATGAAATGCTTCTCTCCCCTTCCTGAGAGACTGTGATCTACCCTAAAGACTAGAGAACACACTGAGAGAACTACAAAGCCTCCAAGATTGCAATCCACTGATGTCTATTGTTTTTTTTTAAGTCCGTGCCTTGTTAAATCGGAACCATAGACAAAGGAGCAATGCATACCCTGTGGGAGAAAGAGCCATTGATTGGTCTCAAGCAAAACTGCTACCCAGCATTGTGATGAGTGGAAAAATTCTAAGTCTGTTTTTATGGAGTGAAATCCCAAATTTTCTTTTTCTTAGTGTTTTTTTTTTTCTTACTGTTTTGACTTTTCTTCAATCGTTAAAAAATACTTTTATGTATAGTCCATGCTACTTAGTAATTGGTCTCTGTCAAGAAAATTACTTGTTTGGGCACTCCTTTCACTAAGTGAAAATAGAAAAAAAAATTGTTCTAATGCCATAAAGAAATAAGAACCCAAGTGTTTAGATTGTATATACTTTTGGGAAATAGTAGGATCATGATGGGACATACAAGATGACCCACCGAGTTCCTGCATTCGTTACAGGTACTGCAGGGGAGTTCTCTGGTAGGAGAACCCACATCTAAGTCAAGGGAATTCAATCTTACTGGTTTTATACAGAAGGCTTCAAGATTGAGAGTCTGTCTGGCCAAAAAAAAAAAAAAAGTGCGGCTTAAAAATAAAAGTTTCAAAACCACTGGTCTTGACTTTATTTTATTCTATTTTTCTTTTTCTAATCAAATGTTCACCGTTCTTTAATGTCCAGATCACGTTCTCCCTTACACAAGGCCTTCTCTGACCATTCTAGAAAACCATTCCTTGTCCAACGTACTTAGTGTTTAACTCTGTGTTACTTCATGACACCGTGTCTTAGATTTGTATTAAATCATCCAAATATCTTACTTCATCAACTGGCTTATAAGCCCTTGGCACACCAAGAACATGTTTTGCTTTACTTTGTATGCATCTTGCCACAGAGCACTAAAGAAATTAGTTTTTCTAGAAATTAGGAGACTAGGAAACAGAGGACAACTCTCCCTTGCCCCCCGCCATCCATCGTTGTGATAGAAACTTCACAGTGCCTTCTGATAACTTCATTCCAGGGCCACAGAGGAGGGCCCACCACAGTCAAAATGGCGGTGTAAGAGGCTGTGAGGTGTGGCCATCCCACCCACCCAGAAGGCATGTTTCTCTGCGCTGTGGAGTCGGGACAGTCATGTGAGGTACCTACAGGGCAACACGGATGTATCAGGGATGGGGGGACGGCAAGGATCTCAGCAAGCCACCGTCAGATATGCTGCATCAATATTATCTAGACCAATGCCACCTAAAGTTAATGGCTTTTGCACATCTTATCACTCATTCTTCACATCCGTAACACTCCATGTCATTTCCGAATAAAGAAATTACCTAAAGGAGGATAATGTGTCCCTTGCTCCTCCTCTCCTTCCCATAGTCAGTAAAGAATGCCCTCGTTTCCTGGTCTTTCTTACACACACAAGTATGGAGTTTCGTAACGGAAGTACAGGATACGAAACCAGAAGACGTGGGTTTGATTCTAGTTCATCACTACCTAACTGAGGGACCTGGGGCAAAGCAATCAGCCACAGAGACTCACTCTGCATATTAAAAGGGGGTGGGGCTAATGATATTTACTTTGAAGTTTAATTCAATTTTTTTTTTAAATAAATGAACACATGCCCACCTGCTGCAGGATCCGACTCATGGCAGGTATTCAATAAATGCAATTTCAATTTGAATTTGAAGCAATAGCTTCTTTTGCTCATTTTTCTTAACCCCTGACATGCCCAATCATACTGTTCTCGTTGAAATCCACATTCTTTTGAAGAAGCACGATTTTGGATTACTTTCAATTATTATTTCTTTTAAAACCTGATCATTCAGGGACGCCTGGGTGGCTCAGTCGTGAAGCCTCTGCCTTCGGCTCACGGAGTGATTCCAGAGTCCTGGGATCGAGCCCCACATCAGGCTCCTCCTCTGGGAGCCTGCTTCTTCTTCTCCCACTCCCCCTGCCTGTGTTCCCTCTCTCGCTGGCTGTATCCCTCTCTGTCAGATAAATAAATAAAATCTTTAAAAATTAAATAAATAAAAAATAAAAACTGATCATTCAGAGCAGTTCACCACAGACCCTGCTATACATCAGAATCTCCTGGAGAACAATTAAAAAATGACAGTGCCTGGGCTCCACGTCTGACCAACTGAATCTGTAACTTTGAAGACAATGACAGAATTTGCACTCAAGAATAAATTAAAAAGCCAGGGGGAAAAGACTGGCTAAAAACACTTCATTCAAGAGGGATCTAAAGCCACTTACCTTTGTTATTGTATACATCTAAGTAATTTGGTGCTGAGAAAATTGTAATTAGAGAAGGGAAGCCTGTCGTTTGGCTTTTCCTGTACATGCGATACCTAAAAACAACAAAGATGAGTTACAACAAGGCTATTACAGGGGGAGAAAAAAAGATGATATCAAGTTACAGATTTAAAATAGAATATTCAAGTTATATTTTATCACTCTGAGAGGACTCAATTACATAACATTAAACAAAATTTTCTCTCTAAAGTCTGTTATACACAGACATGAATTCCTCTCAAGGTTGACAATGAAAACACACAATCACATGTACAATATCCAAAGAGGCCTTTCCTAAGTTTAACAGGCCTAAGGGAGGGTGGAATTCCAGGCAAAATCGTAATTCATATCCATGTGTGCAACAGAGAAGACAAAGGTCACTTTTTGCACGAAGCTATCCCGTACCTACCATGTTTTTTAGAAGTTTGCCAATATTTTTGACATAAGACTAAATCAGCAGAGCAATATATCAGTTTTTCACACTAATAACCAGGCTGATTATTCGATCTCTCTACAATATCTACAATATTCTGGTATGGTCTTGACTAAGCAATTTGCTTTTCAAAGGATGTGTGGGGAGATCTATGGGTTTTACATATTGAAAGTGTTTCTATTTTAGAACTTTATTTATTACCAATCTCTTCTGGCATCTGCAGGTCAAAGACTATTGTCTGAGTAGGGTAATAATCAAACAGAATGAAACAGAACATCTGCAAGATCTTTGGAAATAAACCAATAAGCCAGTTACTTTTCTTCTACTTAGATAAAAGTAAGACTCTAGTCCTCAAATAATCAAAAAATACAAAAAACTCTGGCTCTTTTCCATGAAGGTGAAAATATTTCTCATGACTTCTGTGTAACAGATTTTAGGAATATTGGTTTAGAAAATTTCCTATAAAGTGCAAAACAAAATTTTATCATTCCTTGGGTATTCAGTGCCATGTTATTTCTGGCTGACTAACCATGCCTACTTTAGCTGGGTTCTAAAGTGCCTCAAATAGTACCTTTACGTAGATAGTCACCTTAAGATTTATAATTTTATAAATATTTTGATACTGTTTTCCCAGAGAAAATATCCTCTTAACAATCTTTTGAAATATTCTAGAAGTATTTATTCTGCATATTGAACCGAATTTTGCTGGTGGGAAAAAAATCAGAATGTGAAAGATAGTTAACACACTCCACCTTAGTACCTTGACATTATAAACTGTGATTGGCTATGCCTACTTGACCACAAGCAAAAGCAAAGAAACTAGATGACATAATCTCAATTTTTCCCAATTAATCAATCAAATGTTCATTTCAAACAAATATACTAATTGACTTTAACTGATGAACTTAAAATATTTTCGAATAAGCAGATGATTTCAGGCCTGTAGAGGGATTAATATAAAGCTGCTTAAAATTCAGTTGGGACAGTCCGACAAAAAACCATGGTGACACCACTGCCCTGAAAAGTGGAAAAAAAAAAAAAGAAAAAAAACTTATTTGAGGACCTGATTGGTTGGGCATATCGACAGGTTATATCAAAGGTCAGCTACAACACACTGAGTATATAGTATTGGATCAGTTCATACCTGTTGATTATTGCTTAAAAAAAGCTAATTTTGAAAGGAACTTAGGATCTGCCTTGACTTACAAGCATCGGACATGGGCTTACTTCCGAATGCGCTCATCTCTATTCCTAATTTCAGTACACTGAATACTAAGTGTTGTAATACTAAGTGTTCCTCCCTTTCAGAAAACTCAGAATATGAAGGAACGAGTTTAAGCATTTGAAGGCAAACAGACCTTTCAGGGGAGCCTTCTGAGAAGGGTACTAGACTTCAAATCCTAGAATTCATTATGCCTTTTTCTTCCTAATGCAGATTTAATGCATTATCAAACTGAGTATCTGATGTTTCTTAGTTTTCTAAGCCCTTATAATTGGCCTACCAATTATACTAACAATTATATTAACCCCAGACTCTAAATTTTAAAATTTACCACGTATTATAAAATCCTGTTATGCATTTGTTCTTTAGAAGATAGACTTTCCTCCCTCATTTAAATGCCTCTGCTTTTGTCCTTTAAAACTTCACAGGGGTCAGGAATGATAGGGATATCGTGCAATATCTGTTAAATATTTATGTGTAGTTCTCATTCACATTGCCAACCAAGACTGAAAAGTTGCTGGTAATTTACTTACTTACTGGACGGTGGGAAGAGCAGGAATGGAAAGAAATCAGATGGCCCAAGACAAGTTCTTGAGAAAGCCAGCTGAAAATTTTACCTATTCAGGGGACTTTATGACACATTTGCGACCACTCATTCCCCAGGACCCTGCCATATCTGTGTCATCAGAAGACAATTTTAAGATCTAATTTCTTCAGGGAGAGAGCCTCACAAAAAGGATCCTCTCCAGCCTGAGCACGGTGAGGAAGCTGTGACCCAGGCGCTCTGCATGGTTTCCAGAAACCCACAAAACTGCTCACCCTGCATCCTGGGCTTCATGGGCTCGGAGTATAGATAACAAATTATTGTGCTGTAAGAATTCACACACAGCCGGGTAACTGCCAGAGACAAAAAGAAGAGAGAAAGAAGCATGTGTTATGAAATCGTCAAGAGCAGCACATTTATCTGTAACATCCTGACCTATGTGATTTGATCAAGCATAATCAAACATACATCATTCATGAAACAAGCCTCTTGGCTCTCAGGACAGGTTTTTATCCCTGTGGCAGAAAAAGCACCTGCAGCCCTACTTTTTACATAATCAGAAAGGGCTGGAGATGGCGTGAATTGGACAAAGAATACAGGCCATTATATAATAACACTAGAGAAATGTCCACTCATAGAGAAAATCAATATTATCAAGTCTATATTTAAACACAAGTGAACATAAGCATCAATATAACCCGAGAATGGAATTTACAATATAAACCTCAATTTTCTCAAATACAGCACCACTTGTATTTGGATGCACGTGTGTGCCTGAGTGCTCTACCGCATGGACTGTGTTAGGGAGTGGGGGAGAATATGTCTTCTGGAAACCAAGTTACCAACTTACTTATGAGTACGTTAACTGATATATCACTCAAAATCTAAACAGAATTATGGAATTCACAAGTTTTAAACTGTGTACTTCAAATATGATCAACAGAACTATATCTTCAGACTTATTCTTTACCTGGACTTAAGAAAAACATGAAATATATAATCGAGGTGGTTTTGTCTATTAAGGAAGTCAAAACCAAAGACGAGAACATTATTAAAAATGAAATTCAAATTACAAGCTAAACTTGTAAAACCCTTAGCAATCACTTTGCCTCTGCTCTAAGAATTTTTCATGAGATAAAAGCATGTCCTAAAAATGAGTATATTTTAGGCATTTCAAATAAAGGGGCAGCAAACCAATGCTCATTTTAATATGAACAAACTGCATATGCCCACAAGAACCTTAACTACATGCACGGTAAGAAATAATTCAGCAACTATAAAAATAGCACTTTGAAGAAATACTAAATAGTACATGTCACTCAAATAATTTATTATAAGAGAGAAGATGAAAATAGTTTCTATGTTACAGATTTTCTAAGAATTTCCCGATCAAAAGGAAAAAAAAATACCACTAATACGGCACACCATATTAGAGACGTTGATTATAAAAAAGGATTCAGTGCTTTGCAAAACTGGAATCTGAAATCAAAAACAGTCTTTGTGCATGTGCACACGTTCATGTGCATTTGCATGCATATGTATATGCGTTCTAGAATATTCTAGCAATTTGCTAGGGGAGAAAAAGGGGGGACCTTCATGAGGCCATTACTTCCTAGTTGTCTCAGGTCAGTCCAGTAAATAGACCACGTAACTTATGAACATTAGCGTAACCTACAGACTGGAGAAGATGGCTCAGAGATGCACATGTTAACGTGTCCATAGGGTTCCCAGATCAAGAGGTGAACGACATGTGTCTACAAAGATTTGTGTTCTACCCTCGGAAAAGGTGAGTATATGACCTGCCCAGATCAGTGTGTGTCAACAAAAGAAAGCTGAATGGCTGAGACACTGGATGGTCTTTACAAAATAGCACATGTGTTTGTACATATTTAGCCGTAAAGAGCCCAGCCAAGGGATGACAATGTAGGGCAGCACCCAATAAATGTTCCTTTCCTATCTTTTTCCACCATTTAGTTCTTTTGCCCTTGAAATTCGTTTTTAAAAAGATAGTTTATTGCTTTGTTGTACCACTGAAAGAGGTTGTTTGTCTAGGTTTGTCACTTTTTGTCCTTGGGCAAATGGCTTGGCAGCACTTTTTAAATTTATTTTTTCCTTTTGTTAGAACCTACACTAGACTTATGAAAGCATAATTTTAATACACTTTCTTCATGCTAAGTTTGATACCCTTATGTGTTTAAAGTTTTGCCTCATGGAAATATAGATCTGATTTTTAATGGTAATCTAAAGAAAATAAAATTAACCTTGCAGCAATCTGCTAGGTTAATAGCATTAAGTGAGGAACACTTGTATTATTACTTGGAAGGAACTCATTTTGAAGAAAATCTTTAGAAATTTAAAGGCATCCATAATCAAATACTCAAACTCTCTAAGAATTGCAAACATTTTTCTAAATAAATTTAGAAAATCCTTGAAGATCATCCATATTCCCACTATTGATCAACAGCCTGCCTGGGATATATTAAAGTCCTTAATAATATTAGGTGGGAAACAAACAAACTTCACAACACTTTTATGCTTTTCAATGGAAATGATGATATACCAAAAAGTGTTCAAGCTAAAAAGCACTAAAGAAGATATATATGGAATGATAGAGAAAGCAGGGTTCAGAACCCCTCATACCACAGAGGGAACTGGAAAATCCTTTATTTCCCACCAATTTGTCAAAGACTCACTGGTGATGTGTTCTATTTGTTAGAAGACTGTATTAGGCACAAGGAGGGTGGTATGGTAAATGTAAGGTGTAGTTTCTGTCTTGATGATATTCATTATCTAGGTAGGAAAGTAAAACATTTATTCAGACATTATGAAACAAAGAAAGCACATTGCTCTGAAGAAATTTTTTGAAAACTATCTATCCCATGTTAGATCTTTTGTTTTCTTTCTTTCTTTCTTTCTTTCTTTCTTTCTTTCTTTCTTTCTTTCTTTCTCTTTCTTTCTTTCCTTCTTTCTTTCATCTCACTAATGAGGTGAAGCTTCTGAGGTGTTCTGTGCCCACCGAGGAGAAAGAGCCCCTTTTCCTCCAGGCTGGTGAGCACAAGCATGGGCCCATGACCTCCTTCTGAGCACAGGGTTGGCTGGAACTCAGTCCTATTCACAACCCGTTCGTGGGCACCCTTGTCAGGCAACCCTAGTATGATTTTGTTTAACCCAATGTCCTGGACATGTCTTGAAAGAAGACTTAATGCAAAGATCGGTGAAGGCCAGTGAGACTTTCAGCTTTATGATACTCATTTACCAGCATGCACTACTGTGTTTGGGGAAGAAGCTGTACTCTCTGAAAATGCTTTTTTTTTTTTTTTTTCCTCTTGGAACATGATTATTCCTTAAGCACTAGAGAATGCTTTCCTCTGAGTAGAAAAGGAGGTGGAAATTTCCATGGAATAGTGGGAATCCTTAGATCTGGGTTCTTATTCCAATTTCCTCTGTAAGCTCTGGAAAATTGCTTAACCTCTTTGAGCCTGAATTACCTCACTGGTAAAAATGCAGGCGGTAACATTTATATCACAGACTGGAGATAAAGATTAAATGAGTTAGCAATATATGTAAATTCCCTAGTCTAGGGCCCAACTGAGAGTGGTAGACATTTCACAACTCCTAATTTTCCTTCTACCACCATGTTGTGGAAGAAAGAACGCAGCATAGAAGTGAGTCAGCAACCTCAGAATCGGTAGTAGCTGTTGTGAAAAAGAAACCCACTGGCCTAAAATGGTATCACTTAGGCCAAGTCACCAACTGGGGCGTCTTACCTAACCTAATGGAAGTTTCAACCTTCCACTGAAAAAGTAAATCTTAACTGGTCAATCAGGAATGTTCTGACCAGCACCAGTGAGGTAATCTGTCACATGGGCCCTTGGCCTCCACCAAACACAGATGAGGTAATCTGTGGGAGACCTCCCTCCCCCCTCCCCCTAAGGCCAAGTGACTGGCCTGAAACAAGACTTTCTTTTCTTTTGCTAATAACCTCTCACCCCACCCTCCTTCCTATAAAAACCTTCCATTTTGTACAGCCCCTCAGAGCCTCTCTACTTGCTAGCAGGGATGCTGCCCAGGTCAAGAATTGTTTAATAAAGCCAATTAGATCTTAAAATGTAATCCATTGATTTTTTTTTTTTTCTTAACACTGTTAAATTTATTAGTTGTGACTCGTGTTAGATCATAAAGGCAATGACGTACAGGGAATACTAGATAGGAAAGGAATTAGAATGAGAACGGGAGAAGGACCGATGCAGACTGAGCACGAACAAAGGTAAAGAAGGTAGAAAAGACAAAAGTGAGCAATGGGAGAAAAACTGTTTCGGCCTTAGAGAAAATAGTTATTATTAGACTCGTTCTGTGTATTCTCTTATTTTTGTTCCTTCCTATATTAAACTATGTTTCAGACCTTGAATTAAACCTCCCAGGTCTCTATCTCTTTAAGATATAGCCAGCCAGCATTATTAAAATACTTTTTCTAAAGCTTGTATGTCTTTATTTCTACTGAGTAATTTTTCTTTCTGGAAAAGCTACTCTTCTGCTAAGCCTTAGCTAATTACCACCCGTAAACCCTTCCCCTCAAACTCACCTCATCCGAGGTGTACAGAACTGCTTCATCCACCATGCTCCCCCAACGTACTTGTCTAAGATGATATCTAAATTATGTTTTTATCTCTGCTCTCCAGCAATACTGAATGCCTTAAGAGACGGACATTACTGCATTTGTCTTCATATCCTAGATGCTTAGCAGCAATCTGTCAGCTTATCGGAGCTTACACTCCATCACTGGAGTAGTCTCAGCAGGGCAGTAGAGCTGGTGAGAGAGGGAAAGGTTTCTTTCCCTCGCCGGGTTCAGCAAAGCAGAAGCAGGAGCCCCCAACCCCTGCTAAGGGTCCAGGAGGAAGCCTCTCACTGCCTCCTTGGTGTCCTCACCTTCTCCCAGCCCATCAGTAAGGGAGGACTCTGCCCCACTGCCAAGCTCCTCCCCTGCTTCTGGGGGCTGGGCAACAGGCCCTAAGCCCTGGGGTATCACCTGGATGCCGGGAACAGATACGCCTGCCTTGGTGGTTTTTTTTTTTTTTTTTCTTTGCCCCAGGGTTCTCTAACTAATTTCGTTTTACCCACTAGGTTATCAAGTCTGGAAGGGCTCCAGCTCTTCCTGCCAGAGCTTAAGTCCTCACTTGCACTTGGCTATAGGCTGCCTCAGGAGCAGTGAGCAATTTTTATTTAAGGCAAACATTTTATTGAAGCTTAACATCTATACAGAAAAGTGCCCAAATCAGAAGATTACAAATGGATGATCTATCTTCCCCTTGTAAGTAGCACTCAGATCAAGACAGAGAACATTCATTACCTGAACCCCAGCCACGCTTCATAGCTCCGAGTCCCTATCGCCTCCTCACGGAGGGTGCCTGCCATCTGGCTTTGAACACTGTAGATTAGCTTTCTGTAACCTTAAACTCTTACTTCAGGGCTGTCATCCACACGCCCTCTAGTATCTGGCTTCCTGCACTCATCGCTTCCTTGCGGCATTCCCCCATGTCGTTATGTGCAGCTTTGGTGAACCCCTTCTCCTTTGCTGTATTTAGTGTGTAGATACACTACAATTTATTGTTCATTCTCTTAAGTAGATAGATATCTGGGTTGTTTCCATTTCTTGGCTCTTACGAATATGACTGCCATGAGCAACCTTTTGGGTGCAAGCCTGTGCACGTTTCTAGTGAATATAAAAATAAAAGCAGAATAGCTCAGTTCTGTGTATGTTCAGCTTCAGTGTACACTGAAGCAGCTGACTCTAACTTGGGATGAGAGGTAAAAGGGGACCATTCGGATGGTCATTTTTCTAGATGTGTTGTCTTCCATCATATTTTCGTAAACACCACTTTCCCTGCCTACAAAGAGCCTTCCCAAGTGACACTAGTTGGGTATGTCCTGTTCATCCTTTAAGACTCAGATCTAATAACACTTCTACCGCGTGTTGTCCCTTAAACTCCAATCTACCCCTGTTTGGGCTAGGCCCCCCAACTCTGTGTGTGTATGGCTGTGTACGTGTGGACGTCCGTGTGCGCGTGCGTGGATATGTGTGTGTGTGTGTATGATAATCTCCACATTTCTCACGGCATTTCTCACCTTGAATTTTATTTGTCATAGCGTATGGGTCTTTGCCACTCAAAGGCACCCTCCCTCCAAGGCAGGTACTCTGCATATCTGTAAAGCCTCATGGAAGGCATATATAATAGGTGCCCAACTAATGTTTATTACATAACTTAATGAGGGAATGAATTCTCAAAAGGATGCCCATTAAGGAAACCATACAATTTGGGGAAGGGAGTGGGAAGGACATTGTGAAATTTAGATGTGATTTTAATGAACTAAAAATGAAAGTCTTGAACTCAGAATGGGAAGCAGGGAAGGCAGAGTAGTTTAGGTGCTGGTGATATTTTTAAGAAAGAGTCAATAAGAGGTGATGACTGATTGGTGGTGATCTCAATGCAAAAAGAGCAAGTGAAGATACCTGCTAGTCTACATGACTCCTGATAGAACTGTTAAACAGTGAAACTAGGAGGAATCCCCAGTGGGGAAGTAAACCATAACTCTTTTCAGGCAAGGTGAGTTGAAGTTAAGGTGACCATGGGGCATCTAAGATACAAAACTTCCAGCAGCCACCTTATAGAAAAGTCCAGCTCAGGAAAGATAAATAGATGAAGGGGCTAGATCTGGTCATTAAACCACAGAGCTGATACAGTTTACAGGGAAGCTAAGGGAACAGGTGAGGCTCCAGGGAAAAGTGTAAAGAAAAAAATGTCCAAAGCAGGAGGACGACCAAGAAAGGGCAGCAGAGGCAGGGATCTGCTGGATAAGTAGAGGACAATCGGGACACGGGAGAAGGAGGGACCGGAGGATTTGCAGGTGGAAGGGGTTGGCAGGAGAGTCAGCTGCAGAAGAGAAGGGGGGCTGCAGGCGACGAGCAGACACACGGCTGATCGGTGATGAAGAGACTGGCAGGGACTTGAGTGAGCCGCAATCTGCAGCTTCAAAAACACTTTTAAAACGGTTGTCAAAATGTTCTGTTAAGTCTCAGAGTTTAGAGGAACTTCAGATGTCTGATGTAACTCCCTCCTTTTGATGTAAGCTAAACCTAGAACACAAAGCTTACGTGATTCATCCAAGGCAGACACACAAACTGCCAACCCAAGCACCAAATCCAGCCAACAGCTTTGTTTGGTCTACATGAAAATGAAATTTTTACCTCCAATTTGTCAGGATCCTCACACACTTTTACAGTGTGAGGCTTGGCCTGTTTCAAGTATCTCCAGTCCTGCCTGGACATTATAGGCAATTGAGTTCCCAAACTCCCGTCTAAGGTCACAAAGGTAATGGTAGCACTGGGGCCAGAGCAGAGGATTCCTTCCCCCCGCCCTCGCCCGCATCACACCGTCTCTTCTCTAACTCAAGGCGGTCTTCACGCCTTCGTACTGAAGCCTCTTTCCGTAGAACTTCATTTTATTTACATCATGGCCCAGACAGTATGTTAGATGAGGCAAGGGTGGCACAGCAAATTAAATATGCATACTCTATCTAAACGCGTCAAATAAAACTGGGAGGTGCCAATCAAAATAACCGCCAAGAACTCAAACAGGTGGTTGCCAGCGAGTTCCTCAACCAATCACAGTGTTCCCCCGTGTGCCCCTCTAGATCAGCTTTATAAAGCCTCAAGGGAACTACAGACAAAGGAATCAAGAAGCTCTAAGAGAAAGAGTCCTGTCTCTCCTCCTTAGATCAAACAGAATCCAGACGGCTTTGCCGTTCATCAGTCTACAGGCCGCAGATTCAGTCCGGGTTTGTCACGGCTACAGGTGCTAAAGAACCTCTCATGAGAGGAGTTAAATAACCACTTTGTTGAGAACAAAGTGTGAAAACATGCATAATCCTCTAATTATCTAGCTGATGGACTTTACCTCTGATGTAAACACGTCTGTGTCGATATTGACAAAACAAAAAATACCGTAACTTTATGCACGCTCAGTACAGAACCTCATTTAAAAATGATTTCTTTCAACAGCTGACTCAGAAAACTAGTAGAAGAATGTTATCTATACTATGAATGAAGAGAGATCAATGTGCCTCAACATCAAAATCAAGAGGTTTGGCTTTTGGGGCGCCTGGGGGGCACAGCGGTTAAGCGTCTGCCTTCGGCTCAGGGCGTGATCCCAGTGTTCTGGGATCGAGCCCCACATCAGGCTCCTCTGCTATGAGCCTGCTTCTTCCTTTCCCACTCCCCCTGCTTGTGTTCCCTCTCTCACTGGCTGTCTCTATCTCTGTCGAATAAATAAATAAAATCTTTAAAAAAAAAAAGAAAAAAAAGGTTTGGCTTTTGCTTGCTATTGTGATACTGAAGTATAACTCAGTGGTATCAAGTAAGTAATTTGAACACTCATGGTATGACGAGGGATTTAACACCAGATTTTAAAAATCGAAAATCTTGCTTTGATCTATTTCAACAATATTTCTCTTTTCATTAAAACTTTAAGCATATTTAATAAAATATTGCTTCCACATTAATTACTGAAAAGAAACCTTAGGCTTTGCAGAAATGATTTTACCATGCTTCTTCATTTCACCCAAAATAGACTCATTTGACCGGGTGCCCAAATTTCTAAAACACAGAAATGAATTGTAACCTTTCCGATAAATGAGCTCGGAGCAAACCGCTTTATCAATATTTATAACAAAAAGTATTCTCTGAAGGATGCTTGACAGTATACAAGACTTTCTGTTCACAAACTAATTTCTCAATCACTTCAACAGATACATAAAAGGAAACTTTTTCGCCTGTGAGGGAAACTTCAGATATGGAACAAAATGTTCCACCACTGAACAAACTGATCAACGTTATGTAGAAGGCTGATGGCTGCTCAATCTCGAGACGGAAGATAAGTGCCTGTGTTGGAGCCCCCCAGCCTTCCCAGCTGCTCCCCTGCCGGGGCTGGAATTAAGCATCACTTCAGGGCACATCACATGCAGTTTGTAAGTTTTGTTTTGTTTTCTTTCAAGACGATGTATTATAGATTTAACATTCTCGATTTCTCCACAACCTCCTTCTCCTGTCTGCCCACTGTCACATTAACTGTATATCTGATGCTAAGAGAACCTAGTGAAACGGAGACTAATCAAACACAGAGGCAATAACTGCGCTGAGACACCACGAAAATCATGGGGACACAAAAACCCAACTGTGTCGCCGATTTCCTTCTGAGGTGCTCTGAAACGTCTCGGAATGGGCAGATTCCCCTACACTGGCTAATATAAAAAATACTGTCACAGTTTTGCAAAGTGGCTTGTCAAAATGCTAAAAATAAATTAACTGCTAATTTTAATTTACCCAGGAAGTCTAATAAACTTAAGAAAATTTAAGAGTAACTTCACTATCACTTAATTAACAGATTTAAAATTGTTTTCCAGATGTAAGTTATGACAACGGGTAAAAAATATTTTAAGTGATTATATAATTGAATGAAAATTCAAGGCTGGCATTGAATTTTTTCCTACAGTTCTTGAAACAGAACACATTTTCTACTAAATTCTACTATCTTCTTTGGCTGCCTCGCCACCCTGATACCACATGCTTCTTTTATGCCTTTTCTGTTCTTCACAAATATTATATCTGTGTGTTTATACAAATGTTTTATTTATCTTTTCCTTTTGCGAGCGCTAAGAACCCATCCGAACCAGGCTTGCAAAGAGAAACTCTCCCTTAGCCTTGTGTCCTAGAGAAGTTATATAAACATCATAAGCACACCCACGAACTGGTAACTTAGAGCATCGATGAACCGAGCGTGCTCCCGAGGGCGAGCCGTCCATCCTCACCTGTAGAAGTACGAACACCCCCTGACTGTGTTGTGAGTGAAATGTTCCTGAGTCTTCTCGTTTCCAAAATCCTCCAGCGGGTCTGACCACAGGATATCACACATAGGTCCATAAGCAGGTGGTTCTTTGAATCGGTCTAACTAAGAAAAATAGAAGACAGAGAGCAAAATGCTAATCTTTGGAAGCTTGGAACTCAGAAAGTCGCAGCGTCGATGCAGTCCCTGACTTCCTCCCCAGCTCAGTGCCCGGTGAGGGCAGCCCTCTTGCTCTCTTCCCGTTTGCTCTTCTTCCTCCTTCCTCCCCATTCGTCCAGGCTTCCTCTCTCTCCTCCAGGTTTCCCCTCGTCCTTTGGATGAGCCTCTTCATTTCATTATCTGTCTTCGTCTCACTCTTTACCTCCCTCTTGTTTCTTTAATTTCTACTCTTTGCTTCTCTTTTCCTGTCTCCTAGTTTACTTGTTATCTTTGCTTTCTCTCCTCCTGACTTACTTGATCGATCTGAGTATTTTAGTCATTACCAGCTGATGTGACTCTGTGTTTCACTTCTTGAGGACGAGCTTTTATGTTGTTTTATCTTTGGGGAAATTTCTATTACTGCCTCCATTAAACTGAGGTTTAGAAGTCTGGATGGAGAACAACGTATGGTGTTGATAATGAACGATACGACTTTGAGAACAAACGGCTTTCATTTAAAGAGCAGCCACTCGTGGAATGACATTCTGGATATTCAGTATTAGGGGCTATCTAAGTTTTGAATTAGAGTACAAGCCTGTTGTAGTTTATCTTAGTAGTTACAAACCAAAAGGAATGATAAGCACTAAAATAAACCCAAACTTAGCTGGTCATTCTTCAGCTCACAATTCTAAGCTTTATGGTTTCACCCAAACCCTCATATGAAATCCATTTTCCAGCTATAAATGTATAGCAAGGTCATATTTCAATTTTAAAAGGTGTATTTAGAAAGCAAGAGCAATATAATAACTGGGAATGACATTTCACCAACAATTTTATAACACTATCGCTTTCCTGTAGTTTATCCTGACTTAACTGCAATTAAAGAATCTTGGGTGAAGTTAGCAGACATTATAGTCTCTTGAAAAAAAGCATAAAAGAGCTATGAAAACCTATTAAGAACTGATATTCTTCATTTTCAATACTTTAATATTTTTCAAAAACCCATAGGGAAAGGTGAATATATAAGCCTGGCAGCCGATCAAATTCTTTTTCCTGAGACATAAAAGGTGACATAAATAATGGTTTTGCTACACACCATTTTTTACTAATATCTAAAAAGAATGAAGCAATATCTCACATTTTCAACACTCAATGAAAAACTTCAATAAGCCAAGACCCTCTATATTTCAACTATTATGTTATCCATAAAATATTCATTGCAAACTTAGACTTGTTTAAGAGACTTAAATAATTTATGCTTTTGGAATAATGCCTCCAAGAAAAATAATGTTTGTTCATAAAAATACAGAATTTCTTTCTAAGAAAGAAGAACTTATTATTAAGGGTAGAACAGCAAAGGAGGGGAGTCTTTCTGATTACTATGAATTCCCAGCTAAACGTTTGGTAAAGCAACCAGAATACAGAAATTCTGGAAAAGCTACAAAGTGTATTCTAAAATTAATACCACCAACAGGAAGAAGAAACGACTACAAAATTAATTAAATAAAGTAAGTGTGGTGGAAACTCTAACTGACATAGGGCAAAATGCAAACCTAAAAATCATTTTATGGCTAAGGTTAGAGCTTAATGACATATTTGAAAATTGAATAGAGTATCTGAAACATGTCAGAAAGTAAGTTCTGGGGATAGTGGGTGATGGTTTTAAAATTTACTTAATTTATCATAAGAGTTTAGATGATATTACAAAAGTCCATCAAATTACAGAACTCATACAGAAAATGAATCACTCTCTCCTTCAACTCCATGACTACAATTCAGTCATGTTTTTCTCCGTACTTTGTAAACAGAGAATAAATACCAATGCTCTGTGTGCTACAAAACTCTAGAAATAGATGGGTAGTGGCGTCTTTTAAAAAAAGACACAAACTCACAGAGCAGGAAGCAAAGGTTTATTTAATGTACTTCTGTTTGATTTTAAAAATAAAAATCATGCATCTCCTTTCTAATGGGAAACTAAATACTGTACTATTTTTACACTTGACAACTTGGACATTAATGAGAGAGTATTAAGGCAGAATTTGAATGTTTTATTTCCCTAAATATAGTTTTTCTTTAAAAGCCAGGGAACTTTTCAAAAAATATTGAGCAAACCAATAATAATTTAATAATAATAATAAAAAAAATAAGTAAAAGATTGTCTCTTCTACTACGTAAAACTATCTCATATTATCACATAGTCTCAAGAAAAAGATACTTCCATATTCAACCTAACTCATCTTTTTGCTGGCTAAAACAACAGTTAATAGTCAATGTTAAATTAAGTAAAAAAACCTCAAAAAAATAAACTTTCACTTAGCCATTCAATACAGTCAATAGACTATCACCACTGCTTTTATCAGATTGTTGCTTTAAAGTGTTAAGCTGTGAAAATAATAGATTTTTAAAAAAATGATAATATGGACATATTTTAAAGGTCAACTTGTGATATTTTCCCAAGAGGAAAGCAACATTTTCTAGCTTAATAGGCTATGAATATACAATGGGTTGCTTAACACCAGCCAAGGGGAAATGAAAAGGCATCTATTTTTTAGCAATCAAATATTATACATTTCAATGACACATGTCACATGGTAAAATGAACCCTGAGGTTTTCAAGATAAAAACTCTTCTCAGTAAAAATATATCTTTCTTTCTGACAGAAAGTGAATGCAAAGAAGAGATGCGTGACAACTTTAAATCCTTTTAATTCAAAAGGATAAACTTGGTGAAAAAGACAGGGACATTCACGTCTCTGGTTTGTTAATGAAGCGCACAGAATGATGAGACTTTGAGATGACAGAACTTACTTTCCTGATGTCATCTAAAGTGTTAATCTCTGGAGATAAACCCCCGTGGACACACAGGAACTGCTGGTTCATCAGAGCAGCCAGAGGCAGGCAGTCAAAGGCATCCATACAGGCGTCATATACGCGTTCTGAATACTTTATTTTACCTTTCAAAACATGATTCAAAAACAAATAACTGACTCATGATTTCATAGCGAGGATCATTTCCTTGAAACAGTTTTTTTTTTTTTTTTAAATGTTTCCTTCCCAGAATCATACCACTAGCATGGAACTACACATTGCAAAGTTCAAAACATGATTAAATAAGTTACACGTTTTGAAGAGGTAGGTCGCAGGTTTCCCCCACTATCTGAAAGTCTACTGTCCCTATGAAACCTTTTTAAGCCGAAGCAATTACCATTAATTTACATGGAAAAATCTGGGGGCGTTCCCAGATCCAAAAAAGAACCTCTTAGGCTTTTCTGATATCCTAAGACACTACTTGTAACAGATGCATAAAATAAAGGCAGGGAATACCTGTATTATTAATCTTTAGATCTACTGTTTACATTTTCGTTGTTCATCCATATTTTACGGTTTTCAGTACCATTTATATAGCAGAGGACAGAACTTTTGTATATATCCTTGCTATTGATATGCAGATGTACCTCAAAAAGTATACATACAAACAACTAGGAGACCAACAGAAACATGGCTGTAAAGCTGGCTAATTTTCCTAAATGATCTTACAGAAAAGAAGATGGCAAGAAATTTTCTAAAGTTGTTTCTGTCACTGCACATTCCTTTTCCCTTACTGACTTGTATCTAATATTCTAAGAAAAGTCTCTGTACTCCACTGAACATAGGGCTAAATGACAGAGAGAAATTTTTTTCACTGGACAATAGGGAAAATTAACAGAGGAGGAAAACGAACTTTACATGAAGTACTCCTCACTCCTAGTATTTATGTCTAAAGGAAGACGTCATCTCTACTTTTGTAAAATCCACTAGAGGCTTGTAAATCTATTGAGTCCCAAAGAGGTACAGTTGAATTTGCCCTCTATCTGCTTTTCTTGAGTGATTTGAGATGAAAGGGTAAAATTATTCCCCTGAATAGTAGTATTCTGGCTATTTTTAAAAACTAAGTTAATCATTGTTTCTTAGGACAAATTACATCAAATAGGAATTCAAATTTTCAGATCACTTTATAGAAAATTTATACTTTAAAAAGAAATTCTGAATTCTCTTCATTGTCCATGCTTAGAAAGAAATATGGAATGACACAGAATAAAATAGTGTCATTTTTTAAGTTTTTGACTTTTAAGCAATGGATATCATCATGTGCTCTTGGTATGAATTCAAATGACTAGCACGAATGGCGGTAACGGAAGAAGGTTGAAGTATACTTACATTCTTGTTTAAACGTGAAATACTCTGTTAGATGTCTACATTCATGATTTCCACGAAGTAAAAACAGTGTTTTGGGGTAAAGAATTTTCAAGGCCCACAAATACAGCACACACTGAAAAAAATAAGAATAACATAAAAATAAATATTTTCTCATTATACTTAAGGATCCCATTGCTCACATGTGAGGAAGACATGAACTAATGTGTGACTATGACCAAAAGTCCCCAAAGGCTAGGCCTTATAAAGGAGGATATTAACAATCAAACGAAAACATTACTTTAATAAAAAGCCAAGGTTTATATGCATGCACCGAGGATCTATGCACCGCAAGAAAACAATGGACTTTACAGGGTCTACTGGAAGAAGTCTGAATGAAGACACACACAAAATACACTGGTGTACAAGTATGAGAAGAAATGTGATTAGCAATTAATAAATAAAGACACCTCTCTCTATAAAACAAATTATTAAAAAAAGAAAAACAGAGAACAGAAACAGGAGAATTGGGAAGGAAAGTCAAGACAAAATTTGGAAGCAAACAGTGCCACCAGCCTTTTAGGCTGACTAATTTCTTTCCTTTTTCTTTTCTTTCTTTCTTTTTTTTTTTTTAAAGATTTTATTTTTTAAGTAATCTCTACACCCACTGTGTGGCTTGAACTTACAACCCTAAGATCGAGAGTCAGGAGCACAACTGAGCCAGCCAGGTGCCCCATGTCTCTGTTTTCTATTATGTTCTCTCCTTCACTAGCCTTCTTCTTCCTCATCACCTTGTCTTTTATTTCAATGCCTTAGGTATATAAAGCCTTAAGTTTTTTTGTTTGTTTTACATATAAATTAAACTGAAGGCCAGGGAATCTCACCACGCATGCTGTTAATAACTACGAGAAACATTTCATATACCTTTAAACTCTCAAATTAATTCCTTGGGTATTGCAGTTCATGTAAAAATGAAGGTCCACTTTGAACACACCCAGTTTGGAATAAGCCTGCATTGACACAGTCCTCCAGGAGTGTGCATTAGATAACTGGATCCTCAAGTACTAACATCAATGTAATTACCCTCCACTGGCATTCATCAAGAACCCACAGGGAAGCGAAAACCACTCTTTGAAAACAAGTATGCTCTTTTTTTCCTCATTAAGTTTATGTTCGAAAAGTGAGGCTAAGAAGATATAGAACCACAAAAATACGGAGATAAGTCTGATTCTGGTTACTAAAATCTGAAACCAAAAAACATACAGCATTTACATTTTTATAAAGAAATTCCCAACATAGTAGATATGCTGCATAACGTCCACTGGAAAAAGCTGCTGGTAATTCATTTGTTGGGATACCCGTGAAGAATAATCACCTCTGTCAGCTTATATAATAATTTATTAGATGAGTGGAAATGATCACGTTTGAATATACGGCCCAAGTTCTGGAGAAAATACTAATTTATCAAAGGAGGTATGTATTATTGTGTTTTTCAAGTAAGGTATTGTCTCCAGCTATGAAATTATAATTGAAGTAAACAAAAATAATGGGTTGGCGCCCAATTTTATATATATGTTACTTTAATTAATTTTCTAATAATCATTTTCTGATGATACTTATTAGCTAAAGTTCCCGTGACAGATGATATTACTATTTCTGAACAGTTGACCAAATGGTCTATACAAGTGATCCTTAAGGCGTCATGATCTGTCAATGGTGCATGATTCCCTGTTATCCCAGTGAGCAGTATGGTGGCTCAATGAGGCTCTGATTGCTATGTATCTGGTTTTCAGAGTACATTTACATGGTTTCACAAAAATAGTTATTACTCAAATTTGTCTCGCATTTCAGAGAAGATATTTATAAACCATTATTAATGTCAATGGGAGAACTCCTCCTAATTTAAGCTTTATAAGGTTGTACCCTAATACTAAAGAAATACACACACACACTTCCGTACTGGTTGTTAACTTTGGATGTCTAGTTTGGAATAAGATGAGAATGTAAGGCCTTTTAAGAACTATATTTACTTACTGAAATTGTTATATCTAATATATTTTATTTTTATATTGAGAAAGAATGTATGTTTTGGCCACACTGTAGCTGCTTTTAAAAAAGATTTTTCTTGTTGTTGTTTTTACTAAAGTATAACTTACATACGATGAAGTGCACATATTTTAAATATGCCAGTCAACGAGTCTGTCGATATGTATATTCTCATGAAATTACTAACCAAATCCAGTTACATTTCAGCACACAAAAAGCTCCCTTGTGCCCCCTCCCGATCAATAACCTTTTGGAAATGTAACCACAATTCTGAACTCTTCAGATTAGCTTCGTCTGTAAGAATCTTAAAGTAAAGTTACTATCTCTCCAACTAAAATATAAAACACAAGTTTCTAACCCCAGTTAAATGCTAGAGGAATCACTTTTTAGGACCCATATTGTCTCTCTTGCCGTCTGTTAAAGATCCTGTTTTGACATTAGCACATGGCTTTATCGGCTTTAGTTTTAATTTCTGTAACTTGCTCGTAAGTGAAACCTCAAAGGGTGATACAGAAATATTTTATGATCTGCTTTTCATACGTATTTACCTTTTTAATGATTCAATACACATTTAATATCCTTGTTATTTAATGGATAAAAAGCACCTAGTATATAGTGGGAGTTTAAGAAATACTAGCTCTTTTTCCTATAAATGAGGAAGAAGACAGGAACACCGAAGGGAGACAAGGAGGGTAGGAAAGAAAGAAAAGAAAAGGAGAAGGAAAAAGAAAGAGAGAAAGAAAACATAACTCAATTTCCAAATTCTTGGCTCAGCATACCCTCAAAATAAGAGTCCTGTTTTCACATTTTATTTCCTTCTCCCCTGTGGCAAGAATAAAATATCTTCCCAAACGTTGAATAAAACCACAAATGCAGCCAATATGGAAGAAGTGGCATGGTAAATGAAAGGGCAAGAGTGGCTTGGAGAGTGGAGCCCTGCCAGCCTTCACCCTCAACATCTGGTGGGAGACAGCTGCCAAGTACAACACTGTCTTGCTGGCAACTGTTCTGTCATCTAAAGTTCTAACATTCTGGAGACCTGTCGGTCTGAAACGAAATCATAACCTGACATTATTTTTAAAAAGGAAAGTCTCATAAAAAATTATCACAATTAATAAGAAATGAAATGCAAATTAGTTAAATAATCACTTATTTTCATCTACGTGGTAGGAGATGGCTAATTTGAACAAAATGTTCACTGAATTAATTGGTTAAGGGGGAAACAGAGAGGCATGTTACATTGGTCTTTCGCATGGCTGCATGTAAATTCCTTGTGTTAATGACTTTCAACTGGACCTTGACGGTCTTTCCAGGGTTCCTCGAAATAATTAAATGGTTACAACTTAAAATTAGTTTTAAAATATGAACAACTGAGCATCCTCTATATTTTTATTAATTTCCATCATAAACATGGTTTTCTCCTATTTAATTTATCAATCTTCCCCAATGAAGCAGCACTAAGTATATCATTTTGTAAAGGTATCGTTTTCTTCACTAGTTTAATTGGTTCACTGATAATAGTGATGATGAGTATTCTCGAAAACTTGCATCGGGGAGTAAAGAAAGATGTGAAAGAGGGAGAAAGTTAAAAAGCAAATACACAGCTTCAGATATATATCTACCAGCCTTCCAAAATAACTCTCCAAGCTGTGATACATTCCAATCAAAAGGGACGTCTCTCAGTCACGGGACAATTAAGCGAAGGAGGTACACTGGTTGGGAAAAGATCCAAACTCCCGAAATGTCAAATGCAGCTCCTCTCAGACATTGCCTGCCTGGTCTGACAAGCAGCAGACAAGCAGCGGAGCAAGAGCAATGCACTACAAAGACCATCGGTGGTGGGGAGACAGCAGACAATTTCTTCATCCTGTCTGCGGCATCACTCTGTCACCTAACATCGCTTGCTGTTCCCTTTGCTTGTTATTCTCAGGCAGAAGCACGGAACGTTGCCTGACTTGCTGTGGTTCGTTTTACTCTTTGAGTTCACACCAAAGAAACACAACAACTCTTCATGCTTCAATGTGTTCGAGGCCTGGGCTGAGACCTGTATGGAAGCAGCACGGGGAGACGCTGGCTCGCGGCTAAGCTCGTTGCCAGGCTGCATGGTGCAGACTGGCTAGAAAAAGAACGTGAGCAAGTGACTAGAAGGAACAGCCGGGCATGCCTCCGTCTGCAATTCTGTTTTTCTCTGTGTTCTCGGAGGGACGCAGTCAGACGTGCACCCCTATATACACGTATGCTTGATCAAAGAGATTAGGTAGCATAATGTAATCATCAGAAAGAGGATGGTATTTGGTGTGAGACAAATTATTACTCCAAACAAAATTACCTCTTTCATCACTACTCAAAAGCCCGCTTGTTTTATTTGGGCTAACTTTGTGGGGAATGATTTCTAATCTTGGCAGAAGGAGAAGGTGGTGGGAAGGGGTGGGGAGGGGTGCAGAAAATGAACTCCGTGTACTGCCCACAGCACATTACCTACTGCCTGGAAATACTACCCAGCAGAGACCGTATGAAATCTGAACCTACTCTTCAAAGCTGATTTGGTAAAATTAAACATAAGTGGCTCCTCTTTGCCCAGAGGACAGCCAAAGAAGAAATACCTGCAGGGGAGCCCTGAATTATTGAGGGGAATCAAGAACCTTTTGAAAGCTCTTAGGACAGTCCACGCTGGAAAGGGAATTCTCTTAAACCGATAGTATCTCACTCAAAGAGAATATTTTATGTTCAGTGCTGGACCTCCGGATTGGGGGGGGGCGGAGAGGGCTGTGTGTGCATGTTTGCAGATGCATGAGCGAATATAAAAGTGTGTATCCGTTTCTGCATCACTGATGTGTGCATTTTTTGTGGTTCTCTTTGTGAACATGGCCAAGGCATGGGGTGGTGTGGAAAGAACGCAGACTTCGAAGCCCAGCACTGTCATTTCCTATGTGTGTGAGTTTCTCTGAGCTTTGGTTTTCACACGCACAAAAAGAAGACATTGGTGTGCTCCTTGCAGAACTGTGAGGAATAAATGAGATCATGTATGCCAGGCAAACAATAGCATTTCAGCATGCAAACAATGTAAGCTTCCTTAATCCACAATTAACAGCCCCAGAGTACTCTCAGTAAATATATTTTATAGAAACATCTGTTCTATTTTAAACATGATGATATCACTGAGCCATCCCAAAGCCTCCGAAGGTCAAAGCCTAATCAAAATGGATCATTTTCATAGATGAGGACTTCACATTTTTGTTATTTCCGTATGCATGTGGCAAGTCCCTGGAGTGTACTCAGCAGACACTTAGAGTTTAATTAAAGAACTGTTTGTGAAGATGGGAACTCTGATATATGCATCGGAGAACTTTCAAATGTCCTGATCCATTTGCTATGTCATCCACATCTGGGTTCAATCTTTGATCCTTTGCTTGGATTTCAAAAGGTGCCTTTGACACAAAATATTACAACTTTCATAGTTCAAATATCTAAATTAATTGTAGACGAAAAAGAAATCTGCTGAAGAGCAAGTTAGTGATAATTGCTCCTCGAGTTCTTTAATTTAAGGAAATAGAGTTCTAAAAAGCTCCTAATTGGGGAAAATTTAGGAAATTTCAAGTAATTTGAAGCCAGAGATTCAGAAGCCTCAACTCTCGAAGTAAAAATCCAAAGGTAAATAAACACCAACCAGATTAAGAAATAATATTATCTGAAGATGGAGCTGGTGAGACAAAGGAGTCCAAATGTGTCCACTGTTACTCAAGGAGCACATGATTTAGTGCTTTATCTTTACTGGTAAATTAATAGGAAATAGTGTTATTTCTTTGATTCGATTTAAAAGATGGCAAATTCAGTTGTTAAAAATCACAAAAATTACGCCATTAAAAAAGAAATTTCCAACATAGCACTCCATCTTTTGACCAATAAATAATCACTCCCAACAGGAGAGTCTTGGGCCTTCCCTAAGAAGGTGAGCTTCAAGGAAAGCAGCACACCTATTTCGTTCATCCTCAGAATCTTACAGAGAAGCACTTTGCATGTTAAATGAATAAGGCAAATTTAAGAGTCACTCAAATAATTTTCTGAAGTATTTACTTAGATTCCACACAATCATCATTTAAGGAAAGTAGCAGAAACATTTTACACTCCATTTCTGTTTTCTGCCTGTTGCAGTATTTTACAGACCTGGCTACATATTGAAATCACCTATGGCCACAGCAACAAGTTCTGGCCTATAGGATGCAAGTTGACGTCATGGTGCCACTTCTAGGAAACATGCATAAATGAGAGGACATGCCCTTCTCTTTTTCCTTTTCCTTCTAGCTGAATGCAATAGGGGACATGATGGTTGAAGCTGGTATAGCTGTCTTGGGTCACAAGGCAGCCTTTGGAATGAGCCCACGCATCCCATGTCCATCAGAGCAACCAGGTAGAAAGAGTGTGGGCCCCAGCGCCATGCTGGGACACACCAGCTGGGCAGTCCCATCTGTGAGCTTCTACTGGAGAGAGAAATCAACTTCTATCTTGTTCAAACCTCCATGTCACAGGTCTGTTGTTATTTCGTCTTGGCAGATACAGCCCTAATGGATATAAAGGTCTTACAAAATTTGCATTCAATTGCCCTTCCCTACCGAGTTGGTCGAGTTAGCCTATGGATGAGATTTATGGAGTTTACTAATTTCTTCCCCTGTACTTTTCTTGCTTCAACTTCCTTCTTAGTTAATCTCACTTCTTTGATTTAGGGCTCTCCAGTAATGTCTGATCTCAAAATTGCTCCACTTTTCTATATTGCAATGCAATCATTTTCTGTACTTCTTTTATCACAAGGTTTAAATAATTCAACTCATTGAATCCTGGATGACCACCTATTCTAGGCTTTTGATTCTATGTAACTTTTTATAGTCACATTTTCCCACATAGATTTAGTTTTCTAGACAGCAAGGCTACACATTTTTCAAATTCTCTATAATTCTGATCATAGTGCATATACATTTTATGTGTTCACTAATACAGTATTCCTAAGTCTACTAAGTCAAAGAAACACCAAAAATTTACTTTCTCTTTTTGGATTTATATACCCAAACTATCCCTCCTTCCCTCATCATCAAGAATAATTAAGAAATGTAAGGTCCTTGGGGCGCCTGGGTGGCACAGCGGTTAAGCGTCTGCCTTCGGCTCAGGGCGTGGTCCCGGCGTTGTGGGATCGAGCCCCACATCAGGCTCCTCCGCTATGAGCCTGCTTCTTCCTCTCCCACTCCCCCTGCTTGTGTTCCCTCTCTCACTGGCTGTCTCTGTCTCTGTCAAATAAATAAAATCTTTAAAAAAAAAAAAAAAAAAAGAAATGTAAGGTCCTTGAATACAGAAAAGCTTAATATATTGGTGAAAATATTATATATATATTTTTAACATATATAGCCAATGATTATAGTTTCTCTCTATATATAGACTCAACAACTGAAGGTAGATTTTAACCAAAAAAAAAAAAAATGGTATGAGTTTTAAAAACAAAAGCTGTTTAAAGAGTGATATGTTCTTCAACATTAAATATTCCTACAGTAAATAAAACAATGAAAATTTAAAAACCTAGAATCTTTTTTATATGATTATTACGAATATATGATGTTGGTGTGAAACTTTAATAAAGTTGACTTCTCTCTTAGTTAAGAATACTTTTTTCCTTTTAAATGCTTTCTGAAAGCACATATGATGTCAGGTACTATATATAGCATGAGTTCTGCTTCTTTAACACTCATTCTTATTTCAAATCATTTCTTTTTTCTAAGATTTATTTATTTATTAGAGAAAGACATGGAGAGCACATGCATGCACGTAAGTGGGGAGGGGGTGGGGGAAGAGGCAGAGGGAGGAGAGAGAATCCTCAATCAGGCTCCCCACTGAGTGTGGAACCCAATGCAGGCCTTGATCTCAGGGCCCTGAGACCATGACCCAAGCTGAAATCAGGAGTCAGGCTCCCAACCAACTGAACCACCCAGGTGGCCCATCAAATCATTTCTTTTAAGTATCTGATGAACTCTTTCTATGTTTGAGCCACCATGTTAAGCACCAGGAAAAACAAACAAGTGAATAAAGTGAGGTCTTTGCCTTTATTCTGAATGTAATTTCTACTTACCTGAAGCAGATGCAGGTGGGAGGCTGAGGAAGAACCTGTACCCAAAGGTTATCTGTTTTATTTTAATTAATGAGTTTGACAAATTGCCCTAGTTAGATGACAGGTGCCAAAAAAGACAAGTACAGCAGCTGTAAGTGTACTCACACATACACGCAAAAACACGGACATGGACACAGACACACATGCACCTGGCTATCAATTTACAAAGATAGTTACTGCCTCACAATTATAAGGCACAGCCATGCAAACACATTCCTGCTTAGTTAAAAAACTTTGATTAGTTCTGTCAACAGGAAAAAGAATTATCTAATGTAAAAATATGATGTAATTTTTGCAAAGATGCAAATATATAAAAGGTATAAAAGGCCAATCTTAATAATAGTCATTTCTTTGGAATCTCTATGTATTAAAAAGCATATGGGAATCAACTGAAAATAGAATACACAATACCCCAAGAATTGAGTGTATTAAAGTTCTATGACAGACTACGAATTTCCTTAAGACAGTAACATTTACCACTTGTGGTTTGCCAAGATATTGTTGATCCATTCCCGAGTAGCTAAGAAATGCTGCGGACTTACTTCGATACTGAAGTACCCTCTGTCAACATAGTCCCCTAAGAAGAGGTAGCGAGTGTTGGCAGGAGATCCCCCCACTTCAAAAAGCTTCATCAAGTCAAAGAATTGTCCATGGATGTCCCCACAAACTGAAAGAAATAAAGAAAATTCATTTTATGGTCACATTATGATTCTGAATTAGATGAAAAATTACAAAATTTTAGAGCCAGGAGGAATTTAGAGCTCATCTTAGCTGAAACATTGTTTTGCAAAACAGGATAGTGAGACAGAGATTTCAAAGTTAATTAATGGTGGACATGGCTCTAGCACCCAAATCTACCAATGCACAGATTAACTGTAAAAATAAAGATAATAATGACTAGTATTGCTGTGTGTTCAGCCATGTCACACCACACCCTGTGCTAAGAAATATATGCACGTTTTCTGATTTAATACTAACAATGTCAGGGGGTGAGTTTTCCCTTTACGGGTAAGAGATACGGCGACGAGAGGTTCAGAAATTTGGAATTATCGCTACATAACTGAGGTCTGAATAAAAAAATCCTACCTTCTATTACCTCCTGAAGAAAAAGAAAGTTGATACATGTCATAAAAACTGTATTTCATTGAATCTAAAATGCCATCAATTATAAAACACATCATGAGTTTATGTACCACTAAGAAAGAGAAAAAAACCTCCATTTTAAATTTAAATTATAAAAGAACATTTTTATAAGATGTACTCTAATATCAGATGTTAAAATGACAAAAAAATATGAAATTAAAAAAAAAAACCCTGTAAAATAGTACCAAAAATCACTGGGAAATACTATTTCTTAACTTTCTCACCTCTTTTAAAACCAAAATTCTTGAAAGAACTATGCAGCTTCTCTTTTTAGAAACCACTTATTCAGTACTTATCATTTCATTTACTACTTCCAAAGCCCTAATATATATATATATAAATATATATATATAATCTTCATTATACAGATGAAG
Source organism: Ailuropoda melanoleuca (assembly GCF_002007445.2). Classification (NCBI taxonomy): domain Eukaryota; kingdom Metazoa; phylum Chordata; class Mammalia; order Carnivora; family Ursidae; genus Ailuropoda; species Ailuropoda melanoleuca. Next base: position 29,095,106 of record NC_048228.1, on the reverse strand, counting down.
AAACAGTGTAGCTAAGACAGGCTATATGGCTAAGCAAGATCACTATTCTAGATGGATGACCCGGGGTTTAAATTCAGATCTGCCTAATTCAAAGCTTTTGCTGCCAACCGTGGTGTTATAATATCTTTGACATTTTATATGTTTTACCTATGTATATGTATTTACTATTGTAAAATAATTTTATGCTTAAGTGATGAACATGACGTGTTTGTTTCTCCAACATTAAGGGGCTCATGGACTGAATGTATCAACAAATAGGAAACTTAGGAGGCCAAAGCACGCTATCATTCTATGCTGCAATCCATTTAAGATAAAACCGTTTTAGTCCACCTCCATGTCATTCTGTCATTCCCTCTCCCCTCCTCTTGTTCACCAGATGAGGGTTTTTGTTGTCTTAAATAACCCAAGTTTTTTTCTTCCTTGGATTTCCACAGGCTGATTCTTTTTCACCCACCAGTCACAGGTGCAAAAGGGTCTTTCTTGCGCACTCTGTATAAAGGAGCCGCCTCTCTCCAAAATCATTCTTCGTCCTATTAATTTGTTTTACTTTCTTCACAATACTTAACACTATCAGGAATTACCTAGCTTAGTAATTTGCATGCGGTTTCTTCCCTGATCTTTCCCATTGAAATACAACCTCACAGGTTGTATAACTTGTCAGTCTTGGTCGCTGTGGCCCCAGTGCTAAGAACGGCACCTCCCATCCAGTAGGCGGGTGGGAAACATGTGCCCCCCGAGGATTCTTCCACTGAGCCTGCACTGTGCTTCATTTGGAAATCCATTAACTGAGAAGTCAGGGATTTTGAGATGCCCTTGGGATTGACGGAGTTGGATGACAGGTCTGTAGAGTTGGTTCTGGTGCAAGCCAAAAGCCTTCAACTTGTCTGAGATGCTCGTTTTAAGTCTTTGAGTCACAGATTTCCAAACAGTGAGCAGCAAGACTGGGGTCGAATGTGCGACCTCCAAGCATCTGATGGTGGCTCCCTTACCTGGTTCTACATCAGAAACACATGGACAGGTTTGGAAACTAGACCCCTGGGCCCTGAATCGGAGTCTCCAGAGATACAGATTTGTAACCAGCTCTTAGATGAGTCTTATCTAGTCAGGAAGACTGAACAGACCTACACTTTTGAGCTTTTGTGGGCACACCTCAGCCCTCATTCTGCATGCTTGTGTGGTTCCCCTCAGAGGGATTATATGTGGGAGAGATACATGTTTGAAAGGCAACTTCTTTCAGTGTTAATTCCAGGTTGGTGTGAGAGTAGGAGTTCCTGTTATGGGAAAGGATAATATTGAAGGGATTGTTTGATCGAATCTAGGAGAAAGAGATGAACCTAAGAAAAATGATAACAAAGAACAAAATTTCTTTGGGTGTTTGAATGTAGCTATTGCTTATGCCTTGTGCATTTCAGTTTTAAGATAAAAGATTTATCCCAAATATTTGGGAACATTCACTATTTTGATACCAAACTTCAAGATGAAAGTGACTGCTACACCCAAGAGGATATTGGGTGGGGGCCATGGCACCACGCAGACGGAAAGTTACCGCTACGTGATGGTAAGTGAAAGGTGCAGCCAGGTAGCTTTCCCTCTGGATGATGTTGTGGCTCCCACCTTCCATCCTCTTAGGTATACCTGAACAGCATAAAACGCCAGCTAATGAGGCAAGCTGTCTTCTTGTTTGCTCACAGTCTCCAATTCTCCACCAAGTTCGGTCCTTTCATCTTCAACATCATTTGGTTTTAACAGCACTTTCAAAACAACCAGACTTTGACAAGTTCTGTTTTACTTTCAAGGCAAGCTCTTTCGTCATCGACATAGCCCTGTTTCCCACATTCCCATAGGTTCCCATTATTTGCTTCTCATTCCCAATGGAACACTGCTGGTGGACAGAGTACTCAACTAGGGGCCAGCACCAAAAGGCCTATTACATTGAAAAGACTCCAAAAATATAGAAACACAATACATGTAATAAAAGCACTCCTACTCTCTATGAAAATATCCATTCAGCTGGCTAAACATTCCCCCAAAATATATATTATGTCTTCAATAGATTATTAGGAAAATTGTACATATTTCCATCAGAAATGTAGAAGGTTATGGCATTAATAAAATGAACACATCAAAGATGATGAAATAAAACATAAAGGATTTTTTTTCCTGGACCATTGATACCCTTACCCACGAGTAACCTGACGTACCACAACGTGATGGTTATTTTCCCTATGAGCTGTGGTCCTACTTTTTTTTTATACTGGAGAAGTAAGGACTCCATTAGTTTTTATACTGCTCATATATACTAAGCAGCTAAATCTATTTGGTGAGAAGGTGTCATTATCTTCTTGGTTCTTTCCCTAAATGGGGTGATTAAGTGATTTTGAATGTGGCTATTCTAATATTCTCAGCACAGCCAAATGGTGAAAGAGTGACCAACATCCCATGCTGCTTCCATGTTTATTACTTTTCTCTCATCTTCTATCAGGAAATACAAGAGCTACGTAATACCTAAGCAAACAATTACTTTTAAGTAATTGCCTTTTAATATTGCTTCCCTGCCCATAGTGACTCTCAGTTCATCACAAATAAAGCTTTATTGGAAGTGATTCTCACACATGTGTGGTACGAACTTCTGATCTAAATCTTCGGAAGGAAAGTACCGAATTTCGAAGTAGGAAACTGAAAAAACATACAGAAAGGGTATGTCTTTATTTCTTAAGAAGGGGAACAGCTTTTACTTCTAATATCATTTCTGGATAGCTAGTAATTAAGCTTTGAAATCACAGGCTTGGAGGGAGGTTCAAGTACATATAAATATAAATATAAAGTGTGCGTTTGCATGTGTGCGTGCGCACGTGTGTGTGTGTGTGTAAAACCACCCACCACAAAGGAGGAATTATTTGGAGATTAGTGGTCAGCATAGCAGTTAGGGAGTCATTAAACAAGTTCAAGACTTTACTCTCTGTATATTACAGCAAAGGAGTGCTAAAGAGAAAGAGCAATAAACAGCTGGCACAGTAACAAGGGACTCTTTGTAGTTAGCTGAGTAAGTCTTGTAATCTACAAACTGGACAATGAATCAGTCACAGGGCAAGTCTAAGAGTCCCTAAAACCAGCACGCTGCTAAGTAGAGAAGATAATGGCCAGCAGATGGAGGACAAAGAGGCTCTTGAGAAAATCATCTCAGGCAGAAGGAGGACAAGCTGGAAAGATAACCATGACCATGACCAAGCCCTTGACTTGCAACTCCTGACTAGAGATAAGCTGGTAACTCTATTTAGAAGGGATGGGTGTTCGGTACAGAACCACATGCATATTATATGTACAATTAGGTACGCGTGTCATAATTAGTGAATCAGCAAATAAGTATATGCATATTATAATTTAATTATTTTTTCAAAGAATTCCATTGTTTCTAAGTTCACACTGGCAATTAAATTACGACATTAAAAACTGTAAACAGTAGACAGTACTGAACACACTAGGATGAGGTCCCCGTATAATTGCTATATGGCTGATAGCTTGAAAAGGACTTTGACAAAAACTGTCATCCTGAAAAGGAGTCATATTAACAAATATAACATAAAATATATACTTTCATATAAAACTACTTAAAATAATTTTGAATTAATGCTCATACTCGCACATTTGGTCTTGTTTTCTTTCCAATATTAAAAAAAATCTATGAAAGAACATCATTGGGTCAACTTCTTACTGACACTAAGCAAAACTTCTATAATGTCATAGCATTCCGGGTTAAAGAAAGCTTACACAAATTAGAATACTTGGGGACAGAGGAGTGAGTTGTTAAAGACAGACAACCAGATAAACAAACAAACAAAAAAACCTGTCAAACGATAAATTGCAGGGGGAAAATAGATTCTTAACAGACCAGCATTTCAATATTGCATCAATACCATGATTTAGAAGTCAACTGCTTTGGATTCTTGATTCGCTATTCTTCTAAAAAGACCTTTCAGTTCCTCCAAAACACTGGCTTTTATCATCTTGGAAGACTTGCATGAAGAGGAATAACTTCTTATACAAGTTTTTCCAGTTCATACTAAACTAACAGTTTGTAATTTCTCTTTTAGAAAAGACATTACTGAATCACCCAGCAATTTTCACCATTAGAGTGCCACTGTCCTTTCAGCTTAATTGACTTCAACCCAATATTTTTTCCGTAATAGCCACATTCTCCCAAGACAATAACATTTCTAATGTTAAGGAACTAACACGTAGAATTCTCAGCATGAGGGGATTAATCTATTAAAGTTATTGGTTTGATTTTTGAATCTTCTGTCAGCTACAACATAATTCTTTTCCAAAAGTTACAATTTTGCAGAGAAAGATCTTACATGTAGAGATTTTGCTACAGGTTAAATACAGTGGGAACCACAAGTACATATCCACTTCCCCTCTTGATAATCCAGGAGTAGGTCACCCTTCGTGAATGATAAATTCAAATACAAACCAGCCGGCCTGAATACATGTAGTTAATTAGCAGACTGTATAAGCTTCTGAAATCTGGCAATTAGTGAAATAAAAGTGAGCTTTACTATGGCCTTCACTTATTTCTAAAAATCTTCATCAACCTTAAAATAAACTAACCAAGAAAAAATAAAGGGGTCTAATCCATTAAAGAAGTATACTTCAAAATAATTAATATTTTCCCCATAGTAAATATTATTTGTCAAATGTTTAATTATGCCTTAGGTACTTTATAAAACACAAAATATGAATTCTTAACCAGTGCATTCTGGTTTTGATAGTATAAAACAATAATGACAAGTCTCCAAAATCAAAATTTGCTTAATACTGAGATGTAATTTTATTTTATTTATTTTTTTAAGATTTTATTTATTTATTTGAGAGAGAACAAGCAGAGAGAAGAGGCAGAGCGAAAGAGAAGCAGGCTCCCTGCTGAGCATGGAGTTCGATGTGGCGCTCCATCCCAGGACCCTGATATCATGACTTGAGCCAAAGGCAGACACTTATCTGACTGAGCCACCCAGGCGCCCCATGAAATTTCAATAATTTTAAAAGAAAAAAAATAAAGCTATGAAATTAAATACAAAGCAATAACAGCACCAGTGCAGATTAATAGCAATAATTTCAAACGCTTTATATTTAAGATGCTGTTTTACGAAGATAAATAAACTACCTGTTTGCCAGTGACAATGAGAAATACAACAGGGCAACTAAAAAAGGGAAATATATTATAGATTCTAATAGTAACAATACAGTACTAAACCCCCTAAATCCCTAAATCTCAGTTTATTTATTTATTTATTTATTTATTTATTTATTTTAAAGATTTTATTTATTTATTTGACAGAGAGAGAGACAGCCAGCGAGAGAGGGAACACAAGCAGGGGGAGTGGGAGAGGAAGAAGCAGGCTCCCAGCGGAGCCTGATGTCGGGCTCGATCCCAGGACCCTGGGATCATGTCCTGAGCCGAAGGCAGACGCTTAATGACTGAGCCACCCAGGCGCCCCCCTAAATCTCAGTTTATAATTATAATCCGATGGAAAGAAACTAGAATAGTCTACATTTTTAAGCTATGTTATAGAAGGACCAAACAAATACAACTCCATAGTATGTACACAGTGTATTCCAATCAAGAGAAAAATAAATTATTGAAATTTATGTTTACTTTTTTGTCCTAAAAATAAGTGCTCTCACCATCAAAATTATTGTTTGATTTTTTTTTCCTTCCTGGGTTGAATGCTTTACAAGATTTTGTTTACTGGAAGAATTTTAATTTATGAAACAAGAATGTATTTGTTTCAACTGTTATGACTAGTTTTCCATTTCAGCATCAATCCAGATTATAACAAAATGCATAATTATTAAAAATTCATAATAATGTTATGGAATTATGTAAGCCACAGTCATGGCTGTGACACTAATGACTAATAACAATAAGAAGTATGTACAGTATTTACAGGGTTAATTAAATTTGGTCATCAAGCTATTCATGTGTCCAAGTTTGGTCAGATCCAGAAACTATCGGCTGGTTATCTGATATGTGGATTTATATACATTATGTAGTTCATCAAGCCCTTCACTGTCATCACCAATCAAGAGTATTGGATGAACACTAAGAGTTGATGTAACTTCTGTCAAATATAAATCAATTTGGTGATTTTCATACTTAGATATACTATTAGTAAATGAATGATTGTTCTCTTCACTTTTCGAAATACTGATCCCAGGTTTCAGAACCGATGAACTCCCTCTAGGACCCTGAAACATGGGCTTTCATTACTATAACCAGATCTGGGGGTTGCAGATTTATGCCTTAGAAGTGCTCCTTCCCATCTGTATATTTCTGGAGTGGGTTTTGTTTTTGTTTTTGTTCTAACTCTTTGGTAGCTGTGGTCACAGTATTCTCTCAGTTCTGGCCTTTTGCTTTTTTCCTGGATGTGTTATTTCATTCTTGAGAAGAGGCAGTAGAGCGCAATGGTTAAGTAAACTGCCTGGTTCTGTAATTGCTTTTTCTTAGCTGTTTGGATTGCATGTGTATTCCTCCTGATGGACACGCGTCAAGGAAGTACGGCTTCTCAGTTAATTATTCAGTCTCCCTGGATGAACTTTACTATCTATTCAATGTGTGGACTCTTCCGATTTGCTCTCCCAACTTCCTCCTTTACGTGTACATTCACATTCTGTACTTTTTTTTACTACTTTTCCTTACACTTTCACCATCTCGCCTTGTAAAAACAGCCACCTGTGTGACTAGGACAAGATACTAATCTTTGTATAAAGTCTCAGATGCTCATCTGCAGGGGGCTTCATATGAGAACTTATTCTACATGTTTTCTTTAATTAAATAAAGTAACATATAGGAGGAAAAAAAGCTTAGCAGGCTGTGGCCCGCAGACTGTACGGACACAACATGAAATAGGCATGGCAGCTATTCCAGATGGCATCTGCCTAAGAAATATCGTGGACGTTTTGCCAGATTTAGACAGATGATCTAAGTATCGGTACTCAACACAGCCATAAATAAAATATACGAAAAGTTGTTCTATTTTTTCCACTTTTTATCCAAATCTGTGCTATCATATATTGAAAGCTGTTGAGGCTGGAATCAAATAGACTTGGTTTCGTGCTCCACAACTGCCATTTTCTAAGAGTGGAAATCTCTCCAAATGGCTTTAGTGATCTTACCAATCTTTCAGGGAGTAGCGGCACCACGATGAGTTTCCAGTTAGTCTCATTTTCTTTTGTAGCAAAGCTCATTTACAAGACCACTCTGTTTTATGGCTGTGTAATGGTTGTAATGTTTTAAAAGCTGAAAGTGACATAGTGATTAGAAAGAATAGAAGGTATTGAACCAAATGGATTAATAAACAAAATAAAACAACTCTTCTTATATTTCTGGAAAATTTGGTTAAGAAAAATCTTCTAAGTGGGGAATAAGTGAGTCATTTCTTATTATTGTTATGATACTCCTTAAATTTGGACAATTTAAGAGATTATTTACTTCTAATATTTTAAAAACAAGGAAAGCATGCTACTGATATTTAATTCTAAAAGTCCATATATTCATCATTAGATAGGCAATTATAGACAACGGGCTTATCAGTAAAGAGGTTTTTATCTAGCACTGACTTTCAAGTAGGCAGCTCTATTTATGCCTACTAGTAAGTGAACAAAGCTAGTAAGTGCTATTCCTAAAAGATAATATTTAAACAACTTAATAGAAAGAAGGATTAAATTTCTTCAGTAAAAGTATGTAAGCTTACTTGTTAAATGAGGCATATTTGGAAATGGAATTTTTGATTTTTAATTGACCAATTATTAAAAACAGATGAACAACTCAGACATGTTGGAACATATTCATTTGAAAATTAGTTAAGAAAAAATATTCTCTAGAAAATAATTCTGACAAAGGCAATGAGCCTATTTCTTAATTCTACCTAATTTTCCTTAATCTATCAACCCCTCATCTATCTTTCATTCAGATATTCCAGAATTATTTATTCCATTAAATATCTGGAACAATAGGGGTGGCTGCGTGGCTCTGTTGGTTAAGTGTCTGCCTTCGGTTCAGGCTCAGGTCATGATCCCAGAGTCCTCTACCCGCACACACCCCCCATGTTCTCTCTCTCTCATATAAAAAATTTTAAAAATCTTTTAAAAATATCTGAAAAAATAAACAAAACATTGAAATGTGTGATATTTACTAAATTGTATTAAAAGGATGAATAAGTACCACCAAAAATTGATGATTTCTTATTTGTGGACAATAAAGAAATGAAAGACTTGGAATTTGGTCTCAAGAACTTTAGAGTGTACCTGAGAAAACACACACATACAAAATGGTATTGAAAAGTGTTGCCTTCATGGCACCCAAGTATTTCCCTCTCCATTTTGAAACTTCTGAGCACTCTCTCATGGTCAAGAAATATGGGTTTAAGAGTTGGTTCTCCCATAAACATTTATATAAGCGAATCATTACATTGCCTCTCTGCCATCTGTCAAACGTCCCAACGGAGTCAGAAGGATATATAGTTTCTCTAAAATAAATGTCAAGTTAAAAATAGTTTACATATACTTATTTAGGTTTTTTATTTTGAAATTTCAAATTACATTAAGAAAGTATGAGATTGTGTTCGTTATCCAAAGAAGGTATCCATTTAAAAATTTTGAAACTTCTACTAATTAATTTCAAATTTCTATGTTAGAACTAACATCCATTCAATTGAAGATGCCCCTTGTGGAGCTGATTATATTCCACGGTGATAAAACCATCAATTTTGTTTATCTCTATCAATACAAATTGGGGTCACAGTCCTAAACTGACTTAAGTCAAGCATCCATGTCTCTGTATATTTTGTACTTTTATATATGTACTTGTCACCAATTTGAGCATGAATCATGTCTTATGTTTCTTGTTTCTTCACCATTTTTCAAATATCTATTAAATTACGCAAAAATCATGTTTGCCTAACATGTTGTATATGGCATATAAACTAAAGGTTCATGGTAAACTAATGCAGGTGTTTGGAAAACATAAAACCACTGCCAATAACTCATCATAACTTGGGATTCATTAGTAATCATTTTCAAATTTAGTTTCTTTTTCATTGATTAAAAATGATGAATGCTTCTTATATATCTTTGAATTGCTAAAAAGATCAAACAGGATTGTAAATCAACTCTTTCCCTGACAAAATATTAAAAAAATGAAAAATGAAAAATTTTCATAATGTGTTTGGTGAGTTATTAAACTGATTTTTACTAGGGAAAAGTTTATTTTATAAAATCATATAACTTCAAGTTACATTTCCTTATAAACCTGCTTTATTAAATTTCCAGAACTCTTTCCACTATCTATATTCATTATTTAAGGTATTTTAAACAAGACTTTTATGTGTTGTTAATACATATGAGGCTGATTTTAAAATATTATGTCTCTTTGTTATTAGTCATGTCACAAATTGAACTACATTTTTCAAAAGAACACTGGATTTCTCCTGTGATGTTTTGATACTTTACAAGAGAGTTCACATGTCAGAGTGGACAAATTGTCCAAAATCCCAAATAATAGCTGACTACATAAACTAGGATATTTTATTCAGTCTTAATTAGCAGGTAGCTATGAAATACCTCCCACGTGATAAGTGTCATGGAGAAATAAAAATAGTCACTTTCAATGATGGGAAAGACAAGTTTATATAAATATGAAATAATTCAAGAATAAGATGTAATTTTATAGTAAAGGAATATAAAAACAATCAATTCTCTTAAGAAACACAGAGAATACTTGGGATATAAGACTCACACATGTGAATAGGGACCAGATGGGGTTTCCAACGGCATAACTGCTACTGATCTGACCTTTCATCAGTAAGAAAACACTGACCTTTGACCATGATCTATGCTTTGTGGCTTCTAGACTTGTGAAATGTAGATGGCTAAAACCTTTCCAGAGGGGTCTAGTCAAGAAGCTTCTTAACATTTCAAATGTCTCAGAACTAGAGACAGGATAAAATCAATTGTACTCTCTATGTCCTACAGATGTTACCTGGGAAGTAGGAAGAAGCCAAACACACGCGGCTTGCAATGTGTGCTGTGGCTGGCAGGGCAAGTATGATCCTTTCCTTCTGTTTCATGAATAAGTAATTTTCTTCTCTGCAGTGTTAAGTCATCCTGACCCCTTTTGACCTTTCCCTCACTAACAGTAAGAGCAAGCAAAGACCAGTGTGACTGAGGTCATATATTGGCTTCAAATGTGTTCTGAAGAGCCAAAAGGGTGCATGAGGAGTATTGGGGGTCATTATAACAATACGGTCTACTTTTATCATTTTTCTTACTTGGAGTTAGTTCCATGGAAGGTTTCTTTGTGTGTATGGGTGGGTGTTGTGTTGGGGGTAAGGGTGGAGTGCTACATTCTGCTGCTTAAAATTTGTTTATAAATATTACCGAAATAGAAGTCTTAACTGAAAATCAGAAATCTGGAAATGAAGGTCGGTTGACAGTATCAAAGAAGATCTAACCAAAGGGAAGTGACCTGTAGTGTTTATAAAAATTTGTAATAAATTGAGAATAAGAGGAAGGGATCTTTAGGTAAGAAGGGGAAATGAACCAGAATAAATAGGCTGCAAAAAGGAAAAAAAAAAAAAAGTATTGATCAGAAGGGTATATGTGAAACAGAGGAGATAAATTAGATTAGAAAGGTGAGATTAGATTATGAAGGGTTTGGATTCTTGTATGTGATGTTTTAAGAAGGAGAACAATCTCAGTAATTTAAGAAGATAAATCTGGAAACTCTCAGGAAAATGCAATGGTGTGGAAAAATTGAAAGCCAGGTTGTTTTCAAGAAGAGGTTCATTACAGTAATTAAGTCACAAGACAACGAGTCTGATGTTACAATGGTGGCAATGTGAAAAGATCAAAGGGGCCTACTAGAATATTTTCATACTTCTATATGACCATTTAAAATTATATAATAAATGAAGTCATTCATGTATGCCCTGATTCAGTAAATACTAAATGCCTACAACATTCCTACAATATCCCATTGTGTTAGACCCTAAGAATGTCACAGAATTGAGACATAACTAATGCTCTCATAAAGGTAGCATGTAAGAAGGACAATGAACTAAATAAGTAACAACACTAGGGTACCAGCTCTAAAGGCAGAGATTTTTTCTTCTTCGTTTACTGTTCTGTGCCTGGTACCTACGGAATCCTCAATAAATATTCACCGAATGAACGAATGAACAGTGCAATAGGCATGGTAAACTTGGTAAAGTTTCCCGGAGGATGTGATCCTTAAGCTGAAATCTGAATAATTAAGAGCAGTTAGTTACAGAATGGTCGGGCCAGGGGCAGGGAATATTGCTCACAGCAGAGGAAAAATGTGCGGCATAATTTAGGAAGTGAAAGCAGATCTGTGACTTTGGAGTCTAGGTAGGCCATGAAAAGAGATGAAGCTGTAAGATTACCACGGGCCAGAGAACAAGGGTGTTTTCATGCAAGTTAGGAAGTCTGAACTTCATCCAAAGAGGAGCCATGAAAGGAATGTGGGCAGGAGAAATACTATCTTTGCCCTGGTAAGTCACTCTACTTCTCTAAGCCTCAAGTGCCTACTGTGTAGAATAAGGCCAGTAGCAGCTACCATACACAGCGGCTGTGCAGATTACACCTGATAATGTGGTAACTGGCACGGGTCAGTAACTCAACATTAGATCCGCTCCCTATCTCTACAATACCACAGCTCTCGTCAGCTTCACTTGATCGGAGCTACCCTCTCCCTTAATAAGTGACTACAATAATATTTCAAAGTTAAAATATCACTAGCTTCAGTCTGGATAAAGAGTTTTGTATATCTTACACTAATATTTTGCCTTCTTTTATTTAATGCTAGGTAAAGGGTGATAGTCCCAACGTTATACCTACAGATACAAAGCGCAAGCAAGGTGACATTGCTTTCTTATTCACCTCATTTCACACAAGGCGACTGAATCAGAACAAAATTACTGCAGAATATTTAAAACAGAAATTACATATGAATAGATTATACAGAAATCAGAATATTTGTGTTGATTAGCACATTTTTATTACAACACTTTTATATCCCATCACTTATAAAGTCCCGTAACTGATATTCATTATTAAAGTAACTTAACATGGACGGGTTTCTGAATTATTAACGGATGCACACAATGTTTCCACTGTTTGTAAACATAATGTATTTAAAATGAAGCAAAGAGTTCCAATGTGTCTTAAAGCAGAGAATCAGAATTCATCGAAGCCTCAAAGATAACAATGAAGTGTAAATGCTTGTTTGCATGGAGGTGAGAAAATGTGATATCGTAGAATCTGAAGCCACATAAAGGATCTGTTCCCGAGATCTTTGAAAATCCTACAGCCCGCGAATGTTATTAAGGATATTATTCCCCCATAATATGTGGTTAAGCATGAGCACTGGTTTCAGGCACAAATGGATCTGGGCTTATACAAAACCTCCCTAACTTTCACTCTCACACCAGCTTCTCTGCACAGTGGTCTTGTTTGTTCTTACCAGTTAGACTTACTCCAAGTGTCCTCCAAGTCACATGCTGTCAGCAATTCCAGCCCAACTGAGCCATGGGTCAACTGCCCCCCTGCACTTCCCCTGCTCACTCATGACTCAGTCCCTGTGTCTGACGGGCCAGTCCTGGGTCGTGTGCCCACCTCAACTTGCTACTAGGAGAAGGTGAAGTCTGTCATATAAAAGGAATGGAGATGGGACAAGTATTCCAGGCAAACACAAAAAGGGGTTTGTCTTTCAAAAAAAAAAAAAGGTTGGAATTCTTGTACTTCTGTTTACCTTAAAGATCATTTCAGTAGCCTTTGCTAGAGTTTTAAGTCCTTATTTGAGCAATGTTGGCAAGAACTGGACAACTCACTGAAATAGTTTAATATTCACTGTATCTAGTATCTGCACAGAACACATGATGGATTCATTTATATTATAGACCCAAATCCCTGAAGAAGATGACATCCACTCTAGTTTATCCAAAGCCTTTCTTTCTGGTTATAGTCACCACCTCATCCCTTCTCCCTGCAAATGGAACTGGCTCTTTTTATGGACTTCTTTTTTTCACAGAAAAATATACACACATCTTACATACATACACACAGAGAGATATACGGGTGAACATACACACAGTACTTAAAAAAAGAAAGAAGTCGAAATGAAATTCAGACAGTGAAGGATCTGCTAGCCTACTGCATGAGCTAAATTAAACATGTAATGAACCACTGTGAAAGGTCAAGTCTTAGAATGTAAAAAGTTGTGGATGCCAAGACTCTACTCTTCTCCTACTGTATCCTGTGATGTCTAAAATATGGTGAAAACATTTTAAGTACCATGACTCATGTCTCTGAAGATGGCAGCAGTTTTCATACAAAGATCAAGTGTTGGAAAGGCACGGAAAACTGGAAACGAAACAACTATATAAAAACCCACTTAGGGGATGATCTAATCTTCGTTGATTCCAATTCCTGTAAGGATTAGAAAATTCTACGTTAAGCACACTTTCCATATTTCTCTTTCCACAGTTGTCATTAATATGGCATTTACAAAAGACTTTTTGACGAAAACACAAAAGAGATGAGTGTCTTAGTATTTCAGCCATATTGCTTCTTCCTTGTAGTCAGGATCTTCTCTTGGGGAAATCAAGACTGGTTACTCTGGAAATACTGACGGTACAAACACATGGGTTATCATCATAAGCCTCCATGTACGACGCACCTTTTCTTCATGGAATCTTTAAAAACTTTATAGACCTACCAAACTCCTGCTTGTCCACCACTAAAGCTCTCAAGAGCAGACAGTGTCTAATGGCTATCCAGAGCAAATTCTTAGTTAAGTGTTCCACTCAGAAAATAAACACATTCTCTTCCCGAGGAGACTTCAAACACCTCTTACACAAGCACAATCTATTGTGTTGGAAATTGGCCACACAATCAAAATCTACCATGCTGCTTCCGTCAAGGCTGTGAAAACTATGTGACTACTTCAGACTGTGAGATGCTATTTACTCCATGTTTGAGGAGAGGCACTTCCAAAAGCAAACACGATGTGCAGCAGCAATTTTGGGTTTACAACTTATATCTTAGTAACCTGTTCAGTATTGTAGGTCCTCTAGGATTTGGGTCCAGATTTGTCCCCACAGGGACCTGAAGTCTTGTGGTCCCTTACTTTCACCCAGGGACTTGGTCTGGGCTCTATTACTTATTCACAGAAACCCCTAATGCCTATTCCTGGGTTAACTCTCTCAAACCATCACCTGTTCTTAGATCTCCCCAGGTCCCGAATGTTGACACCTGCTTACTCCTGGATATCCAGTTCCTCCATTCTGAACGTCTCTGTTACTAGATATTATGAGTTGAATTATGTCCCCCAAAAAGATATGTTGAAGTCCTAATCCCTGATACCTATGAATATAACTTTATTTGGAAATAGGGTCTCTCGCAGAGGCAACCAGGTTAACATGAGATCATACTCCATTAGGATGGGTCCTGATCCAGTATGACTGGTGTCCTTGTAAGAGAAAAACTTAGACCCAAAGACATGAGGCCACATAAAGACAGAGGCAGAGACTGGCGTCGTGCCGCTACAAGCAAAGGCCGGCCTGGGGCTACCACAAGCTGGAAGAGGCAGGGAAGGATATCCCCAAGAGGTTTCAGAACAAACATGGCCTTGCCAACATCCTGATTTCAGACTTCTAGCTTCCAGAACTGTGAGACAATAAATTTCTGTTGTTTTAAGCGGCTCAGTTAGTGGAACTTTGTTATGGCAGCCCTAGGAAACTAATATACTAGATTTATTACTCAATTATTTGAATTTGACTGACTGACCGACACAGACACATAGACACACAGACACACGCACACACACACATGAACATTTTAAGTTCTTAAAATATGCCAAGCAGTGTTTGTAAGCATTTTAAATACTTAAGTTCAATTAATCCTGAAGTACCCACAGGAGGAAGGTACTACTGCATATCATCATTTTCCAGATGGGGATTTGAGAAAGCTTCAGCAACTCACCAAGCAGGTAAGTGACAAAGCTGAAATTCGAACCCAGACCACCTCGCTCTGGGGCCCATGCTACTCAGGAAGACTGCTATGTCAGCCACCCCATCTCTGCCATGTGAACGGCCCTCTCTGCCCCCATGGCACGTGTCCTCATAGTGAACCACGCTCCACGTGCAGATGTGTTAGGATATATGCCCTGAGAGATGACTTAAAAATCTTTCTTAAAACAACAACTGTGAGGAGCCTGGGTCCATGAGCATGACCTTGCAAGGGTCCTGGAAGTTTAGCTGACTGCAGATTCATCGTGGGCCATCTCTGTGCTCAAACTCTCACGCAACAGCTCATTCTGAATTCCTGCAACAAAAGAGAATGCCCTGGAAGAATATGACAAACGCTATTTTGGACCTTGAAAACATGGCTTAGAAGAAAAACAGGGGCTGCTCCGTCCAGGAAAAAAAAAAAAAATAGATGGCAACATAATAACTACCCATTCTCAAGTATTTGAGTGGTTTTCACGGATGAAACATTAGGCTTGTTTTCTCTGTTTTGGGGAAGATAGAATAAAGGCAAATGAACGAAAGTTTAAAGGGAGCCTATCCGTCCAGTATAAAAAAAAAACAACAACAACAACAAAGATTCATAGCTAACAAGAAAACAAGGAGAACGGAATGGCTAGGATGGCAGTGTAATGAGCTCACCTACACAAGAAATATTT
Source organism: Ailuropoda melanoleuca (assembly GCF_002007445.2). Lineage (NCBI taxonomy): Eukaryota > Metazoa > Chordata > Mammalia > Carnivora > Ursidae > Ailuropoda > Ailuropoda melanoleuca. The sequence goes on along the minus strand of NC_048228.1, from coordinate 29,079,346 downwards.
ATGTCAAGTGTGAGGCACCGAGTCGCTATGGTTACTTCCTTATGTCCCTGTGTCCTCCCTTCATTTTCTTCTTTTTGTTAAGGATTCTCTTCACTTGGGGAAAATTATTTTGGGCAAACAGTTTGAATCCTGCTTGAAGCGGCAGCTACCACTAACCAGCTATTAGTTTCCTAAGATCTTGAACGAGGCGCTTCCGTTCTCTCAGTACAACTGGATTAATAATATATCACCTTGCACGGCTAAGGATTAAAAAGCATTCCATCGTGACTGTCACTGCCATATTTCAATGACCTTAAAACCCTACCAATCATAAGATACACTGGTATTTTATGTATTACTAAATTAAACAAATAATGAATTGTTTTCTTACCATGTAAAATGCTTATTTTATACTTTATAAGAGAAATATTGAATAACATATTTCTAAACCTTCCTCTCATTGAGTTTGACTCATTAGAATCCTCTCTCATATCAGAATCTTGGATGTTTTTTCATGAAATAACATCGTCTATGCTATCCAAAGTGTTCAAGATGCAGTATATTTTAAAGGTCTGCTCCAGGGGCACCTGGCTGGCTCAGTTGGTTAAGCGTCTGCCTTCAGCTCAGGTCATGATCCCAGAGTCCTCAGATCGAGCCCCACATCCTGTTTCTCCCTCTCCCTCTGCCTGCAGCTCCTCCTGTTTGTGTGCTCTCTCTGTCTCAAATAAATAAAGACAATCTTAAAAAAAACAAAAATAAAAATAAAAATAAAGGTATGTTCCAGTATTATAACCAGGATTTTGTTGCTGCACTTTCCTGTTTGGGGTACAATAGGCAATCCTCTGCTTTTATGTTGGTAAGAAAATGTGATGGGCTTCATCAGCTTATGGAAATCGTCATTTCTTAGGTCCTGTAAAGCATATGGTTTTTGCTTAGTGCGAAAATAGGTAATGTAGACAGTTGTCCAATTAAAGAATATTGTCTTCTCTATATTAAATGTGTGTGTACCTCACTGCCATGTTTCTCTGCCACTCTACACAATAACACTTAGTTTCAATGCCAAATATTATTTTTGAAGACACCGTAAATAGTAATTAAACTTAACTCATGCAGTTCCGGCACTGCACGTAACACAGATATAAAATAAACGGCTATAACTGAGTTTGAGCCCAAGCAGACAATCACAGGTATACCATGCCTATTGCTTGACCAACAGTGATGCTAAGACCCAGGCAAATATCAGAGAAGGTAAAATAGGAAAGAGTATATTTTAGAATTGGTGAAAAATGATATTGTTTTTATCAGCTGTAAGGAAATGTCTATCTTAAAAGGTGCGCCTGTATTTACATAAAAGAGGGGCTCAATAAATACTTACTTCATGGAGTAAAAAGGCTGGCAGAAAATCCCCCTGCAGAGGGGGCGATTTTTGGTAGGGAGATTTTCTGCCGTTGTCTAGAATAGAGGACAACTGCTAAATTACTTTTTGATCCTAAGATTATTTCATCCCAAAGCAATTAAAAAGGCAAGATGAAGGGAGGAATGGGTGATCTGACTGAAATCATGCCTTGAAACGCAACGCTAAGACCACATTCAATAAGAAGTCACAAAGCTGGTTGTCTCAGGGGCTGAGGAACGGTGTGCAGTTGGCACGCCTCATGCCCAGCCAGCGTGAGAAGGCACGGAAACATGGCCGTGCTCCCCCAGGGATGACTTTGGCAGTCCTGTCTTTCTATAGCACTCTGTGGACCACCTCACTGCCACACGCCCTTCCCCACCCAACCAAACCAAAGACCAGGACTTCCGAGCAGGGGAAGGCCGAAACCCTCTGGAAAGGCTGAGTCACCCCTGCCCCTGGGTTAGGTGCCTGCCTCTGTGCTATTTTTTCTTTGCCTTGTTTCTGATCTTATTCTTTTTGGAGGCTCATCATCCCACATTAGTTTTAATGAGTCGATGCCGGGCTGCCCCCCCTCTTTCTACTTCTAATCTAAATGTGTCATGACAACAAGAGCAATTTACTACTCTCCATGGGCTGGGAGTAAGCACGTATAAATTTGGGAAGCTCCTTATAACTCACAGCTGTCAGTCCGAAGAAAATAAACAAATAACCACCCACTAAACAAAGCAAATAAACTCAAACCAGCAAGGACTCTGTCTTCATTATTCTGTGTTACATAAAATAGGTCATTAATAAATGAGCAACTGTATTTCCATTTCTGTTAATTTGAGGTCTTACTAATCTTAAAACATTGCTTTTACCATGACACTTCTCTGGGCAGAATCTAAATTTCCTATCATGACACCGCTATCCCCTTTCCTCTCGTGATAGTCGGGTTCCATCCCACCTCTCCAGGCTCATCTCATCGATCCCCTTTGAGGAGTGTTTGGTTGTGGTCGGCTGTGTGAGCACCAGTGTCTATCTGCCCCTGATCCAAATCTTAGCTTCACTGCCATCGAGTGCGTCATTTTGGACAACTAACTTCACCTCAACGAGCTAAACAGAGAGAAGACATCTACTCACTGGCTTATTGTGTGACGTTTTTCGTCACCACCCACACTGACATACAGTAAGTGTGTATAAATGTAGCTAGTGCTACAACAAAAGCATATCACTTTGAAATCTCATCAGGCTTGCTCTTCCCACTAAGCATTCTATATTTGCATTAAATACATACATATTTCTATATAGTTACATATAATGTTACATTCTCAACTTTACACACAGTTATAAGGTTACCTGTGTAAAAGGTTACATGTACATAAGGATAAATACATAACCACATAGGTTAGTAATTTCATATTATAAATAATATGACATGAAAATTGAAATGAAATGAAGTGATATGAATGATATGAAATGATATGAATATCTGACTTATGAAAACCATTTTTAAAGAAAGCTTTTCACAGTCAAGGTATTTTGTGAAGGTGGAAAGTCAGTCTTAGATTTAGATGCCCTGGTAAAGGAGATTTAACTGGTTAGTGACAGGGTCAGGCCCAGGACTCCTAATTCCTAGTATAGCAGTGTTCACACATCCCAAATCTGATGAGGCAATTAGAGGGCAAAGATCCTTTTTGTGTTCTCTACAGTATCCAATATAATGCCTTGCGTCTGCTCATCGTGGGGGCTCAGTCATATTTCGCTTAATCCCTACAAAGAATATGGCAAATGTATAAACAGTGTTAGGTATATATCAGGAAAGCTGAACCTCAATAAAGTCCTAATGTTTTTGCACAGAACTGGAATGGATTCCCTACCCAAAGCAGATTTTTGGTTTTTTGTTTGTTTTGGTCCTATAAGTACTGATCAAATAAAATAGAAGTCTTTGAGACACTTCATTCTGTTTTCTGCTAGTTTTGATTTTAGGTTTGTTCAACAACTCCTACTACTGGGAAAGATAACTAATGTATATAGGACTATATAATTAATTCCTTAAAGTCTTTAAAATTTCATTTCCCTCAAGCCCTCTAGCAATGTGACATTATTATATAAGTCTAGCTTTTTGCCACAAATTATGTCTCTTGCATTAATTTTCCAATGAATTTTGCATAGTACTTTAATATTTTACTAACATATTTTTTGACCAGGATTTCCCATCCTAACCTATTTCTTTATTTACATAGCAGTTTTAAAAAAGGTAATTGATAATTATCCAAACCTCATTCTCTCTCAGTTTGCTGAAGGAGGTGACTTATAAAAATGTTCATTTGTCTTCAGCAAAGTAGAACTCATGCCATATTTCCCTTTGCAATTAACTTGTTAAATTAACTTTGATTTTAGTGTATATCCAGGCTTTGTTCTGTAGGCAGAATTCAGCACTAATGACTTAATGATATTCTCATTTTGCAAAATATTACCTTTTCAAGACGTCGATCACAGCAGACAAATACATGCCCCACGCAGATACCTGGTCACATTAATGACACGGATGCACTCGCAGACTGGAACAGCTCTCCTCAGTGGTACTTACAATACTAACCATGCACTGCTAGACACTGAGGACACTTTCCTTTCCCCTCTTCTTTCGCTTTCCAGTGTGCTCTTCTCTGGATAAGATGCATTAACTATGTGATTCCAAATAATGTGGAAAAATATGTTATAACTTGCATTCTAATTTGGGAAGAAAGAAATTCAAGTTGCCTTTTTCTTTAAAGTCACTTTCAGTAAAACTCAAATGAATCTGGGAGCAGCATAAACACTGTATTCTGGACAAAGAGAAATGATGTCAACATCATCACGCAGACAGCTTGCAGTTCCTAGACTATTTCGGCAAAGTGTACATAGAGCTGGAATTATAGTCTGGTTATGTCTCTATCCAGAGACACATGTTTCTTTAAAACATATGATTAAATTTAAGGGAAACAATGTTATCCATTTCTGGCATTCTAATCACATGAAGTAAATAAAAGTGGGTAGATTTGGAGATTTGAGCTTAAACTATCTATGAGACATCATTCCCGAGTAGAACATTGTCATAGAATACTCGGCAATTTTGATTAGTTTCTTATGATCCAGAAAAGAGGCTACAACAAAATGGGGACAGAAATAATACAATCTCAAGACGAGATAAGACCAATATTTTACTGCTCTGCCCAAAACCCTGTGGCATCCAAACTGCATTACATAAAAGCCAAGGCCCTAACTTTTCTGGTCCCCCAGCTCCTTCTTTAACCTCTGCTTCTCCTCCTCCTGGGCAACCATACTTTGGGCCAACCCTCACCTCAGGGCCTTTGCACTTGCTATTCCTCTCCCTGGAGAATTTCTTAACATGTGCTCTTTTCTTCTTTCACTTCATTCAGTACTTGCTGACGTGTTACCTCCTTAGAAAGACCTTTCCTGACCCTCCATCTCACACTCCCTTCTGGACATGCTTCATCCTTTACCCTTCTTCAGTCTTCTTCAGAGCACTAACTACATCCTCGTATAGTATGTATTTTTTTAAACTTATGTTTCAGTTTGTCTGTCTCCTCCACTAGAATGCAGCTTCCTGAGAACAGAGACACTGCCGTGTCCCAACATATTGCTTAATGACCAGCTCAGAACATTTACTGAATGAATGAATGAATTTAGAGGGTGGGTGATACGGAGGTTGAATGTGCAGTTATAACACAAAGCAGTAAAATCATCTCACAGATGTCACCTAATTGTGGTACAATGATACTTAACATACCAATGGAATTCAATATGAAAAAGCATTAAGTGTCAATTATTTAAGATCATTTGAGGGTAACGAAAGGAAAAAGAAACGAAAGAAAAACTCCAGAATTTATTGTAGTTGACTATGAATTATCTGGCCAAAAAGAAGGCACTGATCAAAAAATCAGCATAGAAGTAAAATATATCTGAAATGAGAGGTTTTAACTACTTGAATACCTTTGTGAGCATTGATTGGCTAGAAACAAAGCATTAGAAAATGCTGAATTTGACATGCTATAAATTTCACCCCAAAGAGCTTGAGGAAAAAGTTAGGATAACATCGCTCCATACGGGTTTGCGACACAGGAGCAGCAGCTGGCTAGTGAACTGGAAGTGACAGAAAACAGTGATGTCATCTAACCACTCAAGACAGTGAGAAAGGGGAAAGTTAAGCACGGTCCAAACACACACAGCAGACTTTCAGAATGAATAATGACAATGATAATAATACCTATCACTCACTGAGTGTCCATTCCGAGGCTGGCATTGTACAAATCAGTCAACACTCATAACGTCCATACGCTGTAAGCCCCACAACCATTACGCACCCCCACCTTTGAAAAATCAATGCAACACCTTTAAGAAAAACTTCCATAATGCATTCGGGTCAGCAAATGTACATTAGAAATAAACTTAGAAATCAGTCTATAAAAGACATTTTTGTACAGAAAGGCAGCTGGGGAGTACCTTGCTAATACCTCAGGCTCGGGGTGGCCACACAGCACCCAGCTGGGGAGGCATGGCATCACTTGGAGCTTGGCTGTGCAAGACGTCTCTGACTACATGCCCTGGCCCAGTACTGATCTGACTGTACTTTTTTACCTTGCCTCTGTTCACTTCTCTATTCTGCCACCCCATTCAGACATTTCTATACCATTTCCTGCTTTCTTGACCTCCTGAAGGCCTTCACTCTCAGCATGTAATTCAATTTCTACCTCATAAGTGAAGAAAGAAAGCCATCAGGCAACCACACTCTGTCTCCCGACACGTTCCTTCCTCACCCATTCCGTCTTCTCACCCTCTGGCCTTGGTCTTTCCTTCTACCTAAGGCTGATTAGTCTGCCATATTTCCATGCCTAACTTCACAGGGATCACGCTCCATCAATGATTTACTCTGCCTCTTTTATTTCTGACTTCTCCTTGTCCACTGGTTTCTTTCACTTTATCTATAAACACTTGAGTCTCTTTGATGGTCGAAAAGCCTCTCTTCAATCCTGTGATCTTCTCATCCCACTGTTGTACGTTTTTCTCCTCAGTCACGCTAACTGACCTGGTCTACACGAAAGTGTTCCCTTCCTTCACCCCAATCCCTCTCAATTCACTGTGACAAGGATGTCCTTGTCCCCAGCCACTCTTCTATGGACAGACAGCACTAGTAAATCCCTAACTGTCAAACCCAGCAGACATTCTTTCCTTTCTCCTCAAATTCCAGTAATGGCATCCTTCTTGGGTTTTATCTGAGTCTGTTCTGGCTGCTATAACAGAACACCAAGACGAGGTGACTTGCAAATAACCCAAACTTACTTTTCACAGTTCTGAAGGTTGAGAAATCTAAGATCAAGACGCCTGCAGATTAAAGCCACCAGCAGATCTGATGTCTGATGAGGGCCCATTTCCTGGCTCATAAAGACAGCCATCTATGCCGTCACACAGGAGAAGGGGCAAGAGAGCCTCTGACATCTCTTTTATAAGGGCACCAATCCCACTCATGAGGGCTCCACCCTCATGGCTTAATTACCTCCCAAGGCTCCACCTCCAAACATTACCACAATGGAGAAAGTTTCAACATATGAATTTGGGGGTGGTGGGACACAAACATTCAATTTATAGCAGTTTTCTGCTTACTTTTCTAGCCATACTTCCCAAACTTCTCTATGACTTTTCTTCTGATGATTCTTTAAATGCCGGCATTATCTGAAGCTTTGTTAATATCCCTCTACTAGCTTTCCCTTCGTAATCTATCCATTTTCATGATCTTACCACTGTCCATGTACTGAATAACTCTAGAGCAGTATCTCTAAACCAGATCTCTCAGCTGACCCCCAAGAAACAGACCACACAGCAGCTAACTCTACTTGGGTATCACATAAGGTGCTCTCTAAAATGAATCCATTGTCTTCCATACATACATTCTATCTCGGATGGGGCATCACTGTCTATCTAGTCACATAAACCAGAATGCGGAAAACCATTCTAAATTTCCCTCTACCCATCACTTCCTTCTTCAAACACCAACTCTTAAATATTCCATTAAATCCCATCCTCTCGACCTCCACTGCCTGTACCACTGCCTCTGTCTTGATTCAGGGCTTCATCTGGACCACTATCATATCAGTTTAGTTGGATTTCTGCCTTCAGTCTCACTCCCTCCACTACTATCTTCAGAGCAGTCCACATGAATAAACATAGTAATAACACACACCATATTTAAGCAAGTATTTCCCTTTGGAGTATCTGTACATAATGAAGTTTGAACTACTTATCCTTAGTGTCTGAGACTTCCCCTGCCAAACTCTCCGACCTCATTCCTGGCATCTGCCCACAGCCCTAATAGTTTTCTAGCCATACCAAGCTAAACATCTCTCTCCTCCTTCAACTTCATTATTCCTTTGCTTGAAATGCCCTCTCCATCGACCCCTTACGTGCCCAGTAAACTCCTATTTGTCCTTTAGTACCTGGGTCAGAAGTTACCGCCTCATGACCTGTATCCATAAACAACTCACTGTGCATCCTCTATCCTTTGCAAACAGTTTTTATTTTACCCTTACCATATGTTTTATAATAGAGTTATTTAAATGCATGGCTCTTCTAGTAGTTATAACATTATTAAGGGCATACACTACATGTTTACCAACTCTGTGCTTATCCTAGAAATGTAAATGCTCAATAACTATTTCTCAACTAAACAGAAGAATGAATATTCTATTTAGTAGACTTTAATGAACTTCTAGATAGTTCCTGAAGTTGACTATCCATGCTTAAGGAAAGTTTTTTCATAGTATTTCCTATGTCATCTCTCTCTGAACAATGGGAATTCTATGCAAGGTCTTGTGCTGTAGGCAGTGTTTTCTAAAATCCTTTGATCACAAACCAAGGTTAGAAATATATTTGACATCATAAACCATTACAAATATACATATGTACAAGTAAACAAAAATGTTATAGATACCTCCCTTTATTCTGTATGACAAACTCTGGCACTTTCTTTCTTATTTCAGTCTTTTGCATTAAATTACAAAAAGACTGGATTGATAAAAATTGTTTTCATGCCTCATAGATTGTGACACACATATTGTGAAAACTACTGCTATTTAAATAGTATTAGAGAAAAAAATCTTACCTTAAGGAAATTATATTACCGAATTCGTTGAGCATTTCTCTTAACATTTAACTATAAATGTTACTGGAAAACATTTATCATTTGTCCAAATGATAGGAATATCCATGTAAATAAGTAGAAAAAATATGAAATATTTAAAAAGCAATAACATGCTACTCTTTGAAGTTCACACATTACTATAAACTGTAAAAAATATGTGAAGATCCTGGCTGTAATGAATATATATAAAAGTATTTTGCTTATAAGCCAAGAACTTAAATTCATAAAAGAATATTATGTTAATGCCAATCATATCCGTTTGAACTATGCTTAACATTTTACCTCATCCAGATCTAAGTATCAGGAATCTAAATTTAGGAGAGTTCAAATTTAGGAAGTTTTTCTCCTTTCACATTTAAAACTGGGATATTCTCACCTACATACATGTATTTTCTGTGTTGTAGTCTCTGCTACTCTTCAAAGTTCCTAAAAGGATAAAATCCATCTTTTCTGACTCATCCAGAAGCACCTCAAGGAGTAGTTGAGATTGGGTAAGAGCTCTTCAGTAGAACCACCATTTACCAAGTGTCTCTGCATGTCAGGCGACGTGCCAGATAAGTCATGTCATTCGTAATCCTCACAATAACCCCAAAGGTCAGTGTTATCCTCTGTTTACAAAGGATGAACTAAGAAATGTGATTCAGAACAGTTAGAAAGTATAGTAATTAGAGGCACCTGGGTGGCTCGGTTGGTCATTTCAATTCAGGTCATCATCTCAGGGTCCTGAGATCAAGCCCCACCTGGAGTCCTGCGACAGGCTCTGCACTCAGTAGGGGTCTGTTTCTCTCCCTCTCCCTCTGTCCCCCCTACGGTGCTCTCTCTCTCAAATGCATACATAAATAACCCCCCAAAAGGCTAAATTATTGGTGCAGAGCATACCGCTAGTAGGTAGCGGGGCTAAGGCTTGAACCCGGATCTCTCCCAAAGTCAGGCTATTCATTGGACTCTCTGCAATTAAATAAATACAGTGAAGAGTCAAAAACTGGTAACGTGCTAGATTTTAGAATTCGGAGTTTTTCTTCTCTGGCCAACAATTTCTCAATTCCTCAATTCTTCTTTAGAGCATGCATATAAATTCTGGCTTAATTTCTTTTACACTGTAAAAATATTATTGTATTATTAAATAATTTAAAATAAAAATAATTATTAAATAATTTAAAATGGATTTGAAAAATAGGAGCATTATTCAAAGATGCCATGAGTGAGAGTTTACTGGCATGCTGTAGTGTATGATCAAAGAATTCAGAAGGATGCCTTTTATCTGAGAATATCAAAGGCCACTAACTAAAAAAAGACCCAGAGTTCCTATTACAGTGAGGAGAAAAAGCTGAGTCCACTGAAATATAATACAAGAATGTTGGCATACAGGTAATTCACAGATATTATTCCCTTGGCTACTTGAAGCTGGACCAATCTGGATTCTTTCCAAGAGCTATTCTTTTAAAAGTGTAATACACTCAATTCATTTGTTATAACTGCCCCTTTTTCCTCTTGACACTCTCCTACACTTCACCCACACACTACAGAAGCACAGACATGCACACACACACACACACACACACACACACGCACATACACATTTACAGATTCAAATCACAGATCCATATGTTGTGCTATTTTTCCACTGTGGCTAATAACAGCATGTACCATAAAATATCCAGTATTTTAAAAACTCTGATTTTAAAAACTACAAGATTAAAAGTAACTGAATTATCTTTCCAAGTTGCCACAGGTCTTAGTCCTTATGAGGGCAGATGGACATTTCCAAAATCTAGTCAGTTAAGTAACTTGGTGTCTTCTACCAAGCTCCATGTTTCTGCCTGAAATAGACACAATCAGGTAATTTCAGTGATTCTGGGTATATTGCAGGCAATAAAACCCTATTCTTAAGATGTTTACCTCAACTTTGTCATCCAAGATATAAACAAAAGAACATTTTTCCCTGGGATACATCAAAAGCAGTGTTGAAATACACTGAGTTAAATTTTATCATGATACCAAAAACACAGGTCATACAGAATTTTTAAAACATATCTCGGAAAAAAAAGTTCACTTTGAGGCTAGAAGGGAAATAGAAATAAGGGCTGAGAAAGACGAATATGATTTATGAATTATCAGACTTCTTGAATTAAATGCCAAGTTTTTAATAACTTTATTATGTTATGTATTCCCATTGACAATTTCTCTTATTCAGCATGTGTTTCCATAATAAAATACTATAGACTGGGTGGCTCAAACAACAGAGATTTGTTTTTCACAGCTCTGGAGGCTGAAAGTCCAAGATCAAGGTACCAGCTAACTTGGTACCTCTCATTTCTTCTTAGAAGGCCACTAATCTCATCAAAAGGGCCCCACCCTCATGACCTCATCTCACTCAGCTTACCTATCAAAGGTATCATCTCCAAATACCATGCTATTGGGCCTTACGGATACAGCATATAGATTTGGGAAGGCAGAGGATACAAACTCATTCCATCACACAATCTGTCACACTATATAGTTCCTCTTTTTTTCATGTGGAATTATTTCTAAGCATTTAACTCAGTTGCTCTAGTTACTCTGTTGATTAATTTATTAAATGTCTTGATTGTGATAGCTAATTTATGTTTCCAAACAGGAATTTCTGATAGCATGGAAAGAAGCATAACCATAACTTATTTTTCCTATGTATAAATAATGGCTTTCTTAGAGCTATTAATCTCTCCATATCCTATTCATAAGGCAGAATGACTAATTTAGTTCTGTTGACTGAATTCCAATCAAATTAGCATACACATTTTAAAGGTAACAAGTAAGCAGTTGGACTGCCACCTGTTTTGGATTTTGACAGCACTTTCTATGATTCCAGGGAGCCCGGCGCCTGGGAATGTCTTCCATCTCCGACAGTAAGTGCATCGTCAGAACCATGAGAAGACAAAGAGGATAAGTCTCTCTGAAAGGTAAAGATGGAAGGTTCTTACAAAGGTGTCATATTACTGTTCAAATGGTGTATATTAGTTAAAAGAAGTAAAGCTGGTGACTCTTTCAGGATATCCTGTTACCAAGTTCAAAATTAGGAAAAAAAATTAAGCATAATATATTCAGATTTTTTTTGAAAGCAACCTACAATAGCAATGGCTCTTATCTTTACTAATACATTGACTTGCTGAACAAAGATAAATTTTTTCAATGTGTCTCTTGTTGAGTATCTTGCTCTATTTTAATAAGTAAAGAAAAAGTTGGTTTTCAGAAATTGGTACTTTTGAAAATATTGCTATTGAAACTGCTACAATTTTATATCTTTGAAACCACAAGCACATATAAATTGTTAAAAGTTCTAAAAGTTATTTAAGACAAAAATAGATAAAATTGAATTAGGAATGACTGTAACAATTTTTTTTTAATTTTATTTATTTATTTTTGTGTGAGAGAGAGCATGTGCACACAGTTGGGGGGAGGAAGGGTAGAGGGAGAAGCAGACTCCCTGCTGAGCCTGGAACCCGATCTGGGACCCGATCCCAGACGCTTAACAGACCGAGCCACCAGACACCCATGTGTAACAATTTTTGAACACAGTATGTGTAAAGCACTCTCGACCTTTACTGCGCTGCAACACACATTTAAAGCAGCATTGGTCACTGAATGAAGCTGCAATGCTGGCTGAACACTGACTTTGGCTTCACACACTTTTCTATATTATTTACCTGTTCTAGGAAACATTGCTTTCCGATACACTACGCCAATGTACCTAGCTTTAAACCAACCAAGCATGCGTTAAACAGAAATTTTTAAAAAAGGAATTGGTTTCATTCTTCAGCTTGTGTAGCTAAAAGATTAGCATTGGAAATCCAGTGTTAATTCAACCTCAGGGAAAGAAGAAAGTCAAACATTAACCAAAATGAAAGATTTTTGCTAGAAGTTACAAGTTTGGAATCTGGACCAACCCAATGGCAACGCTTATTTGTTTTGCTTTCTCTTGTGTCTTTCATACTGTTTAAGTGTTAGGCATTAAAAACCCAAGCAATCGTGTGTTCCTCTCTACCTCAACCGACATGATTTTCTCTAATCAATAGTTAAGAACTGAGCAGAGGAAACTGAATCCTAATATTTTAATTTCACAAACATTTTTATTCCTCAAACATTCCTCAAGCATATCGAACACTGACAAATTATCAGGCACAACTACTAAAGTGTAATTTAGACCTTAAGTACCTTGGGATGGCAGTATCAGCCGTACTCCTAAGACTTCAGCTATCTCATTAGATCATTTTCTAACTATGGCTAGGGTATTGAGTTTGCAATGTGCAAAACCCTGTAGTAAGGTCTTTATGTAGATTACCACATTTCGACTCCTCAATAACCTTATTACCCACATACAACTCTTACTTCAGTGTAAAGGTAAGGAAGCCAAGGTTAGGAGAGAGAGAGTAGTGGTCCCAAAGTCACAATACTCACGGTGGACCCAGGACTTGAAAGCAGGCCATCTGACTGCAGTGTCTGTGCTCTTGACCTCTAGCCTATACCATCCATATTATTATTTAGAGTAGGGTGATAATGTACACATTTTCACCATAACTACACTACACAGAGACAGGAATAGAAAGAATAAGATCATCAGAACTTCACAGGAAGTAAAAAGATTCAGAATAGGCCCATAGTTACTCAAATCCAAAGGTCAAAATATTATACTTGGCAGCCAGTTCTAGAAGCTAATGAGTTCTTCCTTAGGTCTATATGAAGATATGCCCAAGTTCTGTTTTTATACGCCTGATGGCTGTTGAGTCCTATGTGCTTCAAAATTTTGGAAGTGCTCGGCAGCTTTGTATAGTGTGGAAAGGGCTCAACAGGGAGACAGAAGACAACATTTGAGGCTGGTTCTGCTCTATGCCAACTTAATACCTCTAATTTCCATGTTTCTCATTCACTCAATGAAATGAACTCCTACCCTGCTTTTTCTCATTTAGTTATTGAGAGAACATGTATTAAATTACTTTGAGAATACAGCTCTCTATATAACTATTATTATCACTATTAGAATATAATGCTAAAGATTGATAGAGCAGTTGAGATCTATCATTCTTTTTCATTAACTCACTAGAACCAAAGTACTTTTTACTGAAGTTAAGAAACTGCTACATAAAGCACTATGTATGTTATTACATTACTAATAAAGCAGTAAAGAAGCAAAATATAGAAAGTCTAAATAGTTACCACAAGCTGAGTAAATGCAGATAAGTAAAGACAATGCATCAATTTAATTTCATCAAAGCTCTGGAAAAAAATTAAAAATAGTTTGTTTAAAGAGAAAAACACAGAAACATAAAAGAAACAAGAGTATAAGCTCTTTGGTGGGAAAAGTTTCAGAAGTTAAATGATAAGAATTTCTGCTGGAGGTAAACTTCAACTCTCTTCTCACACTTGCCAACCTCCTGTTATTTGTTATCACTGGATGGTCCCATTCCCTGAATACATTCCCTGTAATTTGCTCCAGTGGTGCTATTCAATCTCCCATGACCTGTTTGTTAAACAGTACTCAACCGTCAACTACCATCTTCTCTATAGAACACTCTCTTTTCTATTTTCTATTCTATTTTCTTTTTCATTAAATTTTTGGAGTTTATCATGGCATACAACATATTTGGGGAATCATTTAGGTTTCCTAGAATCCTGGTCCCTGGAAGAGTTATTATGCCTTTTCATTTGTGTATCTTCCAGGTCTAGCCTATTATGCTATATGCTGTAAGTAGTAAACAAAGGTTTATTTAAAAAAGAGAGAGAGAAAGAGAGATCTACAGTTGAAGTCTGACATGCTTATACCTAACTACGACACCACAAAATTAAATTCATGAGAAGACTTTGGAATGATGTGACTTTATTTTTAACATTAGTAGCTTTCTGCAGAGAGCTCCTTCACTGTAGACCTCTGCACCATGACAGTGACCTTCAGTTAGGATTTGAACACAAAGGTTGAACAGTACTGTTCAGACCAAATGCTCTCCTATCCCATTTATCTTGATGAGGTTCAACAAATGCATTTCTACACATAAATGTTTACTCTCAATTTTCTATACCAAGGAAGGAGATCTAGGTTATTCCCAACCTTTAGCTAAGCCAAAGTTTTATATTTTTCTACATATATTCAAATATTCTAGTATTCAGGAAATATAATACAGCAAGACCTTATCCAGCATAACTAGAAGAATGCAGGACATTTGAGTTGTTGAAAATTCAAACCTTAAAAATATTTTTCAAATATTTCTAGAAGCTAGAGGTAATATTTTATATTTCTTCATAAATATGCATAACCTAAACTTAGTATCAAATTTTTTAATTAAGTAATTCATTCATTCATTATTCCATTCAATAAACACTGACTGGACAGATCAATGATCAGTTAGATACTTTAAAATGCAATTAAGGGGTGCCTGGGTGGCACAGCGGTTAAGCTTATGCCTTCGGCTCAGGGCGTGATCCCAGTGTTACGGGATCGAGCCCCACATCAGGCTCCTCTGCTATGAGCCTGCCTCTTCCTCTCCCACTCCCCCTGCTCGTGTTCCCTCTCTCGCTGCTGTCTCTATCTCTGTCGAATAAATAAATAAAATCTTTAAAAATAAAATAAAAAAAATAAAATGCAATTAAATACTTAGAAATACATATGCTACTTTGATCTAGGATGAGATATGTTAGTAGAGGTTGTTATGGGGCTGTAGAAGGAATCGATAAGAATAACTGAGAATTACCAGCACAATTGTTGAAAAGTAAAATAACGCACCTGTAATGCTATTGAGTGCTTAAAAAGAATTTTTCCTTTCATGAGAGATCTTTAAAAATTGTTAGTTCAGACTGTCTAATGATCACATTCTAATGTAGTTGGTGCTTAATGAAGTTACTTTATTTCATAAATCAGAGAAAATTACAATACCACTGTACTGTTGTAAATACTACTTATAATTTAAAGAAAGTAGGAATTGTGAATCCAGATTATATAACAGAAAATACACTGCATAAATGTAGCTCACGAGTTAACTTCTACTAGAAACAGTTCTCTCCATCACGTAGTAAGTGCTTAAACCACTTTTTCTCTTTATCAATCAATCGGCAAATATTTAAGATAACGGACCATGGGGCAGGCACAGTGTTACACACCAGGGAGAGATACAAAGAAAGATGGATACAGTCCATTCCTTGCAATGAATAAACATTCAGTCTAGAAGGGAACACAGATAATAGGCACCGAATGTTTTATTAAAAGTACAGTTAAGTGCGCCAGTCTCACCAAAGGAAAGAGTGTGACGTCAGAAGATTGCATGCTTCTGTGGATAAGGAAAGAGTTCCCGCAGGAGTGACATTTAAGTCTTATCTGGGTTTAAGTGGAGCTTAACAAATTCTGTGTAATATAAAGTATGTAGTAAGGCAATGGCAAGGAGAGTAAGGGGGAAAAGCTCGGAGGAGGCTGGGGAAGAAAGCAGCCCTATTCGGGGCTATAAGGAGTCTGGATTCTATCCAAAGGGCGCAGAGAAGCTATTGAAGGGTTTTGTGCAGGAGCAGGGGACTGACGTGTACGTGCAGAGCTCTGTGCGTGGGTCGGAGGGAGGCAGGCATTATGTGAAAGAAAGAATTCAGGCTTCTCCTCACTATGGAACCTAAACAAAGCATGTTATTGTACCAATTAAAAGGAGCATCCCCTATTAAGTTCAACTTTAGTGAGAAATAAGATATTATGTTGCTTTTTTAAAAAAAACAACAACATTCATTTCAACATCACACATACAGCAAGAGATCTGCAGATACGGTCCATTAGTGGCATAACAATTATAACTTGGGCACATGGAATATAAAATTCTAGTCATCGCCCCACATTTGTTTGTTTAGCTGCTAAAGGATCTCTGAACAAAGAGTCAGGTCAACAGAGAGAGTGTCAAAACATCAACAGAGAGAGATCTTGTCGGAGCTTAATTAGGGCTTCCAATTAGAAAACCAAACTAAGGATCCTATTAGTTCTCGACTAGGCATTCTCCTTGATTTGGAAGAACCAAACAATACCCACACCTCACCTAGCTAACAAAAAGGAATGTTTTACCTTTACAATGACCTCCTCCGGATTGGCTTAAATCAACAAAGACAAGCATATTCTCAGAATCATATTCTCAAAACCACACTGAAGAGAATCACTGTGTGCTCAGACACGCCAGCTGCCATGTCTCCAAGTTACCAGCACAGCTCATTTTTAAATGCTAGAACAGTTTGGGCCATGCATGGCCTTGTCTGCTGCTCTTTGGTAAAAATTATTAAATTTAGCTCACGGCCACTTTAAAGTGAAAAAAAAAATTGCAAGTCACAAAAAGGAAATTTTCTACCTAACAATGGGACTAACTCAATTTTTTATGAAGTACCGTATTTACTTGTGTATTTCATCTGTATCATGAAAGCTGCTTCCCTGCCTCCCAGTTTTGAAGAAGAAATAGTTCTTTCCTTCTTTTCCAAATTATTTTGTGGTCAGAGTACTTTAAGAACTGTAAATGGTCCGACGAGTTAATAAGGAAAAGTTCACAATGTTGAAATAGTGTTTGCTGTTCTGTACAAACTTCAGAGACTTTACCAGTAGGTAAACAAAAGAAAATTTTCAAACTCAAAGTCACATACCCAGTAACATAATTCCAACTAGAAAACTTATAGACAGGATCAAAGCTAAAATTAGTCCCCCAGATCAAGCAGAATGTGGCTTATAATGCACAGGAATTTAGAAATGGTTCTTTTCCCAGGCTGGTAGAACGGGTGGGAGAAATACTCTAAAGCTATACTCTGGACAATAAAAATATTTTCTATACATCTAACAATCACAGGACCTAGTAATAACATTTAAATTCCAACATCCTACCACAGAGCTATGTAGAGTGACTGGATTTTAGAAGTTGCTGGTAGGGGCCTACCCCAGGGTTACCTGGTCCTCCGGGATTCACTCTGGCTAGGTTTCTGTCCTTCAAAAAGATTCTTCAACTGCTTGAATGCTTCCGTTTTATGATTTTTTAAATATGCACTGCATTTGTTCCACTTGGCATTGAGTTTAACAAATGTAAATCCATTTTAGAAAGTATTCATTCCCAGAAGAACTATTTTAAGATTTAATTTGACCTGCTATGTTAAAACACACACACACACACACCCCTCGCTAATCTCAAGCAGAGAAATAAATCTCATTCTTTTCCTCTGAAAGTTTAACACCTAGCACAGTGCGTGTCATGCTCAGCACATGCTTGACACATATGCTCAATACTGAAGGATGATAAAAGAGTGGATGGATGCCTGGAATGAACGAATGAATGGACAAGTTCACACACGTAGAACACCTCCATTGGGCTCTTTTAGCCTTGAAGACCTCAGGTGGGCATTTTTTTCTGCATCTTAGGTGTCAGCTTGACTTCTAGAAAGACACTAGGTCCCTTCTGCTTTTGCTGCCTCACAGCCTCTTCTTTCTCACGGGAGGGGCAGGCATTCCAAGATTCAGGGAGGTAGCAATGGATCAGAGGTTGGATAGTTTTTATACGCAAATCTTTGTTCAGCCAGGAGAGATACTTTCTTTCTCCTGGGAACAGATCCATTTGGCCCTAGGCTTTTAAGAGAAGGAATAATTACATGACTAATATGAGGAATTGTTAAGCTTAAATGATTTCTTTGTTGTAATTTCTCACTTTGGGAAGCACATAAATACTTCAGTGCTCTAAATGCCTCATTATTATTTAAGGGAATATTAGCTAAATTTTTATTTTAACTTGAAATAGATTTCATTCTCAAAGCAGGAAGTACCTGTTAACTCAAAATTAAATGTGGTCAAGTAAATGCTGAAAGAAAGCAAATATCAAATTTATCAGAAAACAGCTCATATTAATAATAATTAATAATATAATACTATTGCTAATACTACTAATATTCATTGAGCTCTTAACATGTGCCAGACACTGTTCTCACCCTCACAACCACCCTGCGAAGTGGGTAAGTACCATTATTTTACCCATTTAGAGTACCATTATTATACCCATATTATACTCCATTATTATACTCATTTAGGCAGGTAAATATCATTATTATACCCAATCTTACGCCCAAGATTAACCAGCTAGGAGTCAGAGTGAGGTTTCACACCCAGACAATATGATGCTAGTATTGCTTAGGCTCCAACTCCCGCTTTTCGTATGAGAGTATGAAGCCTGCCTGACGACAGCAAGAAGGATTACCCAAGATAAGCAATTATGGAATGATTCCAATTATGGAATTATTGAGTGGTTCTTTTCAGTGTGTGGTCACTCCTCAGCCCTAATTCAATTTACTTTTTGTATCAATACACATTAATAATGGAAGTAATGGCATTCGCTTATGTCATGCAATTCTCTCACATTTCAACTAGGGTGGCCTTTCCAACCAGCCAGGGCCCCCCAGGCCACGCCCGGAACACAGACACAGCAGAGATTAAAGAACGAGAATCAGATTTCAGAGCTATTCTAAAGAAAATTCAGAAAAAGACAGAGATAGGAAAATATAGACTCCAGAGACAAAGAACAAATCAATTTGGCGAGATTTGAAAGGTTTGTGAAGGAGAATAGGAGACAGGTGGGTATGGGCCAAATTGTGGGAGGCCTGGACCCAGCTTCTTTACCAAGTCCTTTGAATTGATTTCTATAACTAATGGTGAGTCACTGCAGGTTTTTAAACAGGAGACAAGGAATGCAAAGTAGTATTTTAGCAAAATTAATCTAGCAGACTTTAAAAAAATAAATTAGAAGAGAAAGAGGCAAAGTACTGGCAAAATAGACAGGACGTGCCATCGCCCCTTGGCAATCACAGATTTAACATTCACAATTTCAACTTCTCCCAAGCGATCTGCAGATGTTCTCATTTCTAATTTTTCTAGGGCACAGAGTTATGAGGTCAATTTGTAAAAGCAGGGAGTTAGCTGGCACTGTACTCCTGCTTCTCTGTGACATTCTAGGTTTCTTCCCCGCTAAGCCAGAGTCCTGTATTCAGTCTAGCTCACTAATGAAATACCTCTCTTTATGCAAATGTGCCTCCAGGAAACTGCGACAGGTACAGGAAAAAACAGGGAGCTCCAGCAATGAGCTTGGGGATTGCACTGTGGAAGTTCTAGACATTTCATCCCTTGGGAAGGTCAAAGCATTTGTACTTGTCACAGTCCAGATACTGTGTCAGGAAGAAGGCAACAGAAGTGGTCAAGGAGAAAGGGCTGCAAGAAGACATCAGAAAGAAATGGCAGGACTTAGTGGCAGCCTACAGAGGGGGATGAGAATAAGAAGAAAGCAAGCCGGGCTCTCCAGTTTCAAGCCTAGGAGACAGCGAGCATGTTAGTGCCTTGAGTAGAAATAAATGCTAGAGGCAACTTAGCACCCAGGAAAACGTGACAGGTGTCTGTGCACACTGAGTAAAGATCTTAAAGGCTAATTTAAGCAAACTCTTGTCTGGAAGAAGGGAAGCAACTTGGATAATTACAGGGTTCACTGAACCCCATCCTGGAGGATGTGAAATTCATTCCACATTCTCTTCTGCTCTTTTAATGTGATCGATTTGGGGCACTCTAATTACTTGATTTTTCAAATCAAAATTGTACATAGTTCTACCTCTTAGTTCAGAAAACACTTGTGAATCTTGAACAGTTCCTTGACAGGCCCCCACACTCCCAAATTTTCATGACCAGTTTTCAGACAGTTCTATTTTCAATCAGTATCAAAGAGCTACAAGTGCCTGAACGTCAACTTCTGGGCTGTGCATTTCAATAATGATACTGATACACATTATCATGGAGAGAGAAAGGCCACTAGTGAAATGTCACTGTGTTAAATTTTGTTCTTTGTTCTGCAGGAAAAGCTTCAGGGTGACAAACATTCTGTGAAACAATTAAAACTAGATATATACCAAGAAGGGAGGAAAAAAAGCACCACCAGAAACCTGGTTAATTGCTGAGAATTCCAACTGGGAGAATTATTCACAATGACAAAGAGTCATTATCTCAGTGTCCCCTGGCTGGCTCCCGGCTCATCGCAGCCTCATCTGTCTCCCCCACGGGAAGCAGTGGCAGCTCTCGGGAAGATCAGCAGTGATCAGAGAATGTGTTATGTGGAAACAGTTATTTCAGATGGATCACAAATGGGAGCCTGGTGAGAAGAGAAAAGAACACTTTAAAACCCCTTTAAAAAGCCCTACTTAAGACTAGAGGGATTTTTTTTTTTTCATTTTTGAAAAGTTTGGAGATTCAAATGAAAAATGGGTGTTGAAAGCTGGGGTGCATTAAAGGGGCTCTCCTCTCATTTTCAATATTTGAGGCTTTGGGCCTCTGCACCGTATCATAATTAAATAAAATGTCTGGGAAGAAATCAGGACAGTAGTTAAAATCAGTGGTCACATGACAGGTCAAGATTCCCTGGCTCCAGTGACTTCACCTGCCACCTCTACTGTGATTTCCTTTAGCAAGTGCTCAGTAAATCATCTCTGAATGAAGCAGTCAATTGTAATAGTCAATAGCTAAAAACTAGAAGGGGGGAAGAAAGAAAGGAAAGGGGGGAACAAGGGAGGGAGGGTGGGAAGAAAGGATGGGAAGGAGGGAGCAAAGAAGGAAAATGAAAATGAGAGAAAAAGAAAAGGAAACAGAGAATAGGAAATGTTTGTGTTAACACTTACAGGTGGAAATAAGGACAGTAATGGTTGTAAAGACACTATTCTGCAGGTTCATATCGGCTGTCCTTTTTGTGCTCTTTGCTCTAGGCATCAGCAGATACAGTGAAAGCTGAAGATTTCTGGGGACTTCCACAAGGTGGTGGTGAGGGGAGATCCCAAACTCATCAGCTCTCACAGACACATCAAACCTACAGCTTCAGATGGATCACGTCCCCCGAAATATATTCTGAAAACTAAATGAACTGTTCTCCTAACAAAGGAGAAAAAGACCACAATGAGATGGGTAGGAGGGACAGAGACGTGGTCATGCCGCAAACCCCACCGTGGCACAGTGACACGTAAAAGGGAGGAAGCTACCGGTCCAGCACTTCTCCTGGAGGAGCAAGGGGTTGGTGGCCCACACTGGGCCACCTCCACTCCTGGGATCTGCCTGGGAGAGAAGAGCCCCTGAAATGTCTGGCTTAGAAAATCAACTGGGCTGAAGTCCAAGGAATCCTTGGTGCTACAGGACACTGAGATTCCCCTTTTGGAGGGCTCACATGTAGTCTCAATCCCCCTGAGACCCAGTAAAGGAAAAAAAAAAAAAACAGTTTGAAAGGTGCCTAGACTATATATGAAAGAGATACATTCGCTAATGCAAAAGTATCTGCGGGAAGGGCAGGGGGTGGCCGAAACTCTCCCTGGAGTCGGAAATGCTGGCGGACACCATTTGTGCAGCCTCCACCTTCCCTCTCAGCACAGATGGGAGAGCTGAGATGCAGCACCCGCCTAGCCACGCTAAGCCAGGCAGGGGCAAGTGGCCGTAGCACTATCACACTGTCTTGCTGAAGCTGGGGGTACCAGCGGGTACAGCACTCGCTGCTCCCTGACTGGGGGCAGGTGAGTGAATGGTCATGGCATTCTCCTGCTCCCAGACTAAAGCTGCTGTGCATGCACAGACAAGGCACTCTCGTGATGCATTCTTGAAGCCTGTGGGCACACTTTCCCATCACCTTTCTGAAGTCAGTAAGCATGTCCCTACCCTCAATATATTCCATTCTCTAGCTAAAGCCAGCAATCCACACAGGGCATGCTCCTTGATCACTTGCCAACCCCCGACCAAGGGGCTGGAGATCCTGAGCACCACACGGGAAGGTAACAAACCAAAAGACAGTTCTTGGCAGGCCAATCCCACACTTCCCCACCACCGCCCCCCACCCCCAGCAGTGCAGACAGCAGACCAGAACAGAACCTCAGACTTCCTGTGAAAAAGACCTATTTCCTTTGCCTGGAGCTTCAACCTGAGGGACAGGCTTTAGGCTTCCCACACACCTAGATGCTAAGGAGGCATTCCCAGGGAATGTAAGCAGCGAGACACCATCCTTGCACACTCCTTCGGGCTCATGGACAAGATCTCCCCAAAAGGAGTTTATACCCTCAACTGAACCCCCAGTTTTTGCAACTTTTGTCCAAGCAACACCTCCAGACCTGGTTTGGAAGCAGCAAGTATTACAAATGCCTCGCACAGGACTGTATATACTTGTATACTTTAAAAGCTGCTGCCTGAGGGTCTGGCTTCCAATCAGCCTTAAACTAGGTGCTGAATGAGATTCCTCCATTTGCAACACTGACAGGTCTCAGCACACCCTCAACGGTGGCAATGTATCAAGAATAAATCAGGCAGTTCAGACAATCACAAAGGTTCAAGAGACCAGCCAAGAGCTAGGGCAAGGTTAAAAGAAAAGATTCATCACCTACACAAAGCCACTCCTTCAAGACTGAGAGAGGTAGCTATTGTGCCTAATACATAAGAACAAACGCAGAGAGTCAAGCAACATGAGGAAACAGAAAAATATGTTCCAAATGCAAAAACAAGACAAAAGTTCAGCAAAAGATCTTAGTGAAATGGAGATAAGTAACCTACCGTATAAAAGAGTTCAAAGTAAGGGTCACAAAGATGCTCATGGAACTCAGAAGAATGGATGAACACAGTGGGAACTTCAAGAGGCAGAAAATACAAGAAAGTACCAAACAGAAGTCACAAAGCTGAAGAATGCAATAACAAAAGAAGAACACACTAGAGGGGTTCAACAGCAGACTACATGAAGTAGAAGAAAGGGTCAGTGATGCGGACCTCAGAGCAACAGAACTCACCCAGACGAAGCAGCCAAAAGAAAGAAAAAATTTGTAAAGTGAAGATAACTTAAGGGACCTATGGAACAACATCGAGCAGAAGAACATCTGCTTTATAGGGGTCCCAGAAGGAGAAGAGAGGTGAAATGGGTAGAAAACTTATTTGAAGAAATAATGGCTGAAAACTTCTCTAAACTAGAAAAGGAAAAAGACATCCGGGTCAAAGAAGCAGAGAGTTCCAAAGAAAATAAACCCAAAGAGAGCCATGCCAGGACACATTATAATTAAAATATCAAAAGTTGAAGATACAAAGAAAAGCTTAAAAGCAATATGAAAGAAAACCAAATTGTTAGGTACAAGGAAAACCCCACAAAACTACTGGCTGATTTCTCAGCAGAAATTTTGCAGGCTAGAAGAAAAAGTCATGATATATTAAAGTGTCAAAAGAAAAAAATCCAATCAAGAATACTCTTGCCAGCAAGGTTATCATTCAGAATTGAAGAAGAAATTGTTTTCCAGACAAGCAAAAGCTTAAAAAGTTCATCACTACTAAACTGAACTGATAAGAAATGTTAAAAACACTTCTTTAAGCTGTAAAGAAAAGGTATTAATTAATAACAAGAAAATATACAAAAGTAAAAATCTCACTGGAAAAGATAAATATATAGTAAAGGTAGTAGATTAATCCTTTATAAAGCTACTAAGAGTTTAAAAAAGGACAAAAGTAGTAAAATTAACTAAAATTATGATCAATAGTTAAGAGATACATAAAATCAGATGTAAAATGTGACACCAAAAACATAAAACATGTGTGGAGGCATGTAGTGTTTTGGAATGCCTTCAAATTTAAGTTGCTATTTACTTAAAATATACCGTTAAATACATAGGACGATAATTGTGAACCTCCCAGTAACCACAAAACAAAAACTTAGAGTAGAAACACAAAAGCAAATGAAAGGAATCTAAACTTAGCACTAAAGAAAGATTTACACACCCACCGTAGAAACAATAAAAGACACAAAGCAACATTAACAGACCTAAGGGAAGAAACTGACAGCAATACAATAAAAGTAAGGACTTTAACATCCCACTTACATCAAGGTAGATCACAAAGACAGAAAATCAATAAGGTAACATCAGCCTTAAATGTCACATTAGAGCAAATGAACATCATAGATGTATACAGAACATTCCATCCAAATGCAGAGAATACACATTCTTCTCAAATGCACATTGAGCATTCTCCACAAAGGATCACATGTTAAGCCACAAAACAAGTCTCAATAAATTCAAGAAGATTGAAATCATATCAAATGTCTTTTCCGACCACAATGGTATGAAACTAGAAATCAATTACAAAAAGAAAACTAGAGAAACTACAAATACATTTAAAAAAATGTGACTGAACAACTACTGGGTCATAGAAAAAATCAAACAAGAAATCAAAAAATATCAAGAGATAAATGAAAACAGAAATACAACATACCAAAAACTGTCAGATGCAGCAAACATGGTTCTAAGAGAGAAGTTCATAGCAATACATGCCTACCTCAAGAAATAAAAAAAACTCAAACAGAGAATTTAACTTTACACCTAGAGAAGAACAAATGAAGCCCAAAGTAAATAGAAGCATAAATGGTAGAGATCAGAGTGGAAATACATGAAATAAAGACTAAGATTAAAGACAACAGAAAAGATCAATGAAATGAAGAGCTGATTCTTTGAAAAGATTAAAAAAAAATGACAAACCTTTAGTGAGGCTCACCAAAAGAAAAGAAGTTCAAATAAATAAAATCAGAAATAGAAGAGTAGAAGTTACAACTGATACCACTGAAATACAAAGGCTCATAAAAGACTACTATGAACAATTATGTACCAACAAATTGGCCAACATAGAAGAAATGAATAAATTCCTAGAAATTTATAATCTTCCAACACTGAATCAAGAAAAAATAGAAAATCTGAATATACTGATTCTATTAAGAAGACTGAATCAATAATGAAAAAACTCCGCCCCAAATAAAGTCCAGGACCAGACAACTTTACAGCAAATTCTACCAAACTTTCAAAGAAGATATAGTATCTATACTTCTCAAACTCTTCCAAAAATTTGAAGAGAAAGGAATACTCCCAAACTTATTCTATGAGGCTAGCATTACCCTGATACCAAAACTGGAAAAGGACACCAAAAGGAAGGAAGGGAGGGAGGGAGGGAGGAAGGAAGGATGGAAGGAGAAAGAAAGAAAGATTGATGACAGGCCAGTATCCCTGATGAACACAGATGCAAAAATCTTCAAGAAAACATTTGCAAATTGAATTCAAAAATACATTAAAACGATCATACATCACCATCAAAGGGGATCTACTACGAGAAAGTAAGGATGGCTTGACATCCACAAATCAATCAATTTGATACACCACATTGACAAAATGAAACATAAAAATCATATGATCATCTTAATCGATGCTTAAAAAGCACTTGACAAATTTCAATATCCATTTATGATAAAAACTCTCAATTAAATGGGGTATAGAAGGAACATGCCTCAACATCATAAAGGTTAGAGAAAACAAAGCCACAGCTGATATCACACTCAATGGTGAAAAGCTCAAACATTTTCATCTAATATCAGGAATAAGATAAGTATGCTCACTCTTCCCACTTCTATTCAACATAGTATCAGAAGTGCTAGCCACTGCAATTCGGCAAGAAAAAGAAATAAAAAGACATCAAAATTGGAAAGGAAGAAGCAAAACTGTCACTATTTGCAGATGACACAATCCCATATGTGAAAAATTGTAAAGATTCCACCAAAAAACTACTAGAACAAATAAATTAATTCAGTAAAGTTGCAGGATACAAAAATAATATACAAAATTCTGTTGCATTTCTCTACACTAAAACTAAACTATAAGAAAGAGGAATCAAGAGAATAATCCCATTAATAATTGCATCAAAAAGAATAAAATACCTAAGAATTATTTTAACCAAGGAAGTAAAAAACCAGTATACTGAAAACTATAAGACATTAATGAAAGAAACTGAAGATACAAATAAATGAAAAGATATTCGTTTTCATGGATCAAAAGAATTAGTATTGTTAAAATGTCATACGACCCAAAGCAATCTACAGAATCTATACAATCCCTATAAGGATTCTGATGACATTTTTCACAGACCTACAGCAAATAATTCTAAAATTTGAATAGCCAAAACAATCTTGGGAAAGAACAAAGTCAGAGCATTATACTTCCTGGTTTCAAACTGTACTACAAGGCTAATCAAAACAATATGGTACTGGCATAAAAATAGACATATAGGTCAATAGAACAGAACAGAGAGCCCCCAAACAACCCACACATTTATGACAGAAGAAGCAAGAATACACAACGGGGAAAGGACAGTCCCTTCAACAAATGGTGTTGAGAAAACTGGAGAACTACATGCCAAAGAATGAAACTGGATTTTATTCCTGATGTTAGGTGAAAATGTTTGAGCTTTTCACCACTAAGTATGATATTAGCTGTGGCTTTGTTTTCTATATCCTTTATTATGTTGAGGTATGTTCCTTCTATACCCATTTAATTGAGAGTTTTTATCATAAATGGATATTGAATTTTGTCAAGTGCTTTTTAAGCATCTACTAAGATGATCATATGATTTTTATCTTTCATTTTGTCTTATACTATATATAAAAATTAACTCAAAATTCATTAAAAACTTTAATGTAAGACCTAAAATCATAAACCTCCCAAAAGAAAACATAGGAAATAACCTCCTTGACATTGGTCTTAGTGATATATTTTTGCATCTGATTCCAAGGGCAAGGGAAACAGCAAAAATAAATGGGACTACATCAAACTGAAAAGCTTCTGCACAGTGAAGGAAACCATAAACAAACAAAAAGGCAAACTACTGAACGGGAGAAGATTTTGTAAATCATATTTTCAATAATACTCAAAATATATAAAGAACTCACACGTATCAAAAACAAACAAACCAAAACAAACAATCCAATTAAAACATGGGCAGAGAATCTGAATAAACATATTTCCAAAGAAGACACAGGGACGGCCAACAAGCCCATGAAAAGATGTTCAGTCATCAAGGAAATACAAATCAAAACCACAATGAGATATCACCACACACCTATCAGAATGGCTATTAACAGAATGAGACAAAAATAACAAGTGTTGACGAGGATGTGGAGAAAAGAGAACCTTCATGTACTGCCGGTGGGCATGTAAATTGGTGCAGCCACTAAGGAAAACGGTTTCACAAAAAAATTAAAAGTTGAACTACCATATGATCCAGCAATCCACTATTGGGTATCTATTGGGAAAAAAACAAACCCTAGTTCAAAGAGATATGGGCATCCCTATGTCCATTGCAGCATTATTTATAATAGCCAATATGTGGAAATAACCTAAGTATTCCTTGAAGTATTCCTTGATAAATGAATAAAGATGTGTTTCATATATACACAATGGAATATTACTCAGCCATATGAAAGAATGAAATCTTGCCATCTGCAGCATTACTGATGGACCTTGAGCCTATTATGCTGAGTAACATAAGTCAGACAGAGAAAGACTGCAAGACTTCACTTACATGTAAAATCTGAAAAACAGAACAAACAAAACAAGACCCAGATTCATAAATACAGAGAAGAAACTGGTGGCTGTCAGAGAAGACAGGGGATTGAGGTGGACAAAATAGGTGAAGGGGATCAAGAAATATAAACTTCCAGTTATAAAATAAATTAATCATGGAGATGTAATATACTGCATGGGGAATATAATTAATAATACTGTATCAACTTTGAATGGTGACAGATGGTAATTAATATTATTGGATTTTATTGTGGTGATCATTTTGCAAAGTATACAAATGTGAAATCACTATGTTGGACACCTGAAAGTAATATAATATTGGGTGTCAATTATGCCTAATAAAACAAATAGCAAAACCTGTTGCTCTCCAAATAAACTGCAACTTACTAAACATAGTAAAAGTTTTGTTACTCAAGTGTTTGATGCAATGGAGAATGCAAAGTTAGTTAAAGCATTTTTATCAGCTAAAAGTTATTTCACAACTAGTAATATTTGCTAAGTACTTATAATCAGTACCATCTATTTTATTTAATCTTCATGCTATTCATAAGACTCCATTTTATGAATAAGAAAAACTAAGGCTCAATATGGTTTAGAAATTTAAACCATGATAATAAGAGCTGGCTTGGCTTACTCTGCGGTTTGGCTCATTTAACCCTCACATTCCCTAAGGAAGGTATTAGCTCCATTATGTCAATGAGGAAACCAAGGCACAGAGAGCTTTAGGTAACTGCCCCAGATTCCTAAGGCTAGCAAGTCATACAGTCTGGCCCCCCGTGACCCAAGGATTGGCTCATGAGGAGAGGGAAGACTGGAGCTGGAATACAGGCATCCTGAGTCAGGAGTCAGTGTTCTTCCCACTCACTGCTCTGACCTAAGTTAAGTACTCGGTTTCCTCCCTCTCTTCTTCTTGCCCATATCACACACTGACCTACCCCTCCCACCCAGGATAAGCACTGGGGCCTGCCCCAGATTTTATCCAGATCTACATTAAATCAGAAGAGATCAGGGATTTTATAGTAATTCAACCCTTCCACTCAAAGGAGACTGATTTAATTTACAATAGGCTTTTTACCAGAAGTTGTTTTTTGTTTTTTGTTTCAAGAGTCAGTGAATGGGACTGGCCTGCTTTCTAATGTCAACAGAAAGACAGTTTTCTTTATTAATGGTTAATAATGGTTTAAATGAACAGTTGTATTTTTATTAAGTAAAATGGATTCAAAAAACCTCACAATGCCCCTAGCCTTAAAATTATCCCTATCCTATATACTGTATTGTCAACAGTTTAAAAATCCACGGAACGAAACTTCATCTTATTGTAGGACCGCATAATTCCAGAAATAAATCTTTCAAAAATATACATTTATGGATGTAGGGCTAATTCTAAAATAGGTATCAACCAGGACTGCCTTTTTCTGCATTGCTCTAGATACCTGAAATATATACATCAAAACCGTCTATACACAGTAATGGGGCCACTGCTAGGGGTGGTATTATTCTTAGAGTTACAAAAATTGGAGCTATCTACAAAATATTCTGTCTGGTTCTTATGGAAAATAGCCTAATAGAAATAAATATTCATGTACGAATCATTACAAAAATCATGACAGGATAAAGTGACAACTACCTTCGGAAAGTGGTAAAAAAAGAAAAAAAAAAACCATAAACTAGGAAGTAGAATAGAAAGTACGGTTGGTGCGTGTCGGCTGCATTCCACACTCTATTTTGAACTGCTACATGCCATACAATTTAATGGTGTGGCACGTATAAAGCTATACAGCAATCACAGCGATGCAGTGGCCAACAAAATTCAGAAGTACCTGTATTTATTTCTAGATGGAAAACCCACTGGCAAAGACCATGAGTAGTAAATACTTCTAATCCTTACAAACAAGGTTTGGTTCATTTTAGACAAATAACTTATTCTTTCTTCCCAAAGTTTTTTTTGTTTTTTGAAGTCCCCCCCCCACAATTTATTGAGGTCTAACTGCCAAATAAAATTGTAATTATTAAGTGGTACAACATCATGTTAACCCCAATTTTTCACCTCAAGAAGCAGGAGAATGACCAACATGGTTTCTGTAGTCTCTTCAAAGTGAGGTAGCATCGACCTGGTCAAACAACAGTACCCCCAACGTACATGTAAACGAGGACTCAATTATGTCAAGGGCAAACAGAAATCTCACTATGACTACGGTGAATTGTTTTAGAAGCAAAATATGCCTTGCCAGATGACTATTACCGCTCCTGCTTGTTTCTGAAAAGCCAGGTTTTCCTTGTGGGTGGCTTAAAATAGACACCGCCCTCTCAGCTGCAAACACCTTTAAACTAGTCTCCTGCAGGAAAAGAGGGTGGCACCCTTTGGATTTTCATAAATCAATAGACATCTCTGATTTCCCTAGACCCAGAGGTTATCTGTTCTTTAAAAATATGTTTAGAAGCAGAAAAATGAAGGTATTCTTCAGAATATAAGTGTGAGTGGAAGTATCCAAATAGATAACAAGGGGACAGGTTTTAGGAATATAGGGGGAAAGGAGCTCTGGAAATTTAGATGGGTTACCACCAAGAGCAAATGGGAATCCTTGCTGAAGTTCGAAATAATGACTCAGATTTCACGAGCTTCTTTTTCTCTCTTGCAAAAATAAATGTAATCTTCTTATTGATTATTTGAACACACCCACCACCCCCGCCCCACAATCACAATGAATTCAATCACCCCTGAGTCCTTTCACTAGGTACTATAATATGGCATAATATGTTATACATTTTCTCAGGCTATAATTTGGTATTTAATGAAACCAAACAGATTGCCTTAGTGTTGCTATGGGAACATTTATCAGAGGGAAAGGGGTTGGCAGTAAGCGATCTGCAGCCGTATGGGAAAGAATTCATTAGCTCTAGAAGACTGGCAGTCCCAAGAATCATTGAAACATAGACATTAAGGAAAAATGGTCAATTGACAATTTGGTTACACAATCCTAAAATCTCTTAACACATAAAGGTGAGAGCTGTGCGGATGCAGCACTAGTTGAGAAAGGGACTCTGAACACGTGCAACTCCAGGTGCAGATTTCTGAAGAATCTAGGAAACCGGACAGATGGAGTTGGTTTGTAAGAGAAAACTCAATTGCTCCCAAAAGAACAGGGAAGCCAGTGTCTTTACCAGCACACCATGGCAGGCGTTGCTCTGAGGCAGGCGAGCGGATGTCGTTTTTCCCAGGCAGTCTGCAAAGGACTTGGCTATACGTGCATTCTGTAGGAAAAGTCTACCTTTCCAGTCCATATCCCTTTAAAACAACAAAAACAAAACAAGCGAACAAACAAAACCCTGAAATACAGCAGTTAGCTAAACAACTGATTTCTACTCCTTGGATGGTCTGTAGAAAATAAATGGGACCCCCTCCTCAAGGGGCCCCACACACATGCACACAACTATATATACAGTTTATAATACCTGGTTCCTGGGATTAAAACTTCTCACGAGCAAATGTGACTCTTCCCTCTCCCTGTGAAAATTTCCACTTAGCCTTCGCTTCTTCTTTTGCAAATGGGCACACCTTTGACAAACTGTCAGTCAGTATTCATACCATCCCCTTGCGCGCTCTCCCTGGACGCCTAAGAGCTACGCTTCTCCTCCCCCCCAGCAATTAGGGTTCTGGAAAAGTCTTATGCTCTGCCAGCGAGATGCCCTCACGTGATGTGCAAAAGGGAAGGGGAGTAGAAGTGACCCTTAGCCCGGCACCCGACACGGTGACTGACAGTGGGCTTTGGCAAATGCTTCTCAGGGACTGGCAACTCATGTTCTACCACCGGCTGCCAGCCTCAGGGCGGCGGGGCTGCTACAGTTTTGGGGGGGGTTCCTCCATCTGTGGGTGGCAGCAATACTTTCCTGGACACTTGCTCACAGTTTGTGGTGCAAGGAACAACAACAACAACAAAACCTCTGACACTCTCCCCCTTCCAACAGTTTGGTAGGCACTTCATTCTTTATTTTCAATTCTTTTTTGGTTTGAAATATCTGCCCTGAATCAGTCTCCAGGAAAACTCATGATTTGGATCTATCAAACTGCAGGGTGTTTTTTAGTCCACACATCAAGGTTGTGGGGTTCTCAGAGAGACCTCACAAAAGCATGGAACAGAAGCATGTGTGGACCCTGAGACTGCTGGGTAAAGGCTTTAAAGAAGACACATCATTATTCTCTCGTCCTTTCTTATCCCCACCCTTTCGACAAGACTTAACAGGCCTTCTGGAAAAGGGGTGTCTACCTGCTGCTGCTGCTCCCTCTCCCTCTCCCTGGCTACCCCCACCCCCCGCCCCTCGCTTGGGAGAGGCCTGGGCCAGGTTGTGGCAGCACAGCCCTAGGCGCTGGAACCCCCACTGCGCGTTCTCCATCCTCTTCTCTGCCTCCTCCTGGTCTGTGTCTGGGTTAGTGTGCTATAACCTGAAGATTCTGGCACATTCAGGAGCGGAGAGAGCTAAGCAGATCTTGCACTGTTTTTAAGTCTCCTTTAGGGGATCAGGAAAGAATTCTCCATCTGGCTCAGCCTGGCACTTCAGACACTATGCTGAGGATCAGAGCTAAAGGCTCAGCTAGGAGCTACTTATCATAATAAATAGATTACTCTCATGTTCTCAGGCAAAAGCTGGTAGGTGACTGACTGTTGGTATTTGTAATTCCCCATCTAGCCCATCATTCTCTCTACCTAGAAATGTCCACTGAAACTCATTTTGACACAGTTGGGACAGAATATTGGTTAAAAAGTTGTTCTTTTTGTAGGTAGCATGTTATGTGATTCAATTTAAATCCAGGGTTAATAAATATTCATTTCAGTTTTACCAAAACAAACAAATAAAATACAAGCAAAGTAACTTAGGATTTATTTTTGGTGACAAACGGCCCGAGGACAGTATTAGAAGAATCAGTGATCTGGTAAATACTCCCCAGTTTGCTCTCTCTGTGTAAGGCACACTTGCCTCCTTGCTATTGCTTGAACACTAGGGCGTACTTCTGC
The DNA here is from genome assembly GCF_002007445.2 of Ailuropoda melanoleuca. NCBI lineage: Eukaryota > Metazoa > Chordata > Mammalia > Carnivora > Ursidae > Ailuropoda > Ailuropoda melanoleuca. Next base: position 29,046,396 of record NC_048228.1, on the reverse strand, counting down.
CTTATAGTCATGGTTAGCCATTCACTCCGGAAAGAGCCTCTCTTCCACAGATCGCCTGGGCCATCTCTTCACCTATGTCAAGTCAGCCCAAATCCCAACTGCTCTCTCTGACCACCCTACTGAACAATGCCACCTACTCTCACCCTGGCACTCCTTTACTCCACTCTATTTTTCCTATTTCTATGGTGCTTATCACTTTATAATTTACTCATCGATACATTATTGCATATACTGTTTACATTTTTTTTCCTACTGATAAGACAGTAAGGAACTTGAGTGGGTCACACATCCTGTTCCTTACGCCACATTCCTCTTTGCATCAGGGCAAAATCTTTCTCTTAACACCTCAGATTTTGGATTCAACAACATGAAATGATGCCATTTGTTAATAGAGAATAAGTAACTATTCTCTATACAGACAGAAAAATATTTAGAACGTCAGTTTGTTATTTATACAATCTTCCAAATAGCTGTAGCAACATGAACCCAGTAACAACCTTTAATATGCTTCATGCAGATTCTTATCCTTTTATCCAGTCAGATATCATTCTTAGCTTTTTAAAATCTGATATTAAACCCTTTCTTCCTTTTGCTTTACCCCAAAAGAAGAAGAAAATTCCTCAAACATCTGACACTGCTTCCATCTTCAATATCTGTTCTAGGCTGTCCCCATAGTACACAACTTACTCGTGTACATTAACAGAAGTTACCTAATCTCCTGAGAACCAGCCATAAACAAGCACTTAGCAGTCCTTTATGAGACCGTGGGCATTTTAAAATTAAAATAAAAGGAATTTATCAAGCTACATTACTGAGATATACTCAAATTGGCATTAGCTTTGTTGGTGTGACAACCAGACCATAGACACATAAAACTTTGTATGTGACAATAACAAAAAAAAATGATTTTTATGGTAAATAAGACTCACCTCACTTGGTAAATTAAGACAAAGGCAGAGAAATGGGATAAAGATGGAATGAGTGATGGGAGAAGACTGCAGACTTGATAAATCAGTTAAGTAAAATTTCAAGACCTAAGGGAATGCTAAGGATACAAATGTGTAGAAGCTGGAACACGCAGTCCGTTTCGTGGGTTTAAAAAAAATGAACTTGAATTTGCAAGAACGTTCTGACTTTAAAGTGTTTTAGGATGAGGCACATGCAACAACCACTGTGACACCTCAACAAAGTACTCCCAGGCAGAGGAATTCTTCTCCCTACTGCCAATCAAACACCAACATATTTTCTTCCAGCTCAGTCAAGTTTCATCAGTTAGATCTTTCTTTCACCTTAACCAATTGTTAGCTCAGCTTTTCTGAATTACACAATCCAATGGTGTCTCATAACCCATTTTCGTGCCGAGACAGTGGACAGTGCACCACTTCCCCCAACACAACAAAGCAGATTTCCATCATGCAGAATTCAGTCTTGACACAGACAAGCCATGTTTATTTATGTCAGCCAATTCCTTTTGCTTCCTAAGGCTATTTTTCCTTGAACATTCTCCCTCCTCCAGAGAAGGGCTAAAAAAGAAAAGAAAAGAACATTCCCAGAATTCGGTTTCTTAGTGCCTAAGTCATATTTGCAAAGTGCCACGCCACGCGGCACTCCCTGCCACCATGAGTCTCCACTGGGCAGATGATTTCTGCGGAGACCATCTTCTGTTATGTTGGATTTTCATTTGAGCTGTTCTCTTCTATTAAGCCAATCATCTAGAAGTACCTAGCCCATCATTTAAAAGATGGATTAAAAAAAGAAGAAGAAGATGGATAAAAAAGATCTTACCTCTAAGGATTCCTAAGCAACATTAATAATACGAACACATTTATTGACTGCTCTTTACATTTTGCATTTCCTTAGGGTACATTAAAACATTTGAGAGCCTGCGACATTGTGTCCAAGCCAGAGCACTTTGACTTACTGGCCCTGTACTGTTGACGTTAACTAGATTGTTAGAAAACAATAAGACAATTTAAAAAACTGAAATAATAACCCATGGTCAGTCTCTCACTTCTTCCTGCCTCTCCCTTTTAATTATACTTGCAATTGAACATTTTAACCTGAATTCAGGAGAAAATTAGGCAAGGAATGATTTGCCTTAAGTCAAACTCTAAAATCCTATGCTTTCAACTGAATATGTTATTTAGAGTTTCATTAATGGAAGGAAGTGGGACAAATGCTGAAGGATGTTTATGTAGGAGAAATAACTTATTAGACTCTATGGGTGGCCATTTATTATGATAGCCTGAGAAGCCCCAGTCTTTACTGGACAATAGGGATGATGATTCCTGCCATCACTGTAGGGGGTCCTGGTTAAGGTAACTTAAGATCAAATTGCTTCTGGATACACATAGAGAAGCAAGTTTTGAGGGGTAAATCTCACCCACATGGTTCCAAGACAAACAGTTTTGTTCAGCTAGACAGCTGTAGTATAAAACATCAAAAAAGGGCTTAGCAAATATGCAAATCATTATTAATTGACTGAACAAGTATTTACCAAGTGCCAAATGGATTCCAGATACTATTCTAGACACTGAGAACAGAGCAATGGGAAACATAAATATTACTGCTTTCCGTGAGCTTACATTCTAGTAAGAAAGACAGATAATAGAAAGACTGAGCTTCAAAGTATGTCATTGGGTGATAGGTGCAATAGAAGAAAATAAAATAGGAGTGCGTGACAAGTACCTAAGAAGTAGTGGGGGGGAGGGGCGGGGAGGACTACCGCTTTCTATAATGTGGTGAGGGAAGTCCTTGCTGAGGTGAAAGTGACTTTTGAGCCAAGACACAGAGGAGGTGAAGACTGTACAGATTTACGGGTGATCAGCTCTCCAGCAAGTACAGAGCATGTGTGAGGAACAGAAAGGAGGCCACTGTGGCTGAAGTCACTGAAGGAGGGTGGAGGGAGCAGGAGATGTAATTAAAGAGAAATATGAACAGAAGTGGGGGAGAACTCAGAGACAGTAAAGCCTTAACGATGAAGGCAAGCACTTGTCCTCTTCTGCAGTGGGAAGGGAAGCCACTTGAGGGATTGAGCAGAAGAGCAGTATAATCCTACCTATGTTTTACCAGGATCAGACTGACAGCTGGTTGGAAGACATGCGGCGAGAGAGAAGCCGGGAGCCCTCACATGTAGGCTACTACAACAAGCCGGGCGAGGAAGCCCGGGCCTGGGCAGAGGAGGAAGGGATAAGAGGTGCACAAATTTGGGGCATACTTTAAAGCCAGAGCTATAAGGATTTTCAGAGAGAATCCACATAGGGTGTGAAAGAAAGAGAGATGTCAAGAGCATAATCACTGTGTACCATGAGGAAAGAACAGATTTAAGAGGGAACGTCAGGAGCATGGTTCTGGACGTGTTCAGATTCAAGATGTCTCTTGCACAGACAAATGGAGGTAAGCGGGTACCGAGAAATGGGAGCCTGGCCTCAGAGGAAGGGATGGGGCCAGAGATGCGGATATGTAGGAAGCATCAGACCGAGGATGGTTTTGAAAGCAAGAGAGCAGATGAGGTGTCCAAAGAGAGTACACGTAAAGAGAAGCAGTCCAAGGACTAAACCCTGGGACACTCTAAGAGGATGAATAAGCACCAAGGAGACAAAGAAAAGTGGTGAGGAGCTAAGGGAGAAACAGGGGCGTGCGGGATCCTGAAAACCAAGTGAAGAAAGTATTGGAAAGGAGAGAGAATGTCAACTTGCCACGAAGTCCAATGAGAGAAGGACTACAATTTGGATGACGGCAAAGGTATGTTCAAGTACTGCAAAACCGAGTCTTATCTGTAAGACCACAGACACTGCTCTTAGGAAATTGATTTTAAGGAGCTATGTCACCTATCTGCATGTCTAACAAGTAAAATCTTTTAATACTATTTAGATATTTACAAGTCTTCTGTATTTGCTATATCTGCTTATACAGATACAATGATCCATCTGCCAAATCTACCACCTCAGCCTGATAAAGCAACGATGAACCCTGGGAACTAATTCTTGGTAATTCTATCTTCCCCCTTTACGCTTATTTGCCGGGTGATTGATAATATGCATTAAATGAACCAATGATTAAGCTACCCTGTAGACTTTAAGAAGAACTGCAAACAGGAAATTGCGACCCTGACTCTTCCACAAGTATAACTAATTACAAAAAGGAACCACAGATAAGCAGCTATGCAATTAAGCTAGACACGAGGGTCAACAACCAGGCTTGTCTGTTCACGGAAGGTGAAACTGAGTGTCTGGTGTGGTAATCATGTATAGGCAACTTAGGAAACTGAACATTTTACCTCAGTCCTAACATAGAACTCTTGAGTGAAATTTATCATTCATACTTTCTGCACAGATTCAGCACGGTGCCTACAGAGGTGGTAAAGAGGAGAATGAATGGAGTTCATGCCCAGAAGGACTGCACAGGACCACGCAGCCCGTGCCCTACAGTACTGCAGAGGGCGCTGTCCACTAGCTACCACGTTATGACCGGCACACCAGCCCTACCACACGGGGCAGCCCTAGGGAGCATCCAGCAGCCTTGGACTTTTATACTAAAGTTGCAAAGCAATCACGGTCACAGCACTTATATGCTAAATATCCTTTGAGATCAATATAAACTGAAAACAGGCTTACAAAGATGTGTCATGTAGGAAGAGATAGTTACCAAATGCCAACACACGGATCTGATGATTTTTACCTTGCTGTACTGAACATCATCTGTGTTCAGCGTTTGAGTATAAACTGCTAGAAAGCAGGGATTGATCATGCAAATGCTATATACCAGAAGCAGGAAACACCGTTTTCAATGCTGACTCTCGTACGTGATGACTTTGCAACACTCAAGCAATCCGTAAAAAGCACCTGTAAGAAATGCTGATTCAGAAACCATCTAAAAGCCATGTTTACAGGTCACGCTGGTGATTTTTATCCTCTTAAATTTGGGGAGTCATTGTTGATTCTGAAGAGAAAAAGACTGTTCACTTTACAGGGAGAGCCATGCAGCATGTTTTAAATTGAGGCAGTGTATTATAAGGCAGGCCCAAACTGTTTGGCTCATTGCCCACATTTCTGTAATTTTCCTTGTAAAATCCAGAATTTATTTTCTATCATTTTCTTACCTGCATCATCCTCATCACAGCCCAATTAAGAGCCATAGCACAGGATACCACGAGATACTTTAAATTAGCCACAGACAAAAATTTAGGATTTCTGGATTACCTTTTGAAATCATAAAAGAACAGTGACCTTAGAACAAATCACACAAAATCTCAGTTATTTAAAGCCTCGAGACATTATTTTCCCCTTGATTATATAAAGCTACATGGAAAAGTGGGGGAAAAAAATATCCTCCTACTTCTTATTGAAAATCACCCATGGAGATCAAAAGTTGGAACCCACTGCAAAGTACCCGAGAGGTCCAGTTTTAATCTCCCTGACTCCCAGAGCTGTAATTCCTCCCCACAGTTGTCAACCCACAGTTAACCACACACCAAACACAGAACATTAGCCAGAATTTAAAAACAAAAGCAATAAATATTTTATTTGTTAATTCAAGTAATTAAATAGAAGATAGCTAATTGAAAGGATCTAAGATCTGAGAAAGAGCACCAGGGGGTGTGGTGAGAGGTGTGTGAAGAATGAGAATTTTATATTTCCCAAAAATGTCCACCATGGTGTTAAACGCAAACAACGAATCATGGAACATTACATCAAAAACTAAAGATGTACTGTATGGTGACTAACATAACATAATAAAAAAAATAAAAAAACAATGTCCACCATGCTCAAATCAATCTCACACCTAGCAGCTGTGTCTCTGTACCTTTCTTAGATATATCTATACCAGGACTTTATTCAGACACTCATACAATAATCAATATATACTTCATTCACACTCACTAGAAAATCCTGGCTGTGAGCACCTGGGTGGCCCAGTCAGTTAAGCATCCGAGTCTTGGTTTCGGCTCAGGTTGGAATCACAGGTCGTGGGATTGAGTCCTGCATTGGGCTCCATGCTCAGCGCAGAGTCCGCTTGGACTCTCTCTGCCCCCACCCGANGTTTCGGCTCAGGTTGGAATCACAGGTCGTGGGATTGAGTCCTGCATTGGGCTCCATGCTCAGCGCAGAGTCTGCTTGGACTCTCTCTGCCCCCACCCGAAAGAAAGAAAAGAAAAGAAAAGAAAAGAAAAGAAAAGAAA